>NW_027187352.1:7613017-7734271 GCF_028583685.1 Petaurus breviceps papuanus
TCTCTCTTTCTTTTTCCCTTCCTCCTACTTCCTTTTCCTCTCTCCATATCTTTCTCAATCTGTTTCTTTCTCCTGTTTTTTTTCCCTCACTCTTCCCTTTATTCTGTCTCTCCCTCCTCTTTTCAATCTATTCTGTACAAACCACCAATTTGATATTTGTAAGACAAAAGTTGCTGTAACTCCCCTACTAAAAAAATAATAAAAGCCAGTACACACACACACACACACACACGCATAAGTGTATATATATATATATATATATATATATATATATATATATATATATATATATATATATAAAATCAATCCCTGGGAAGTAGGTGCTATAATCATACTACTGTCCACATATTACAGATGAGGAAACTGAGGCTGAGAGAAGTTAAGTGGCTTGTAAATGTCTGAGACAGGATTTGAACTCTGGTCTTCCCAACTCCAAGTCAGAAATTTCTATCAGTGCTATCACTCCAGCCCAGGGGTGAGGAATCTGCAGCCTCAAAGCCACATGTGGCCCTCTCAGTCCTCAAGTGCAGCCCTTTGACTGAATCAAACTTCATAGAACAAACCCTCTTAATAAAAGGATTCGGTCTGTAAAGCTTGGGCTCAGTCAAAGGGCCGCACTTGAGGACCTAGAAGGCTACATGTGGCCTTGAGGCTGCAGGGTCCCCATCCCTGTAATCAAGCAGCCAGTATGTGACAAAAGTAGAACTCAAAACTAAGCCTTTCTAACTCTTTTTTTTTTTTTTTGCTTTTTGGATGGTAATTGAGGTTAAGTGACTTGCCCAAGATCACACAGCTCGTAAGAGTTAAGTGTCTGAGGCCGGATTTGAACTCAGGTCCTCCTGACTCCAGGACCAGTGCTCTATTCATTGTGCCACCTAGCTACCCTGCCTTTCTAACTCTTGAGACTTAGCTTAAATATAATAACTACCCTCGCTACCCCCTCAGATCTTTTTCAACAGTGTCAGAATCTATATCTCCTTTATCTTGTATTTGCAAAGCTGACGTTTCGAGTGTAAGGTTTTGTCTTATTACACTTATCCTTATATTCTGATCCGTCAAGGTCCCTGGTAGCGCCCAAACATATTAGCCATCCCTCCTAGCTTTGGGTCATTGTCAAATTCTATAAGCATATTATTTATGATTTCTTGTGTCATATTTGTGTCACGTAAGGAACTTGGTAGAACTGCCTCACCTATTTTTTTGAATAGTTTGTATAATATAGGACATTAATTGTTCCTTAAAATTTGGTAGAATTCACTTGTAAATCCATCTTGCCCTGGGAATTTTTTCTTAGGGAGCTCATCTGTGGCTTATTCATTTGTTTTTCCAAGATAGTGTTATTTAAGTATTCTATTATCAATTTGGGCAATATATTGTATATAAAATATATATTATTCATATATATGGAAATCTAATATACTCACATATTATGTATCCATCCATTTAACATGGATTGTCAATTTTATTGGCATATAATTGAGCAAAATAACTCCTAATAATTGCTCTAATTTCATCTTCACTGGTGGTTCATTCACCCTTTTCATTTTTGATACTGGTAACTTGATTTTCTTTCTTTTTTTTTATCAAATTAACCAATGGTTCATCTATTTTATTAGTTTTTTTTCATATAAAACTATCTCCTAGTTTCATTTGTTAGTTCAATGTTTTTTTACTTACTCTTTTGATTTTCAGAATTTAATGTTTAATCAAAGATTTTTAATTTGTTCATTTTCTAGTTTTTTTTTATTGCATGTCTTATTCATTGATCTGCTCTCTCCCTCTCTCTCCCTTCCTCCCTCCTTCTCTCTCTCTCTCTCTCTCTCTCTCTCTCTCTCTCTCTCTCTCTCTCTTTCTCTCTCTGTAAGAGTTTAGAAGTATAAATTTTCCCCAAATACTGCTTTGGCTGTATACCATACAAATTTCAGTATGTTGTCTAATTGTTGTCATTATCCTTAATGGAATTATTGATTATTTCTATGATTTATTCTTTGACTCATTCTTTAGGATTAGATTATTTAGTTTCTGATTATTTTTAATATATGCTTCCAAGAACCTTTATTAAATGTAATTGTTATTACATTATGGTCTGAAAAGGATGTATCTAATATTTCTCCTTTACTGCATTTGTTGGGTAATTTTTTTATGCCCTAATGGTCAATTTTTGCAAAGGTGCCACATATAACTAAGAAAAGGTATACTCCTTTCTATTCCCATTAATTTTTATCCAGAGGTCTATCATTATCTAAGTTTTCTAAAATTCTATTCATCTCCTTAACTTCTTTCTTTTTTTATTAAATTATTTCTTTTTAATTTTCAACATTCACTTCCATAAGTTTTAAATTTCCTCCTCCTCCCTCCCCCTTCCCTCCCCAAGACAACTTGCAATCTGATATGGGTCCCACATATATTTTTATTAAACACATTTTCACATGAGTCATGTTGCATAGAAGAATTATAACAAATGGGGAAAACCATGAGAAAGAAAACAAGCAAAATAAAACAAAACAAAAAAGAAAATAGTCTGCTTCATTCTTCATTCCAACTCCATAGTTCTGAATGAGGCTGGCATTTTCCATCATGAGTCCTTTGGAATTGTTTTATGTCCTTGCATTGCTAAGAAGAGCTAAGTCTATCAAAATCAGTCCTCATATGTACACTGTGGCTGTTATGTGTACAATGTTCCCCTGGTTCTGTTCCCCTCACTCATCATCGGTTCATATAAGTTTTTCCAGGTTTCTCTGAAGTCCACCTATTCATCATTTCTCATAGCATAATTGTACTCCATTACATTCATATACCACAACTTGTTTAGCTATTCCCCATTTGATGGGCATCTTCTCCATTTCCAGTTCTTGACCACGAAAAAAAAGAGCTGTTATAAATGTTTTTTTCATGTGGGCTTAACTTCTTTCTTATTTATTTTATGATCAGACTTATCTAGTTCTGAAAATGGAAAGTTGAGGTATAGTTTCACTATTTCTTCCTGTAACTCATTTAGATTTTCCTTTAAGAATCTGGATGTTCTGATGATCAACTATGAATAATTTAGTTCTTCTCAGAAATACAACAATCCAAGAAAATTCCAAAAGACTTATGATGGAAAATACAACTCACATCCAAAGAAAGAACTAATGTAGTCTGAATGCAGTTTGAAGTATATAATTTTCATTTTTCCCCATTTTTTTCTTTTGGTCTGTTTCTTCTCTCACAACATATTTTACATGATTGCACATATATAATCTATATCAAATTGCTTACCATTTTAGGGAGGGGGATGGGGAAGGAGGGAGAGAGAAAATTTGGGACTCAAAAACATTTTAAATGAATGTTTTAAAATGTCTTTACATGTAATTGGAAAAAATTAAAATACTATTAAAAAAGAATTTGGATATTCTACCATTTGGTGCATCTATGTTTAATACTGATATTACTTCATTGTCTATGATACCTTTTAGCAAACTGTAGATTCCCTGATTATCTCTTTTAATTAAATTGATTTTTGCTTTTGCTTTGTCTGACATCAAAATTGTTATCCCTGTCTTTTTTTAAAACTCAGCTGAAGAATAATAGACACTGCTCTAGTCCCTTGTTTTAACTCTCTGTGTGTCTTTCTGTTTTAAGTGTATTTTTTTTTTATGAACAACATATTGTTGGATTCTGATTTCTAATCTGTTCTGCTATTTGCTTTTGTTTTATGGGTGAGTTTATTCCATTCACACTCACAGTTATGATTATTAACTGTGTATTCCCCTCCATCCTATATTCTTCTGTTTATCCTTCTCTCTCTCTTTTTATTCTGTTCCTCCTCGTCTACTTTAATTCTGAACACTGTTTCCATTAATCCACTCTCCCTCTTATCAACTCCATGTTTTCTCTTGTCCCATCCCCTTCCTACTTCCCTATTGGATAAGATAGATGTCTATACTCAGCCAAGTGCAAACACACACACACTCACACACACACTTTTCCTTCTTTAAAGCAATTCCAGTGAGAGTGAGGTTCAAGCATTGCCCACCACCCCTTTATTTTTCCCTCCACTATAAAAAACTTCCTTGTGTACCTCTTTGATGTGAAATAATTGCCCACATTCTTCCTCTCCCTTTCCCCTTCTCCCAGCAATCCCACTTTCTCACTCCATTTTTTTAGATCATCCCAACATAATTAAATCAACCATGAACTCTTTCTATGTAGACTTCTTCTAACTACCTAATAATGATAGAGTTTTAGGAGTTACATGTATCATTTCCCTATATAGGAATTTAAATAGTTTAACTTTATTAAATTCATTATGATATCTTTTTCATGTTTACTTTTTTATGTTTCTCTTAAATCTTGTTTTTGAATGTCAAATATTCTATTCATGTCTGGTCTTTTCATTAGAAATGATTAAAAGACTTGTATTTCATTAAATATCCATTCCCCCCGCCCCGCCCCTCCCAATGGATTATACTCAGTTTTACTGAATAGGTGATTCTTGGTTATAATCTTAGCTCCTTTGTCTTCTGGAATATTTTATCCCAAAATCTCTGCTTCTTTAATATGGAAGCTATTAAATCTTGTGTTATCCTGACTATGGCTCCATGATATTTTAATTGTCTCTTCTAACAGTTTGAGATATTTTCTACTTGACTTAGGAGTGCTGGAATTTTACTATAATATTTCTGGGAGTTTTAATTTTGGGATCTCTTTCAGGAGGTGATTGGTGGATTCTTTTTTTTTAATAGTATTTTTTTCAATTACGTATAAACACTGTTTTCAACACTCATTTTTGCAAAATTTTGAGTTCCAAATTTTTCTACCTCCTCTTCCCTTCCTTCTCCCTAAGACAGCAAGAAATCCGATATAGGTTATACATGTGCTGATTGGTGGACTCTTTCAATTTCTACTTTATTTTCTGGTTCTAAGATGTTGGGGCAGTTTTCCTTTATAATTTCTTGAAATATGATGTATAGACTCTTTAAAAAAAATCGTGGCTTTTAGGTAGTTCAATAATTCTTAAATTATCTCTCCTGATCTATTCTCTTGGTTGGTTGTTTTCTTTTTTCTTTTTTCTTTTTTGGAAGGCAGTTGGGGTTAAGTGACTTGCCCAAGGTCACATGGCTAGTTTGTGTGTGTGTGTGTGTGTGTTAAGTGTCTGAGGCTAGATTTGAACTCAGGTCCTTCTGACTCCAGGGCCAGTGCTCTATTCATTGCACCACCTAGCCACCCCAATTGGTTGTTTTCTGGTGAGATAATTCACACTTCTATTTTCCCCCCATTCTTTTGACTTTGTTTTATTGTTTCTTGATGTTTCATGGAGTCATTAGCTAGCACTTGCCCAATTCTAATTTTTAAGGAATTATATTCTTCAGTGAGATTTTGTATTTCTTTTACCATTTATCCAATTCTATTTTTTAAGGTGTTACTTCCTTCAGTATTTTTTGTGCCTCTTTTATCAATCTGTTCATTCTCTTTTTCATAATTTTCTTGTGTTGCTCTAATTCATTTTCCCAATTTTTCCTCTCCCATTCATCTCTTTCTTTAATTCTTCCAGTAATTCTTAATGTATTTGTGTCCAATTTATATTTTTTTCTCTTTGAGGCTTTGCTTGTTTTCATGTTATTATCTTCTTCTGAGTTTGTCTTGCCCTTTCCTATCACAATAGGAGCTTTTCATGGTCAGATTTTTTTTGTTGTTGTTTGCTAATTTTTCCAGCCTATTTCTTGTCTTTGAACTTTATATTAAAGTTGAATTCTCCTCACTTAGGGGTGGGGAGGCACTGTTCTAAGCTTCAGGCTTTTTCACATTGCTATTTTCAGAGCTAGTTCTGGGGGTCTGTAAGTTTTTGGTGCTTCCAAGGTAGAGTTATCCTAGGAGAATTGCTGTCATTACTCTCCTGGTCTGTTCTCTTGTCTTTACTGAGAAAGGGTAAAGAGCCTCTGCTCCCCTGCAGCTGCAAGGGCTACCTCTCCTCTCTGCTCTGCAGCTCTGACCCACAACTGAGCAAGGACAATGGAACTGACAAATAGTGCTCAGTCTTGCACCCAGTTTCAGCTCAGGCTCCCTTGTTATCTCTTCTTGACCAATTGTTCAGTCCCCTTTCTATTTCTGGGATGAGAGTTCCCAAAGTTGCTGCTGTTGCTACCATTATAGCCACCTCCAAGGCTACTGATGTTTCCACCATATGCATTCTTGACTGTCCCCCACCTTGATGTCACAGATTTCTCCAGCTGACCTCTTAAGTTCTCTTGGGCTATAATAATGTCTTATCCCAACCTTTTGCTGACTCTGCTGCTCCAGAATTCAATCTGATACATTATTTTAAAGTTGTGCAGAGGAGAATGTTGGGAGAATTCAGCTGGGTTGCTGCCTCTGTTCAGCCATCTTGATTCTGCCCCATCTTTTGTGTCTTCAACACTTAGCATGATGCCTGGCTCACAGTAGTTGTTTTAGAATTGTTTGATGAATGACTGACCAAGTCTTTCCACTAAACCCTAGTGAAAGAAAAGTAATCATCCTAAGACTATCCAACATTTTTTAGAAGGTGTCTATATGTCCTCATTCTGTGATGACTCCAGAAATGTATCCAGACTTTTCTTGGCACAGTGGAAAAGGAAGTAGACTTGGAGCTGTAGGGTCTAGGTTTGACTTCCTGCCCTGATATCTGCTAGCTCTGTCACAGTGGGTTAATCACTTATCTTTTCAGAGTTTTAGTTTCTTCTTCTATAAAAGAGAAATAATAATCTTTGCCCAGGGGGTGTTATGGGAATGGGAATTTAAGATCTTCCCTGCCTCTAGGCCCTTTGATAGGCTTAAGTGACTCTGAGAACCTTCCTTGATTTGAAAATATACTCTGCCCCCTAATAGGCTGAATGTGGTCACGTGGATCCTGTGGTGGGAGGCTTGGTTTTCAGGAATGCCTACACCTTGGTGCTGTGTGATTGGGCAGTGGGTCAAGAGGATTGTGACATTCTCTGAGCCAGAAAAAGGCTATATATACCCTGATGTGAGGCTTTGCTTTGGGGCTCACTTTGAGAAATGTGTGATTTAACCAGATGAGCCTCTGGGCAGCCATTGAGCCCCCCAGCTTTGAAAACCCAGATGTTGGTGCTTCCTTCTCTGGTAACTGATTAGGTATGGATATAATGGTCAAGACAGTTGGAAGCCTGTCTGCTGAACTGTTTCTCTGTCTGTTTATAACTTCTGCTTGTAACTTCTGTATTCTCTGAAGTTCCGGGTGCTGATCTTTTTTTTTTTCCCTTGAACTAGGTAAATGACATATGTTTGCTTAAAGCAAGATTTTTAACCCATTTTGAGTTGCTTTCCTTTACAAAAGCAGATCTAAGAACCTGTGTTGGCAGCCACCCTGGGGATGCTAGAGTGCTTGCTACTACAGGGGTGCAAGGTGTATTTATTTCTCCCAGGGGTGTTGGGAAGCACTCTGTAAACCATAAGGTGCTATATAAATCTCAAAGTTGGTGTGGGGTTTTGTGATCCAGATCTGTGATTTCATCCCTTAAAGAAAGTCTTGGTGGAGGAAGAAAGTGTCTCCATGAATGTAAACCCAAATGTGCTCTGTGACTTAGAATCTTAACACAGTTGTCAGAGACACTGAGAGGTCAGGTGTCTTGCCCTGAGTGCATAGCCAATATGTGTCAGAGATAGGACTCAAACCCAGGTCTTTCTGACTTTAAGGTCACTTCTCTCTCCACAACATCATGATGTCCTTTCAAACAAATATGAACAAATACACAAAAAAATTTAAATGTGTTCTTTCATATTCAGCCTAGGAATATATGTGCCATCCTTCCCCCTCCATGGCATAAATGCTTTTTAAGAATGTCTTAATGTAAATGCAATGTAGGAGATGTTTTACTGTTGGTACTGGAATAGGGAACTCCCAGAGAAGAAATTCCTTCTACCAATGCTTGTCAACATCTTCTAGTGTAATTTATAGTCTTAGACCATTCTTGGGATGCTGAGACATTGAATGATTTGCCCAGATTGGCAAAAGTATGTGTTAGGGGCAGAACTAGACCCTAGGTCTTTCTGACTCCAAGACCACCTCCTTACCCACTCTACCATGGTTGCCTTACTTAGAAATGTAAGTTTTTATTTGTTATCATTATTACCATTGTAACAGCTCTACATGGAAGATTAGAGGGAGAGATGGCATGCTATGATGAAAAGAACAGTGACATTACAGTGAAGGGGCCTGCCCTTGTTGCCTGAGTAATCTTTACCCTTTGTGCTCTCAAGTTTTTCATCTTTCAATGAGGGGATTGGAACTATTATGATCCTCTGACTGAGGCAGCCAGGTAGGGCAGTGGATAGGTATTGGACCTGTAGTCAGGAAGACCTGAATTCAAATATGTCCTCAGACTAGCTATCTGACCTTGGGTAAGTCACTTGACTTCTACCTCAGTTTCCTCATCTGGAAAATGAGGATAATAATAGTACCTACCTTCCAGGATTATTGTATGGATAAAAAGAGATATTTCTAAAGCACTTTGCAAATTTTTCAAGTGCTATATAAATGCTATTACTATGATTATCATTCCTATGAGACACTCCAAAATCTCTTCTAACTCTAAATCTGTAATTCTATGATTCTATATTCCAACCCAACTGCACTGCTAACTATCCCTTACCTCATCATATCTCTCATTTGCCTCTGCCCACAACCTCCACTCCACATGCTTGGGGGCAGCATGTCCTCATCTTCCCAGGGATCCTTGCTGTATTACGGAATCTTTCTCCTATTAGAGGAGGACTTCTCAGATGAATGAACAGTTGTCTAATCTATCTCTATGTGCCCAGCCTCAAGCCCCAGCGCCATATACATATTCAGTACTTCAGAAAATGTGAATTCTCCTTAATGTGTATCCTTCCACCTCAACCATACAGAAAGAATCTCAGAACATCTACTCCAAATTCCTCATTTTACACATAAGGAAACTGAAGCCCAGAGAGATTGTCACCCAGCCCAATGTCCCACAGGGAGCTAGCTGAAGAACTCAGATTCTAATCTTGGTCTTCAGATTCCAGAGAATGGGCTCTCCCTATTGTACTGCAAGATGACCTAGCCTCTGGATCCCCTGAGAAGGCTGAGGTCATGCTGAGAGAGCTTCCTCATATTCTTTCATTCTAGGGGGTGTGCTAGAGCCAACTCACACCAGCTCCCAGAGGAGCTGATTGTTAAATTATCATTATGAACATTTGTGTATACCTCAGAAATTGGCATAATAGTGAAAGAGCAAATATTCATATGGTAATACAGATTTAACCTGAAAGGGTTTCATGCTTACATTTCTCCCCCAAGAGTTGTTAAACATTTATCAACCCACCCACCCCTGCCTTATTTTCAACTGCTCCACAGCTCTCTACCTACATCATTCTCCCTACCCACTAATGTCAGGATTATAGATTTTTGAGCTGAAAGAACCTTAGAGGTGATGGAATCTATCTTTCTCATTATTTAGAAGCCCATTAGCTTAAATGACTAGCCTAAGTCACATATATAGTAAGTGACAGAAGTGGGGCCTGAAAACAGCCCCTCCCCCACTCTATAATCCAGTGCTATTTCCTTTGTATCATTGAAATAAGTTCCCCCTTTTCTTGAAAGTTAACCTTTCCATCTGTTCTGCTGACTATTTTTAGATAGCCATCCATCCTATCTTCCCTGGAAAGTTTCTTGAAGAAATAGAACTGTGTCCCACCCCAACTCTCTTTCCCTGCCCAGGGCTCTCTGACCAGACTCAATTCCATCTTTAGCTGTTGCTGAAGACACAGTGTAAGAGACTGGGCTTTTCTAGCTCGTTTCTAGCACTAAATTTCTAGGAGGGGATCTGACATTAACTCTGGGTTTGTTTTTTTCTTCAATAGCAAAAGGGAGAATAATAATTTCTGCAAAGTATTATGTAAAAGGGGGCTTCAAAATCCTTCGGAGGCTGCAGAGATGGGAGTTATGTTGGTCAGCTGGGATGATGGGAAGAACTCTGAACAAAGAGTCTTAGGATAATATGACTTAGAACTGGAAAGGACTCAACATGAACTCATTTTCTTCTCCTCCCTGTACTCCTCCTCCAAACCTCCTTATCTCTACTGAAAGGTTCGCAGGTTCACAGGTGTGCTAGCAGTCAGCTCCTCACTCTTCCTTAGACTCACAAATCCAGCCAGTTGCCAAATCTTCCTAGTTTTTCTTCCACCAAGTCTCTCCCATTTGTCATCTTCTCTCCCATCTAACCTTTTACAATAGCCTCCTTTTGAGTCTCCCTGCCTTATCTCTCCCTTCTCTGAACCATCCTCCACATAGATGCCAAAGTGATAGTCCTTAAGCATATGGTTCTGACTATGCTGCTCCTCTGCTCATTTAACTGCAGTGGTTCCCCATTACCTCTGAGATCAAATATAAACTCCGCTGATGCTATTTCAAGAGCTTCACAACCTGGCTCCAATCTACCTTTCCATGTAACAATAGATTCTTCCCTTTCACACATTCTTTGAGCTAGCCAGACTCACCTTGTTATTCCTGACACCTAGCATTATATCATTTCCCATCTCTATGTCTTCACAAAGACTGTTCCATATTTGGAATACACTTCTATCCACTTAGAATTCCCTGTTTCCTTCAAAGCTCCTTACAACTTGCATGAGGTCTTTCCCAGTCTTCCCAGTGCTAGCTTCTTCCTCTCCCCAAATAACAATAATTTACATAGTGCTTTAAAGTTTCCAAAGTGCTTTGCAAATATTATTTCATTTGAACTCAGGTCTTCCTCACTCCAAGTCCAGAGCACCATCCACTGTATTACCAGCTGCCTTATTTTTATGTATGTGTATGTATAAGCTCCTTGAGGACAGAGCCTTGAATTATGTCTTTGTCCAGAACAGTACACAGTAAATACACCCTTAATAAATGCTTGTGGATCGATTGATAAATTAGAGACACCTTCATTGTATTTATGAGGAAACCCATGTCTCAAGTAGGTGAGTAACTTGCCCAAGATCACACAGGAAATAAATAGCCAAGCTAGGCATCAAATCTGAGACAGTTTGACTCCAATTTCAGTCAGGAGAAACATGCTCTGGCACTGTTTCTGTCTAATTTTGCTAGCAGATACTTTTCATCTCTGGGTCTTAGTTTCTTCATCTAGAAAATGAAAGGATTGGACTAGGTAACTTCTAAGGTCTCTTCCTATTCTGGGATTCTGATTCTATGACTCTTTCTCTGTTGGCTTCAGTATTGGTAGCACTTACTGAATGAATACTGTGAGAGTTATTGCATTGAATTACCCTGTGTTTAGCCACAACTACACACACTTACAAAGCTGGTTCTGGGTGATCCAGGCAGCCCCACGGTGTTTTATAAGTACATTACTTGTTGCTAATCAACCACTGTGGGTAGAAATTTGGTGCTAATGAAGCTTCCAAACTTTTATTGGTATACATAAAATTGTAAGTAACCTGGGGAAAGGGTGTGGTTTCCACAGTGGACAGCCCTGTCCTGAGAGCCCAAAGACCTAGGTTCTCATCTAGGCTTTAGCACTGGTTCATGACCCTTACCAACTGTGTAACTTTGGGCAAATCCATTCTTCTGCCTGGACCTACAATTTCTTCACTGTGAAAAGAAAGGGTTACATTAGAGATCACTAGATATCTTTGAACTGACACAGTTCGTGATTTATTAGCCTACCATTCAGAGTTGAAAGGGATGGGGGTGGGGCAGAGATAAGCAAAAGGATGAAAGAGAGAGAGAAGTGAGGGAAGAGTAATAAGGAAAGACCTGAGGAAGGATAGGGAGAGAGACAGGAATAGAAAGGGCAGAGGTAAAGGAAGCAGAGTCAGGGCACAGAAGGAGAGAGGAGGGAGGAGAAGAATAAGGAAGGGACAAAGGAGAGAGACTGAAAAAATGTTGGAGAGGATAAGTTAAGGAGTTCAGGGAAGAGAAAATGAGCAGATGGGGTATGTGGGGCACCCTGCAAAGTGGTTTGCTAGTTGGATTCTATCCTGTGAGAAAGACTAACAGAAAAGATCTGCTCATATTTTTGGTATAGGGTGATAGGAGCATTGGTTGAGAGATTGGCTGTGAGAAAGGAAAGGGTTAGAAGGGGAAGGAGAAAGGGAGAAGGGGAGGGGGAGTGAGAGAAGAAAGAAGAGGAAGAGGGAGAGAAGAAAGAGGAGAGGAGAGGGAGAGGGAGAGAGGGAGAGGAAGGAGAGGGAAGAGAGAGGGAGGAGGGAGAGATTTGACTTAGAATGTTACAGACATGTGGAGAGAACAGATAGTCCAATATATCCTTTGATTCCCAGCAGCACTTTCGTCCCCCATACACCTCTAAGAGAGGACTTCTCAGGTGAAATAATTTTCTTCTTGGTTCAGCCAAGATTTCATCTTGTTCTCATGTTCCATAGCCCCTTAACTCTTGTGTGACCTATTGCCTAATCTAATCTGTATAATTTACCCATTACTGTTTTATTACTTGCTTTGATAAATGTTTGCTCTTTATTCATGACTGTCTTTTGTGTAATAACTATTTGATCTGAGACGAAGTAACCCTCCTGACTTGGAACTGGACTATTTCCTACCAGGAATGACCAGGAAGGTAGATATTATGTCAAAGTCTTTCCTTTCCCCAATAAAGCATCCTACTTCTAGTATGCAAATATCTGATTATAGAAGAAGGATACAATTATTACCCAATACTCCTCTTGGAGATTGGGAGTTTGAAAGAATGCCTGTGTAGCCTTGTCCTTCTACTCCCCACAAAGGTGACAATCAGAGTCTTCTTGGCTTAAGAGTGGGCTAGATCCCAGATATCTAAATAAATACCTTACGCACAGGCCACCCAGGGTGCCTGTGGCCTCTTACAAGTGGGCCCAGCAGGACTGTGTTACCCAGTCTGTTGCCAGGTCTATATGTCACACAGGTGCATGACATTAATATCTTATGACACTGTTCTATATTAGGCATGTCAAGTGCTTTGCGAACCTTAAAGCACTAAAAACGTTTTAGCTGTTATTGTCCTATGACCTCTACCTGATTTTCTAACCTGATTTTGTCTCCTTAAATTCCTAGAACATGGACTGTCAGAAGCGGTCGGGTGCAGTGTCCTTATTTGTCAAAGCTGAAATCGACAGTCAGTACAGAGTTGGGTCTCTGAGCAGGGGCCCCAGAGCTTCTGGGAGAGACCCAACCCCTCTCCTCCCCACCCTCCTAACACAATCTCATCTATTGTCCTCTTACTAACACAGATCTGCTCTGGGTTTTGTGGGGCTTTTCTTTGCTAATAAATACAGGGAAATAGGCAGGGAAGGGTCACATCAACAAAGTGGGAAAGTTACAAGTTTCAGGAAGTCTTTAGGGGTTGAAGTTGCTCTGGTCTGTATTACAAGGTGTATGGAACAGGACCTGATCTTTTTCATCCCCTAGCCTACTTGTTTCAGTTTAATTTAGTTCAATTCACTTCATTGTGGGATAAAGGAAAAAGATTCTTGATTTGCAGTCATGAGAAAACCTTGGATTTCAATTCTGTGAAAAATGAACCCAGCCATTCCCCACCTGATGGCTATCCTCCTAGCCTCTGATGCTTTGCTAGTATAAAAAAAAAGAGCTCCTATAAATATTTTGTATATTTATGGATCATTTTCTTCATTCCTCAGTTTCTTTGGGGGGTATTGGCCTAGTAGTATCACTGGGTCAAAGGCTACGTCCATACAGTTTAATAATATTTTTGCACAGTTTCTAATTGCTTTTCTGAATGGTTGGATCAGTTCACTGTTCCACCATTTTGTATGCCTGTTTTCCTACAGCCCCTCCAACAATGGTCATTTTCCTTTCTTGTCAACTTTGCCAATCTGAGGGGTGTCAGGTCCTCACAGGATGGTTTTGAAGAAAATATTTTACAAACTTTGGAGCTCTATAGAAATGTGAGCTTTTTCTATGGGAAATTCAAACCCAAGTTCACTAATTCCAAATGCTTTGTGTTTTCTACTGTCATTCAGCACTGAAGTGCACTGAATTTGTATAGTGGACCTCTTTAAGTTCCCTCTTAATCAGGGTAATTGTTGCTACTTCTTCAATCAGACTTTGTAAGATATGATTCCTAGTTCCCTTCTCATTCGAGTTCTCTCGCCCCAGATGAACCCCTTCCTCAACCAATGATAATAGTTATTGTTACTGTTACTGTTTCACCTAACATCTTAAAAACATTTTACATAAATTATGTCTTCTTGACCTCAAAATAACCCTGCAAAGGAGGAAGGGCAAATATGCTGATTTTACAGAGAAGGAAGTTGAGGGTCAGAGTGGTGACCTAACTTGTTCAAGATGTGATAGGTAGTGATAGGTAGCAGAGCCATGTTCTGCCCACCACCCCTTGGCAGACTCTCTTCTCCATTAAGTAGATAGTGATAGCACTGGATGAATCGAAAACGACTTTGTCCTTGCTCTGCCCTGAGGAGCCACAATCTAATAATGATTTGCTCTTGTTGTTTTCGTTAATTAGTTGTGTCTGAATTTGTGACTCCATTTGGGGTTTTCTTTACAGAGATACTGGAGTGGTTTGCCATTTTCTTCTCCAGGTCATTTTACAGATGAGGAAACTGAGGCAAACAAGGTTAAGTGACTTGCCCAGGGTCACTCAGCTACTAAGTGTCTAAGGCAGAATTTGAACTCAGGTCCTCCTGACTCCAGGCCCGGCCCTCTATCCACACTCCATCTAGCTCTAGTAATGCTAGCTTACATTTATGTACTTCTTTACAATAACCCTAAGGGGAAGGTATTATTAACTGTCTTCTATGACTAAGGAAAGAGGCCCAGGGAAGGGAAGTCATTTGTCCAAAATCATAAGGCTAGTTGGCAAGTGGTAGAAGGAGAACTCCATATCTGGGTCACCTGACTTCAAGTGCAATGATGCCTTGAGGCTGAGGAAGAGAATCTGTACTGACCAGATCTAGACAAGTGAGGAACTTCCAGTCAGACTGGGAATTTCCTTTGGAAATAGCACATAGCATATAACAGAGAGAGTGCTAGTCCTGGAGTTCAGAAGCTTTGCTGCTGCACATTAGCTATGTGACCAGTGAGTCTTCCAGAGACTCAATTTTCTCATCTGTAATAATGAGGATATTCATACCTGGGCCCTCCCACACAAGGTAAGAAGGATGAAATGCAAGTTTCTTAGTAAGTCAGGATCTTACTCATCCCCACTGGGTCCCTGGTCCAATGACTAGAATTAATGCATATGAAAACACAACCTACCATACTTGTCCAAGATAAAGTTGTTTACTGGACTTGGTGGGACTGAGTCTGTGGTGGTGCCTTGGACTTTATCAGACCTACCCTTGTTCTCTCTGCTCCTCCCCACTCCCCAGGGTAAGATAGTTGAAGTCAGGGACATTTATTTTTATTTTTTCCTCTTCCAGTCCCCATCTCTCCTCTCCCTCTCTTTTTACCACCCTTTCTGGGGCTACTTCCTGGCTTCCTTCAAGTTCTAGCTAAAATCTCACCTTCTACAGAAAGACTTTCTTATCTCTCTTAATGCTTGTGCCTTTTCTTTGTGGATTATTTCCCATTTATCTTGTATATAGCCTATTTCCTCATAGTTGTTTGCATGTTGTTCTTTCCCTCCCATTAGATTGTGAGCTCCTTGAGGGTAGGGCCTGCTTTCTTTCTTCTAGTGCTTTAGCACAGTGCTTGGTGCATAGACCTATGTGCTAGGCCTATTGCTGACTGACTGTGGGTCCCAGGTCCTAGTGTCTTAGGCTCTTACACCATGCATTTGCATACTTATAAAACCTGATGTTTGTGAAGCAAAATGTACATTATTTCATAGGAACCATGGTTTTAGAGCTGGAAAGGATCTTAGAAGCCAAATCCTTCATTTTATGGATGAGGAAACTGAGACCCAGGTAGCTGAAGTGACTTGCCCAAGGCTCCACAGGTAGTAAGCATCAGTTCATCTATGTCTTTCCAGGTTTTTCTGAAACCATCCCCTTCATCATTTCTCATAGCATAATAGGATTCCATTACATTCATATACCATAACTTGTTCGACCATTCCCCAATTGATGGGCATTCCCTCAATTTCCAATTCTTTGCCAACACAAAAAGAGCTGCCATAAATATTTTTGTACATGTGGGTCTTTTTCCTTTTTTAATGATCTCTTTGGGATACAGACCCGAAGTGGTATTGCTGGATCAAGATACCACCCCCATCTTGACTCTGTGGTGAACCAGTTCCACTCTGCATTGTCCCAAACTGAACACATTCTCTTTCCCCTAGAGTTCTCCTCCTTTCCAAACTTCTGTAGCACCACTATCCTCCGCTGGGCTCTCAACCAATGGGTCATCCTTGACTCCTCACTATCTTTCACGCCCGCCTTCAATCTGTTGCCAAGTGCTTTCGGTTTCACCTTTGTAACATCTCTCTTACACACCCCTCCTCTCTTCTGCTGCTGCCCCCATTCTAGTACCAGGCTCTGGTCACCTCGTGCCCAGCTTCACGGTTGGTCTGCTCATCTCAAGCTTCTCCTCATTCCAGCCCATCCTTCATTCAACTTCCAATGTAATGTTTCTAAAGCACAGGTCCAACCACATCACCTTCTTCCACCTCCTTACTCACTGGATTTCTATCACCTCCAGGATTAAATATAAAATCCTCTGGCATTCACAGCCCTTCATAACGTAGGCCTTTACTATGTGCCAGTCACATTAACTCATTTTATCCTCACAATAACCTGGGAGGAAGGTGCTATTGTTATACCCATTTTATAGTTGAGGAAACTGAAGCTGGCAGAGGTTGTATGACTTTCCCAGGGTCACACAGCTAGAAAGGGAATGTCTGAGGCCTGGTTTGAATTCAGATCTTTCTGTCTCCAGGCCTAGTACTATGTCCACTGAGGCACCTGTTAAGATCCCTAAATCATCTTGTCCAATTCCCTTATTTTATATATGAAGAAATCTGAGGCCAAAGAGGTTAAGTGGATTGACAAAAGTAGGAATGGCTAACCTTCAGCTGAGGTCACATGTGGCCCTCTAGCTCTTCAGGTGTGACCTTTTGACTGAGTCCAAGTTTTACAGAACAAATCCTTTTATGAAGGGAATTTGTTCTGTGAAGTTTGGATTCAAAGGACTACACTTGAGGACCTAGAGGTGGTGACCTCGAGGACACAGGTTTCCCACCCCTGTAAAAGGTAGTATATGGCAGGACTAAAATTTGACCTCCAATCACCTGACTCCCAATCTAATACTTCTACTAAAAGATGATGCTGTTCTGCCCATACTACAGGTCTTCAGGCAAAGGTGGAATTGTAACTTCTGAGGTACATGACAGAAAGAATTTTTGGGGGGGGGGGTGGGTAATGATATGTCATCGTTTCCAACTGTGAGAGTCTGTGGATCCATAACCCAAATGTTCCTTCCTGTGATCCTTCTTGGCCTCCTTATCCTTTCAAGGCTGAGTGTGGATAACTGGGGAGAAAGGCATGCAAGTGAGATGAGAAAAGACTGGGAAAATGGAGAAGCCAAAAACAGGAAGTGATGGAGAGAGAAAGATAAGGAGAGAAGGTGTTAGGGAATTATGGGGATGGGGTGAGAGAAAGGAAGGGGGAGATGGAGACAGAGGATAAAGAGAAAGGGAGATGGCAGACAGAGGCGATAGGGAGAGGAACGGGCAGTCCCAGAAAGAGTGGTAAAAAGAGGGAGATGAGAGATGGGGACTGGAAGAGGAAGTGAAAAGATGGAAGATGGGCAGAGAGGAGAAATGGGAGAAGGGATACAGGAAGTGAGGAAGAGGGACTAAAAAGTGTATGGAGGTGAAGATGTGAGTAGGGAAAAGGGGAGACTGGGAGAGGAGTAATAGAGCCCCGAGTTGGGGAAATGTTTAAGAGAGAAAGAATAAGAGGGAAACTTGAGGAGAAAGGGAAACGTGGAAGTAAGAGACTGGGAGAGAAAAGGAAGCAGAGAGGGAAGAGGAGCGTCCATCACAAAGTTTCTCTTTCTAACTCAGTCCAGACCCTTCCCACCCCTTTCCCACTTCGCTAGCTCCAACCCTGCAGGCCCCCTCGGTCCCCTAACCTCTCTTTTGGAATAAGTCCGCATGCGCGGCTTTCCCCCCTTCCCCTCCCCACCCTTTTCGTCCCCTCTGAGGCCCCGCCCCTTGTCCTGATTGGATTGGAGGGCTGGGGCCCCGATAGCCAGAACCCTGCGGGGATCGTAAGCAGGAGGAGTTGGCGCTGCTGCGTCTGAGCCTCTGCCTCGGCGGGAGCACCTGGCTGGCCGAGACGCCTTCCCCCCTATACAGCACACTGCCACGGCCACTACTACCACTGCCACCAACCGGGAGCGAGTCCTCGTCTGGCGTAGGCGCACCTTGGGCTCCTTCCTGCCCAGATCCTCCCTCCGCCGACTGCGACTGCCGGGCTTGCAAGCCTCAGGTAGGAGGCTTCTTCGGCGTGCATCGAGAAGTGTGTGGTTGTGTATGTGCGCACCCGATGTGTCCGTGAGTGAATCGAGGGTGTGTGTGTGTGTGTGTGTGTGTGTGTGTGTGTGTGTGTGTGTGTGAGTGTGTGAGTGATGTTCACGCGGTGTCAAGGCATGGTGTGAAAAGTGCATGTTCTGTGTGTAGTTTCTGTGGGGGTTTATGTGGTGTGTGGAGTGTACCTGTGTGTGTCTGTGGTGTCATTATGCATGATTTATATATAGGCAGAATGCGTGGTTTGTAGCGGGAGTGTATGTATGTATATACAGGGGTGTGTCAGAGACTATGTTTGTACATACAATGAGAGACAGAGTGTGTGGTTTATAGTTTGTCGTCTGTAGCAGGAGTATATATATATATATATATATATATATATATATATATATATATATATTTGGGGGTGTGGCTGAGAGAAATAAGAGTGTGTGGTGTCATTGTGAGTGGTTTATATATAGTCTGGCCTATAATGGGAGTGTGTATATGGGGGTGTGTCTGAAAGAGACAGAAAATGTGTGTGAGAGGCTGGCAAGAGAAGGGATGTGTGGTGTTTAAGGGAAAATCAATTTAACAAGTATTTAAGCATTTATTAAACTACCTACTATGTGCTAGTCAAAAGGGATACAATGGCAAAAGGGAAATAGTCTGCTTTTAAGTGTATGGTGTGGATATTTGGCTTATATTTTGTGTGTGGAGGAGAATAAGTTGTGGAAGATGGTTATGGTGAGACTGATTTGTGTGCATAATTGGGAAATTGTGTTGGATGAGATTAGGGTTTAAGTGAGATTGTGTTCAGTGTGTGAGACTGAAAATGGTTGGTGTGTGTGGTGTGAGTTTGTGTGAATTGTGTGGTCTGTAAGTGTGAGACTGAGAGTAAGTGATGTGTTTAGTGTGAGACTGTGAATGTAGTGTGTGAGATTGGGAGGGTGTATGGTGGGAGCTTGTGAAAGTTATGTGGTGGTTTGTAACTCAAATTGTGAGAGATGGAGTGTGTGTGTCATTCGAAGACGGAAACCCCAAATCTCGACTCCCTACCCCAGGAAGTGTCCCCCCTGTTAGGGGGCCTCCTTGAGGAGGAGGGCTTGGTGTGGGGGAGGGAGGCCGAAGGAAGGAATCTGTTTGTTTTGTTATGAATTACGTGACCATGACCGCAGTTTCCCCCCTCCCTCCTTCTCTGCCGAGACCCCAGGGAGCTCTGTGAGCTGAGCCTTGGTGGTGGTGTTATTTTTCTATTCCCCCCTTGTTTGCTTTCCTTTCTCTGACCTTGTTTTGAGTTGTGGAGGAAAAGTCCCACCTCCCTGCCCCCTCCTCCTTCCATCCACTGACGATTTACAGCTGGAAGGAGCCTCAGCGATCCTGGAGCCCAGCCCCCTCATTTTACAGAGTGGGTAAGAAACCAAGGCCCACCACACCGAAGTGACTTGTGTGGGCTTATGTTGCATTGTATGCTGAGTCCTGTGATCAGACCCCTGCCCTGAGGCTGTATAATCCTGGGAAAGTAAATTCCTGAGCTTCAGATGCTTGTTCTGTAAAGCAGAAGTAAAAATAGTGCTCACACTATCCTGAGCTTTGCTGAGGTAAGAGGGGAGGGGAAGGGAATAAGCATTCATGAAGCACCTCCTCACGACATCCCCAGCACTTTGCTAAGCACTTTTTACAAATATTTTCTCATTTCATCCTGACAACAACCCTGTGAAATATGTTCTACTATGATCCTCATTTTAAAATTGAAGAAACTGAGGCTGAGATAAGTTAAGTGACTTGCCTGAGTTAAGTTAAGCTAGTAAACTTCCGAGGCTGGATTTGAACTCAGGTCTTCCTGCCTCCAGGCCCAGTGCTCTCGCCACCTAGCAGAGCCACCTCACAACCTCCAGAAGAAAAACTTGAATTATTCATCTATTTGAATTATTAATCTATTATATTTGTCCAAAGTTACACAGTAAGTGGTGGGTTATTCCACTCTGGGAGTGGGGGGAGGGGGGATTAAAAACACATGACTTTTTCTAGGATCCCATGCTCACAGCCTCTCCTCCCTGGGCCAGTCATCCTTCTTTTTTCCTCTTCTTAATACTCCTTTAAATGTCCTTCAGTACTTCTAAAGGCTTAATTTCCTTTGCCTACTTGCTTCCCAGCTCTGAACTTGGAATCAGAAAGACCTAGATTCAAATCTAACCTTAATTACTTAGTGGAATTAATTCTCCCGTCAAAAAGTCTGTGGCCTTGCTCCTTCTTCATTTGTAAAATGGGAATGATACCAGTACCTGTAATAGCTACCCCAGAGGGTAGTTGTGAGCATCCAAATCACAAATAGCTGGAGAGGCTAGGTGGCAAAATGAATAGAGCCCTGGCCCTGGAGTCAGGAGGACCTGAGTTCAAATCCGGCCTCAGACACTTGACACTTACTAGCTGTGTGACCTTGGGCAAATCACTTAATCCCAATTGCCCTGCCTTCCCCCCTCCAAAAAACTAAACAAAAACCATAATAGATAACATGAGGTCATTTATAAAATACTGGATAACTGCTATACTCTGATTATTTCCATCCAGTGACTGGTATGGTTGTTTAGGGGGATGCCAGGAGAGAGTCTTCAATACATCATACTCTCTGCTGCACTGGCCATCTGAGAAGACTGGATTTGGAGCCAGGGATCCTGGTTCAAGTCCTAGCTCCATTGCCTACAACTCATGTGATGTAGGCCAAATCATTGACCCTGTCTATGCCCCAGTAAAGGAAGGAATTGGACCAGATGGTCTTTCAGGTTTCTTCCAGCTTCTAACATTTTATGTTCAAACATCACTTCCATCTCTGTAATTCCATGTTCTGAGGTCCCTTCTAGCTGTGATATTTTATGTTCTGAGGTTCATTTTGACTCTGACACTCTATGTTCTTGTATTTTATCTCTTTCGTTCAGTTCTGTGGCCCTTTCTAGCTCTAAATCCTCTAATTCAGAAGCAATAAACTATCTCTGAGCAACTTGGAGACATCTCTTTTTTTAAAGGAGGGGCAGTCTTGCTTTTGCTGTTTGCATCTTTTCACCTGTTCCCACCCCAGTGAAGAACTATCTTTGAATCACTTCCAGCTAGGGCCATTCCTTAAAGTTTCTATCAACCCTAAGTAGACATAGAGAAGGAAAAGAAATGTAAGATCCAGTACTTGGATGTATGTGGTCCCTATGTCAAGGAGTTTATATACTTGGTCCTACAGGGTGGTGCAGTGAACTGAGTTTTAGAACTGGAGTTAGGAAAACCTGAGTTCAAATACTATCTCAGAAACTTAGCTTTGTGATCTTGGATAAGTCACTTACCCCTTTGTGCCTGTTTTCTCACGTGTAGCAATCCTGCCTCACAGGATTGTTAGGAGGATCAAATGAAACAACACACAAAATACTTTGTAAACTTCAAATTGCTATACAAATACTAGGTATAATAATAATAATCAATAATTTTTAACAATGACTTAATTATTAATGTTAATTTTATAAATAAATTATGCTACTATTATAATAAATTAGCAGTGATTTAATTGTTAATAAATGAATTTTAATTTGATAATTGATGTTAGTTATAATTACAGGAACTCAATCCATCTAGTCAATGTGTGCTAAAGACTTAAGTGCTGTAGGAAATTCAGAGGAGAGAAAGATCTGGGAAGGCTTCATGGAGGAGGGTGTCCTTGAAAAGTGGATAGGATTTGCTCTTACTCCTACTTCATATGGTGTTCTGTACCTAGAAGGGACTAGTGAGGGTTATGAACCATGAATATTCCATAGCTTTTAGCAGACATTTGTAAAGTGCCTGCTGTATGCAAAGCCCTATGCTCTGATTCTTGGGATGAGAGTGATGAGATTACAAAGTACAGCAAACTAAATTCTTGCCATAATGCAGCATATAATCTAGTAGTGTATTTATTTCAGTCCTTCTAGAAACTGTGATTTCATCAGTGTGGACAGAGATTGCAACTTTTGTGAATTGCTTTAGCCAGAAGAAGGCATCCTCTGGTGTTGGCCAATCTTCTTATGATAAGCTTTCCTGTGATATATTTACCCAAGTTTTGTTATTCTGGTTGTCAGGGAAGGAGACACAGTCGATCATCTTCCTTCTAAGATTATCTCCCATTTACTATGTATAGAGTAATTATAATTAGATATTATTTATATTATATAGTATATACCTAGCTTGTTTTCACATTCTCTCCTCTGTAGGAATGTGACCTCCTTGAGGGCAGGGATTGTGTTTTTGCCTTCTTGGTATCTCTGGTGCCCAGCACAGTGTATAAGCGCTTGATAAATGCTTGTTGACAAACTGACCAAATTGCTCGGCCTGTACTTGAAGATTTCCTGGAGTGCTGCAATCAGCCAGAGCTTTTCACTCCAGGGGCAAAACTTTTGAGAACCTAGGGATCACCTCCATGGCATACTGAGGCATTGGACAAATACTTTAAGGAAAGGACAGAAAAATATGATAGAAATTGATATGGGCCCAAGAGAACTATGGAATGCTATGGAAAGAGTGATATTGGTGGGGCTGGGGTAGGATACTGGGGAAGGCTTCACCGAAGAGGGAGCCTTTGATCTGGGCCTTGAAGGATGAGGAGCATGCAGACAAGCAGCAGAGTTTGGGGGTAATAACTGACATGAACAAAGACACAGATGGGCTGTGTTTGGGGGAGGGGAGCAGGAGGAGGAGCAGTGAGCTGCCCTGATTGACTGAAATAGAGCATCCATGGAGGTGGGAGGGGAAAAGTAGTGGGAGCTATGCCTGGAGAGGGAGACTGGAGCCCAATTTTAGAGGAGAGAGGATTAGGGCATTCCAGAGGGGCTATGTTCTGTGGGCCTGGGGAAGAGAACAGCTGTCCATAGGCAATTTGGGAAGGAACTCATCTTGAACTCATTTGGAGACATTCCTTTATGTCTGGGGTTCGGGTGTACTTAATTTTTAGGTACTTTTTCAATATAGTTTTCTTTGTAATTTCATGCAGTTCATAATATTATTCTGAGAAAGGGTCTACCCGATTGCCAAATGAGTCTGTGACATAGCAAATGTTAAGAATTGCAGCCATTGTTTTTATTAGTAGTGAGCTCCTATCAGAGATGGATAAGACTGGTTGCTTTCAGGGGGCTCACCTTCTTATATCAGGATAAGCAGATATATGCAAATGGAATACAAGGTAGAATTTTAATCAGTGCTGCTTCTTCTTTTCTCCCAACCTTCCCTCCTTGTGTCTGATCTGGAATGGGTGGAAATAGAACATGGAATGGGTTGGGAATACAACAGAAACTAGTTTCAAGTGCTGACTCTTGGTGTGACTGAGGGCATGTCTAGATCCCATCCAGCTCAGAGCTGGAAGGACCCTTGGAAGCTGCTCATTTCAGCCTCCTCATTTTACAGATCTGTAGGAAACCTAAACTCTTAGAGGTTCTGTGATTTTCCCAAAGTCATACTGGGAGAGGCCAAGACAGGATTTGCACTCAAATCTTCTGACTCCAACTCCATTGTTCTTTCCACTAAACCTAGCAGCAAGTCATTTCCTTTCTTTCAGTCTCAGACTCCTTATCTGGAAAATAAGGATAAAGAAATGCTTGGACAGTACAACCCCACCCCAACCCCCCCACTGTAAGCTGAGCTTTGTAAGCTTTAAAATGCTGTGAAAGTGGAGCTCTCCTGGAAGTGGAGGGGGCAGGAGAGAAGAACAAATTGGGGGACTAATCTTTAATCTCCAAGGTCCATTCCAGATCCAGATCCTCTGATCCTTTTTCTTTTGTGTGTTCATCTTCACTCCTCTCCTCCTCAGCCCATGTTGCCTTGCCCTACCAAGGGATGCCTCTTCATTCATTGACCTCTCTCCTCCTAACAAAACCTGATCACTATGGGATTTATTTGTTAGAATACCTGTCCCTCTGTAATTTAGAAACACATCTGGTAGACCTTTCTGGCATGGAGTCAGAAAAACCTGAATTAAAATCTGGCCTCAGACACTTACTAGCTGTGTGACCCTGGGCCAGTCCCTTAACTCTGCTTCAATTTCCTCATCTGTAAAATGAGTTGGAGAAGGAAATGGCAAACCTCTCCAGTATCTCTGCCAAGAAAACCCTAAAATGGGGTCATGAAGAGTCAGACACAACTAAAATGATTGTATGGCAACAATAACAAAACTTATTCTAACTAAGGTGTTCATTGATATTGATTCTTTCATATGCATTATTCTGTATGAAGAAAGACCTGTCTGGGTTGGAAGCAGAGGCCTAAGGCCTCTTCTAGTCTCCTTCTGGAACTTAGCCTGAGAGAAAAGAATATCATCTTCTTGGGGAAAAATTTGTTTTGCAGTTTGTTTCTACATGTATTTAGTAGGCACTGAATAATTTTTGTTGAATTTAATTGACTTAAAAGAGAAATTGAGGTTTGCCCTTCATTCCTATCCATATACACACAACATGTACACATACACACACATACACATATGTAAACTGAAAACCCTTCTGCTTAAGACAATGGCCAAGTTCTTTTGCTGACTTGGAAGTTTCAAAGAATATAAACATCCTTGAGATAAAAGTGGCTTTAGAACTTTGGTAGTTTTAAGGTATGGTAGGACAGAGTGTTCATAATGTCTGAATTGTAAGGGATTTTAGGGCATTAAATGTAGGGCTATAAAGGCTCTTAATAGAATCATAGTCCCAAAGACTGAGAGGCAGAAGGGACCTAAGAAACTATCTAAGTCTAAGTTAACCCTCCCCATTTTACAGATGAGGAGACTGAGGCCCTGAGATACTGTGTCTTGTCAAAGTCACAAGACACAGGATTTGAATCTGGGTCCTTTGATTCAGAGTCAGTGCTCTTTCTATTGTGTCCTACTGCTCATAAAAATAATTAAGAGCACATATTTCTATTTCAAGTTTTTTTTTTTACTATTATGATTTTATCATAATCACCCTATGAGGGAGTGTTGCAAGTATTATCTCCATTTTACAGATTAGGAAAAACTGAGGCTAAAACAGATGAAGTGGCATGTTTGTGGTTACACAGCTGGTAAATAAATGGTCAAGACTTCATTTTGGGTCACCCCTGAAAGTCCTTTTCAGCTCTAAAACTACTTTAAAAGGGTCCTGTGACCCTTTGTCACTTTGCTTCTCATGAAACTTCAGTTTCTCCTTCCCTGTTGCCTCTAGGATAAATGACAAGCTCCAGTGGCCCAGCATGGAAAGTCCTTCTCCTTCTGGCTCCAACTATCTTTCCAGACTTATTTCCCTTTCCTACCCCTTACATACTTTATATTCCAAACTATATTCCCTACTGTTCCCTATACATAACATTCTATCCCTCCCCATGTCTTCACATGTATTTCCTAATGTCTGGGATATTCTTTTTCACCTCCTTCCTAGAATCCCTCCTTGGTTCAGAGTTCAACTCAAGTCCAGCCTCTAACATAAATAAGGCTGTTACTGATAAGACCCTCCCTGCCAAATCCTTTTACGTTTTCCTTGTATATATTTTGTATCCCTTTCTCTGTGTGCATGTATCCCCATAGAAAGGTGTAAGTTCTTTGAGAGCAGAGACTGTTTCACTTTATATCCCCAGCACCTAGGAAAGTGGCCGGCACACAGTAGGCTCTTCATAGGTGCTAGTTGACTTAAATTGGACATGACTGAATTCTTTCTGGCTATTCAGCTCTTCCCTCAGAAAGCCCTCCCACTCCTGGCCAGTAATTTAATTCACTTCAACAAAGTGCATTTATCAAGCCCTTATGGACTGAATCTGGTGCTCAGTGTTAGAAATAGAAAGATTGATGCTTCACAGATCCTGCCCTCCTAGCTACAGTCATAGAATCCTAGGTCGTCATAGTGGGAAAGAGCTGTAGTCACAGGTCTCAACCAAGTCCCCGTCTCATCCTCCCCCCAACTTTCCTCACCCCTACTGATTTGATAGGTGATGAAGTCAGGGCCCAGAGAGGGTACACAGTAAGTGAATGGCAGAGCAGGGACCCAAACCTTGATCCCCTGCCTCCCAGGCCAGCTCTTTCCACTGGGCTGTACCACGTAAAGTTCATTTTTATTCTTTTCCAAATGACCCTGTTGCTTCCTATGCCCTTCTGGGCCCAGGGCCTGATGCTGTGGTATGAGCCATTTGCTGCCTAGCATTCTTCCCATGGATGCTTGTGTTTTTCTTTAGCCAAAAGAATTTATCTCTAATGGTAGAATTTCAGGCATCAGCAATAGAATGGGGGTGGTGTAGATTCTGGGGAAAGGAGGAGGGAGTGTGATAGGGACTACTGGTGCCTCTCAAATTCTATTATAAAAATGACTGTCTCATTCAAGCTTATTGGAATTTGGCCAAAGATGATGTATTATTCAGTGAAAGAGAAAAGGAGGATGTGGAAAAAACAGCTTCTTTTCTGAATATTATAATAACACATTTATAAAAAGCCAGCCTCGTTGAACATTTATTAAACATCACATAGTGTGGTTTGAGATTGAAATTGAGGTAGGCAGTGCAAGTATGAATGTCTCCATTTTATGGTAAGTGACTTTCTCATAGCTATACTTGTTCATTCACACAGGCTGACTCTGTGACCCCATTTAGGTTTTCTTTGCATAGAAAGTAGAGTGGTCTGCCATTTCCTTTTCCAGATCATTTTATAGATGAGAAAATTGAGGCAAACAGGGTTAAGTGACTTGTCCAGGGTCGTTTGTGTCTGAAACTGGATTCAAACTCAGGTCTTCCTGACTCCAGGCCAGGTCCTCCATCTACTGCATCACTTGGTTTCCTTCCCATAGCTACACTGGAGAAATATCTCAGAGCATCACAGACACTCAAAATTGGAAGGTGCCCCAGAAGTTATCTGCTCCAACTCGTACCCAAATAGGAATTCTCTCTAATATTCCTGCCAAGGAACCAGCCTACTAATGATGGAAGGCCTCCAGTGGTGGGGACCTCAACTTGCATGTCTTGTATAAAGTTTGGGGCCTGATTGTAGAGCGCCTTGAATGTCAGGTTGTCAGGCCCATTTGGCAACCAATGATAAGAATGTATTAAAATGATGACAGCAGCTCCCTCTTCTGTACTGCTTGATAGCAGTAAAACTCCCATAGAAAGAGGGGCCATCAAACTGCACATAAGGATCCTTTCAGGCTGCATATTAATGTAGAAAACCACATTTTAATAATATCTGTGTTCTATTATATTTTTATTTATTTTGTTAAATATTTCCCAGTTGCATCCTAATTGAGCCTGGGCTCACCCTGAAGTGTTGTGGGACTGCATGCGTGCTGTGGGCATCAGTATGTAAGTGGGTGACCATGGTTCCATCTGGCAAAAAGCAGTGTGCTAGCAAGCAGCCTGAGGTGGGGCTGGGCAGAGGAGGCTTCTTGGAGGGGTAATTCCTGAGGACAGAAGGAAGAAACGGATGAGGGTTGGTGCTAAGGAGGGAAAGGCCAGCCTGGAGTGGAGAGAGCCCATGGGAGGAGAGAGCTGGGCAGATTTGGGGCAGGAGCTGAGGGTCTGTGCCAGGGGTTAGCCTCAGAGCCCCTGTTTCTCCCATCCTCTAGATCAGATAGGATCTTGGTATTGATGATGATGGTGATGGGGATGATGGGAATGATGAGAAAAATGAGATAATTGGAATAATTGTTGAGAGGCAGCCTGACAGATTGGCTGCTATTTCAGCTTTTGAATCAGGAAGACCTTGATTCAGGTCTCACCTCTGAAGCACACTAGTTCTGAGGCTCTGGGCAAGTCTGTCCCCTAACTTCTCAGTATCCTCAGGCATTTCTCTTAGGTTGCAAGTGGCCCAGCAGCTGTCATTCTGCAATGGCAGAGGGAATTCCTCCCTCAGTATTTCTCTACACTGATGAAATCACAGGTATAGTCTGCTCCCTTCCCTCCCCTCCTTCCTCCCCCCCCCCAAAAAAAAAAGAACTCAGGGCTTTCCCTGTAGCAGCCTTTGAAGTAGGGAGGGTGAGGATTATTGGCTCCATTTCATAGACATAGAAACAGGCTCAGAGAGTTAATGACTTGGCCAGTGACACATGGCTAGGAGTTGTTAGCACCAGAATTCAGGAGATGCTCAGCTCCCTTTGATGTTTATCTAGCACAGAGAACCCAAGACCTGAGCTACAGCCCCCAGGCTGAAAGATGTGTTCCTTCCAACTATGGTCTTTGTTGAGGTCCTGGCACCCAGGCAGGATTAATGGATTTAGAAATCATTACTTGTGCATGGTCCTCAAGGCTCTGTGAAGTAGGTAGGGCAGGAATTAACAGGAGAGCTCAACAATGTGTAAAGGAATGAATACTGACCAGCCTGGGAATCAGGAAACCTGGGTTCTGGTTCTGGCCCTTTATCCCAACCTTGTCCTGTGGCCTTTGCTGATTCATTCTCCCTTCCTTGGCTTCACTTTGCTCAGAACAAAGGGGTTGAATGAGATGGCCTCTTCCAGGGATGATATTCTTGGATTCTGTAAGCTGTGCCCAATTGACAGATAGGAAAAACAAGGCCCAGAGGAATAAGGTGAATTGTCTAAGGTCACACAATGAGTTGGTGACATCAGCTGGGTCTAGAGCCTAGGTCAGGCGGTAGTGGTAGACTAGTGAAGTCTCTGACCCCTTTGCAGAATAATGATTTTGTTTTGGAGGCAATCTGGGTTAAGTGACTTGCTCAGGGTCAGCTAGTAACTGTCTGAGACTGGATCTGAACTCAGGTCCTCCTGACTCCAGGACCAGTACTTTATCCACTGTACCACTTAGCTGCCCCCAGAATAAGGTTTTTAGATATTTGAAAGAAATGTTTCAATTAGAAGTCAGTTGAATCAACAGGTTATTTTTCATTATATTTTATTTACTAGTATTTTATTTTTTCCAGTTACATGTAAAGAAAATTTTCAACATTATTTTTTTTTAAAGCAATTGGGGTTAAGTAACTTGCTCAAGGTTACACGGCCAGTTATTTCTGGGTGTGGTGCTAAGTATCTGAGCGCCCGACACTGGGGCCGGTGTTCTTACTCGCTGAGCCACCTGGCCGCCCCTAAGCAATTGGGGTTAAGTAACTTGCTCAAGGTTACACGGCCAGGTGTTTCTGAGTGGGTGCTAAGTGTCTGAGCCTGGATGCGATCCCCAGATCATCCCGACACTTGGGCCAGTGCTCTTACTCGCTGTGCTACCTGGCCACCCCAACATTAATTTTTTGGAAAGATTTTTGTGTTCTAGATTTTTCTCCCTCCCTACTCCTGCCCCCTACCCGCCCTATCCCCAGCAAGCAATCTGATGTAGGTTATGCATGTGCAATCATGAAAAACATATTTCCACATTAGTCATTTTGTGAAAGAAAAACAGAACAAAAGGCAACCTCCCCACAAACCCCCCAAAGTGAAACTAGTTATGCTTTGATCTGCATTCAAATTCCATAGTTCTTCCTCTGGATATGGATAGCATTTTTGATCATGAGTCTTTTAGAATTGTCTTGGATCATTGTATTGCTGAGAAGAGCTAAATCATTCATAGTTGATCATCGCGCAATGTTGCTGTTACTGTGCACAATGTTCTCCTGCTTCTGCTCACTGCACTCAGCATCAGTTCATGTAAGTCTTTCCAGGATTTTCTGCAATCTGTCTACTCATCATTTCTTATAGCACAGTAGCAGCAGATATGTATTGAGTGCCTACTAAGTACCAGCCACAGTTAGTGATAGAAAGAAAGGATAGTCCCTGTCCTTGAAGAGCTCACAGACTAATAGGGAAAACAGAAGGCAAATAGCTATGTACAAACACACACCCACACTCACACACTCAGGATGCACTGGAGATAACCAACAGAGGGAAGGCAGTAGCATTAAGGGGGATGGGGAAAAGCTACCTGTAGGGGGTGGGATTTGCCTTAGTATCTGAAGCAGGCAGAGGAAGCCGGAAGGTGAAGATGATGAGGGGAAGGATTCCAGGAATGGGAGACAGCCAATGAGATGAAGATGTGATTTTTCCTCACCCCCCTCCCAAACTGATGGGGGTCTATGGGCACTCGGTTGAGAACCCTCAGCTTAGGTGGCCTGATTTGCATTCCCGTGCTCTTCCCATTGAGCCAAGAGAGCGTGGTGAGAACATGTGCAACCACCAACCATTTCCTCAGATGTGTATGTGGGCACACAGAATTCTCATGTTATGACCTTACAGACACATGCCCACAAACATCCATGAGAACATGTGCAAACACACACACACAGAGGTACAGGTATCTTCAAGCCAGGAGGTGACCTGTGATTCCATTCATCCTCACAAGATAGGATCAAACCTGTTCTCACTTTCCTTTTTTGTCTGTATGAGCCTCTTGTTACTATTTGGAAGTTCTGTTTCATGTCTCACTCCAGCTGTCCCTCTGATATCTCTGTTATGAAAGCTTTTTTGGTCTTAAAAAAGTCTTATTTTCATAATATCAGGATATTAGGGATATCCTGAGAAGGGATAAGACAAAACAAGGTGATACTCTTTTTTTTTCTTGTTGAGGCAATTGGGGTTAAATGACTTACCCAGGGTCACACAGCTAGTAACTGTCAAGTGACTGAGACTATATTAGAACTCAGGTCCTCCTAACTCCAGGGCTTGTGCTCTATCCAGTGTACCACATAGCTCCTCCAAGAAGGTGACTCTCTTGTAGCACACTGACACCTTCACCCAACCCTACATCCCAGCACCTTTCATACCCTTTCACATACCTAGACTCTCCCACACTTTTCATGTCTGTACCTCCCCATACATCTGCAGGCTCATACATCTATCCCCCCCACATTGATACACACCCACTCACCCACATATGCTACCTTCCATACCTACATTGGAGTGCAGTAGAAAGAACACAGGATTTAGAGTCAGGGGGCCTGAGTTCAAATCTTGACTGTGGCACTTACTACCTTTGTGATTTTGGGCAAGTCACTTAATTCTTGGCCTCAGTTTCTTCAATTGTATAATGTAGGGATTAGACTGGAGGACTTAGAATGGCCCTTTCATCTATGATTCTATGACATTGTCCTCCCCCTAGACCCATACATATATACAAATGTTCCTGTTCCCCCATGCCTCCCTCTCCACATTGACTCACTACATGTAAGAATATAAAGTAGTCCTGTGTATTTACTCAAGCATCCTTATACTCATGTACAAACATCCCCATAGGCCTACGGTGCCACAATACATACAAATATATGTTTGTGTCCACACAGACTTATGTTGGTATGCATACATACACACGTGTATTCATGTGTGCACACATAGATGGGTTTGTATAAAGCATAAGTTTATAAAAACCAGGTACACACACACACAACCACAAAAAAAGTCCACCCCATCTAAGATGGATTCAGATCTTCACTTCCTCTCTAGAGCTAGACTTGTCCTGGCAGTAGCAGGAAGCTATGAATGGGCACGTTGTCTTGGTCAAGGTAATAGTATCAGTCTGTAGCCTTTTGTGAGCTAAGGAGTTACAGTAGCTGCCCTGTCCCTCCAGAAGAAGAAAGACACCTACCCATCTCTGTTCACAGGCCTTGAGTATTTAAAGCTGAAAGGAGCCTTAGAGTTCATCTGGTCCAATCCTCTCATTTTATAGCTGGGGAAATTGACATTCAGAGAGGGACAGGTTACTTGCTTGAACTTACACAGCTAATAAGTAAGGGTCTGATTTCTCTTAGTTTGACTCTGGTGTGTGTGTGGGCGGAAGGTTGTGAGGCCTTTCTTATCTACAGATACTTTGCTTCTAAATGGCCATACCCCTAGCTGGCAGGGATGATGTGGTGTTGAAAAAAGCCTTGTTCCCTCATGCTTCCTTCATTGGCTTGCCACATTGCCAGAAATTCCACTATTAGAGGGTTGATTTGTAATCTTGCTCTCTCATATTTGCTCTCAGTAAACTTGAACACTTCCAGTGACAGGAACCTCAGTTATTACTTACCTCCTCAAGTAACTGGCTTCATTTTCAGACAACTCTCATTTTTTGGGAAGTTTCCTTCATATTGAATTGAAATCTGCCTGTTGTAAGTTTTGTCTTCCCCTCCTCTTCCCTTCCCTCTTCTTCCTTCCCTCTTTAACTTCTCCTAACCTCCTAACCATCTGTATCAACAATGCAATATTCACAATGCCAACAGTAGCTAGAAATATGCCAATATGGTTATTAATCACAAAATATAACAGGTTCTCTACATGGGGGACAAAGCTAGAGCATTTATTCAAATACCAGAAAACTGAGTCCCAAAACCAAAAAGTCAAAGGCATCACAGTAGCTATAGAGTTGGCACATGTAGTTAATGCAATAAGTACCCACATTCTCAAGCCTTCAAAACAGAACAGACTACCTCAGGTAAAGGTCTTCCTCTCCTCATTCATGGCAACTGCTCAGCATCCATGCAGCTTGTTCCCAGCAGCTCTGGTCCTCTGCAGTTCCTGTTCCTGGAAGTCTTCAGTAGGAGTCCTTAGCAGAAATTCTGGCTGGCTCAAAAAAAAAAAAAAAAAAAGGAGTTTGTGCTGCCGCTGCTGTGTTTCTAGTCACCACACTGTAGTCACACTTGGTCACCACCAAGGTTCCAGCTTCCTCCTGCCCCACCCCTTCCTGCTACATCAGCAAGTGTAAGGGTCATGGAGGATCTTCAGATCCCATAACCATTACACCATCATTATTGCTATCCCTTCCACATCATGGGAGTAGGGGATGAGTTAGGTATGCAGTGCCCCTGCAATCTGGAAAATCCATGTAAAATTTTTTAGCCTTCTCTTCCAACAAAGAAGAAGTCTGAGCTTTTTCTTTTACTTTTATGGGGTATTTATAGTATGTTATTGTAAAATTTGGGTTAAGTATTTGGTCATAGGCTCTGTGTTGTCTGTTGACTTTCATGTGTTACCTACAGCTTCCACAAAACTCCCCCCAAATTTCCATTTTTTTAGAAGCAATCGGGGTTAAGTAACTTGCTCAAGGTTATATGGCCAGTTATTTCTGGGTGTGGTGCTAAATATCTGAGCCCAGATTTGATCCCCAGGTCATCCCAACACTGGAGCCAGTGCTCTTACTCACTGAGCCACCTGGCCGCCCCTAAGCAATTGCGGTTAAGTAACTTGCTCAAGGTTACACGGCCAGGTGTTTCTGGGTGGGTGCTAAGTGTCTGAGCCTGGGATTTGATTCCCAGGTCATGCCGACACTGGAGCCGATGCTCTTACTCGCTGTGCTACCTGGTCGCCCCCCCCCAAATTTCCATTAAAAAAAAAACCTTTTGTTTATTTATTTTTAGTTTTTAACATTCACTTCTATAAGATTTTGAGTTCTAAATTCTCTTCTCCTCCCTCTGCTCCCCCCTCCCAAGACAATGTGCAATCTGATATAGGTTATACATGTTCTGTCATATTAAACATATTTCCACATTAGTCTTGTTGTAAAGAAGAGTTAGAACCAAAGGGGGAAAACACAAGAAAGAAGAAACTGAAAGAGAGAGAGGGAAAGAGAGAGAGGGAGAGAGAGAGGGAGAGAGAGAGAGGGAGAGAGAGAGGGAGAGGGAGAGAGAGGGAGAGAGAGAGAGGGAGAAAGAGAGAGGGAGAGAGAGAGAGAGGGAATAGTATATGCTTCAATCTTCATTCAGACTTCATAGTTCTTTTTCCGTATGTAGGCAACATTTTCCATCATAAGTCTTTTGGAATTGTCTTAGATCATTATATTCCTAACAATAGTTAAGTCTATCAAAGTTGGTCATTGCCCAATTCCCATTTAATTTCTTACATGGGTCTCCCTTGATATATCAAAACTGCAGTGGGGAAAGTCGAGTTGTGGAAGGGATAACTGTACTATGCTAACAACCTACTCACTGGTATCTCTGTCTCCAGACTCTTGCTTTCTCAGTGCATCCTGTTTACACTGCCAGAATAAACTCATTAATGCACAGGGTGTGACCACATTAGAGGCAACTGGGCATAGTGCTGTTGGCATCCACTCCAAAAGGTTTGAATCTGCCATTGAACATGTTTATGGACATTCACTTTTGCTCTGTTTTCTCCTCTGCAAAATAGGGATGGCAAAACTCACACTACCTAACAGGGTTGTTGTAAGGTAGGACTTTAGAAATTTTAAATTGATAAATAAATCTGAGTCGTTATTGGGTAACCATCCTGCTCAAGAACCCTCCATGGCTCCCCACAGCCTGTTGGAAAAATCCCAACACCTCAGTTTGGCACCTGAGGCCCTCTTCATTTTGGCCTTAGCCTTCTTAGCATTGCTGTCCAATTTCAGACTTCCCCACAACTCTTTCCTTTTTTCTTACCTCTTCTTCCTTCTCCATTAGACATCCCAGAGGCTAAGTGGAATGACTTGTCCAGAGTCATGGGGCTGGAAATTGGAGCCTCATCTTGGAAATAAACCTGAATCTCCTATCCCCCAGAAACAGTTCTCTTTCCATTAGGCTGCTCTGTCTCTGCCAAGAGTCACATTAAAACTGGGAAAGATCAACAAGTCCTCAACACATTGAGTACGAGAAATATTGCCAGCCAAGGAATAGATGCTTTAGCTGGAGAGGCAATCATTCTCTAAAGGAACAATGAGTGGACAGTGCAAGATAATATACAATCCAGCTGGGGCACTGGCATATATTAGCATTGATTAGCTGTATGACCATGGGGAAACCACTACCTTTAAGCTTCACTTTTGTTGTCTATAAAAATAGGGAAAATGATCTCCCTCTCTTTTCCTCTCCCTTTCTTCACCCCCTCTCTCTTCTTCCTTCCCTCTTTCTTCTTCTATTCTCTCTCCCTTTCCTTCTCCCTCCCCCTCTCTCTCTTCTCCTCCCCTTCTCTTCCTTCTCTCCTTTCCCTCTCTCTCCCCCCCTTCTCCTCTCCCCTCCTTTCCCTTCCTCCCTTTCTTTTGATCTCTCTCTCTCCCTCCTTTTATCTCCTCTCCCTCCCCCTTTTTCTTTCAATCTCTCTCTCTCTCCCTTTCTCCTCTCTGTTGTTCCCTTCCTCTCAATCTCTCTTCATTTCCCTTTATCATACCCCTCACCAGGTTTGCTCTGAGGAAAGCAATTTTTAAACCTTGAAACACTACATATGTGAACTTAATATGATTAAACTCTAGGTGCTAGAGGAGAGCAAAAAGGAAGGGAAAGGCATTGTGGGTTTGCATGTTTCAGGGAGCCCTGGGGGAGACGTAAACTGTTTAGGAATTTTGGACTTGGACATGAACCTTAGCCCTGAAAGTGCAGCTATAGAGCAGGGGTTCTTCACTTGGCCCTCCCAGGGAGTACATGGGTAGATGTTAAAAGATCTGTGAACTCAAATGACATTTTATTTTTATAACTAACCCCTATCTGAAATTGAGCATTTCCTTCAATTATTGAAAATCACGATTCTGAGAAGGGTTGGTAGTAAGCTTTAACAAGTTGCTAAAGGAGGCTTTGGAACAAAACATTACGAAGCCCCATTAAAGTACATCAAGACCAGTGTACTTATTGAGGACTAGAGCTAGCAAGAGGCTGCCAAGGGCCACTTGCTCTGTTGGTTAGAGAATCAGGTCCTGAGTCCAAGCCTCTGGACCCTAAGCTCAGGGCTCTTCCCACTATGTGCACTATGCCCATTGCTTCACATCCCTGCCCCTGCCCTGGCCTGGGGGCTCATCCATCACTTACAGTTTCCTTCCCCATATTGGGTTTCTGTGTTTTGGAGGTGAGAGAAACAAAAGCCTCAGCAGAGTACAGTAAAGTCCATGCAGGGTTCCTAAGCTTTGGGACTCATGTATCATACTAAGCAGGGCTCTTAGTAATGCTAATCTTGTTCTCAGCTCACTCTATAGTTCAGAGAGAAATAAGATTGATGGAGACTCCCCAGGGACCTCTAGTCTCCTACAACACAGACAGGCAGAACTCAACCACCTCCTGGGGTTCCAGTCTTGCAGACACCATTCCAACAGAGCTCACAGAAATCATAGAAAAAGACCTGGGCACCAAGACCAGAGATTCTTAGGTTATCAGAGTGGGAAAGAAAGAAGGGAATTCAGTTCCTCATTTTGTTGATACTCAAATACTGAAATGGATTTTTTTGTTTTGTTTTGCTTTTGGAGAGGGGAAGGCAGGGCAATTGGGGATTAAGTGACTTGCCTAAGGTCACACGGCTAATAAGTGTTAAGTGTCTGAGGCCAGATTTGAGTTCAGGTCCTCCTGACTCTGGGGCCAGTGCTGTATTCACTGTGCCATCTAGCTGCCCCTGAAATGGATTTGTTTTTGATTTGGAAGTTTCCTGTAGCAAAACCCATCCTTGCCAGCCTATCCCAAGTGACTTTTGTCCAAGTCCTCCTGTGAAATTGACCTACGGAGTCCATCTACCATATTGGATGCCTCCCTCAACTTCTGACATTGGGAGGGTACCAGCAGAGCCCTCTGCCTGACTACCTGCCATCCCTTCCTTTCACTGTGTGATCAGCCCATCTTTTCATCTGTTATTCAATTCCTCAATAAATCCCATCAGATTGGGGATCTTTTTTTTTTCTTTCGTATTTTGGTACTCCTTTGGCAGTTGGTATAAAGGATTACAAAGGAAGCTAATTATTTATAGAGGAATTGGTAGCTCAGTGGATAGAGCACTGGGCCTGGGGTCAGGAAGACTCAAGTTAAAATCCAGCTTCAGATACCTGCTAGCTGTGTGACTATGATTATGGGCAAAGCTCTTAACCTCTCTTTGCCTCAGTTTTCTCAACTGTAAAATGGGGATAACAATAGCATCTGTCTCCCTGGGTTGTTGTGAGGATCAAATGAGATAATATTTGTAAAAAATGCTTATTAGCAAAGTGCCTGGCACATAATAGGCCCTGTTTTATAAACTCTTATCCCCTTCCCTCACTCCATTACAAGGATATAAAAATTGAACTGTTTGCCCATACAAGCTCAGGGACCCCCTGAAATCTGTCCTTGGATTCTTTGGGGTCCTGAGAACCCCTGGTCAAGAACCCTTGCATTAAGTTATAAGTTATTTTCAGAGCAGGAGTTTTGTCACATCTGTCTTCATCTCCCTATGGCAGAACCCAAGGTCTAACATATAATAGGTTCTTAAAAGTGAGGACCAGGTTGCCCAGGATTGCATAGTTAGGGCCAGAGCTGGCACTTGAACCCACTTTTCCTGCTTCTTAGTCTAGTGATCTCTCATGAACCTTTTGGCCTCCCTGTAGGCTGTATAGGAAATCCTGAAGCTTTAGGTCCTTGTTACCTTTCCTGAATAACGTCCCAATGTTACTTGCTCTCTCTGTGGTTCTCTTTTTGTCTCTGTCTTTCCCTTCTTTGTATCTTCTTTCTCTCTTTCCCCCACCTCTTTCCCTCCTCTATCTCTCTTTCCATTTCTCTCTCTCTGCTGTTTCTCCTATTTTTCTCCTCTCTTCTGTCTTTATCCCTTCTCTTTCCTTTCCCTCTCCCCTTCTCTCTCTTCCTATTTCTCTGTCTCTTTTCATCCCTTCTTTCTTAACTTTATCTCTGTTTCTGTCTCTCTCCCTCATCTGTTAGCAGCATCAATCTCACAAAGTTGTTACGATGATATATATCGTCGTCATCATCATCATCATCATCATCATCATCATCACCATTTACAGTATATGGAGCTCACTATGTACCTGGCGCTGTACTAAGCTCTTTCCAATTATTATCTCATCATAAAACTCTTCGCAAGTCTTTAAGCATTATATAATTGCTCACTGTCAAATGAAACAATGTGGATAAAGTGCTTTTTAAACCTGAAAATCTTAAAAGCCATCACTGTTATAAGTGACCTGATCAGGAGATGAATTTAGGGGCAATGGCTCAGTTCTCTATTGAGGAGGAGGAAAAACCCCATTACTGGGCTGGGAAAGAACTCCCCAGGGCAGAGATAGCTACGTGTGTCTCTGTGTGTGTGTACACGTACACATATACATAGGGGGTATGTATCTGTGTATATATGATAGAAAACTGCAATCTGCACAGTTTACATACATACATACAAAGTATCTTATTGCCAGTACACCCCAACTCTTATGTGTTCTCCCCAGGGACACAAGGAGAGACTCTGGATCCCCATTTGGAGGCCCTACATCTTCTCCACATCTTGGAATCCCTGACTCCCTGGAAGGCTGAATTCACAGACTGCCTTTTATACCAGGGGTTCTTTGCCTTTTGGGGGTCTCATGGATCCCTTCAGCAGTCTGGTGAAACCTAGGGACCCCTTCTCCCAAAAATGTCTTTAAATACATGAAATAAAATGCAGAAGATTATAAAGAAAACCAAATATATTGAAATATATAATTTTTTTTCCCCATCCAGGTTCATAAGGCTCCTGCAATATATCCACAGACCCCTCAGGCATCTGTGGGCCCCAAGTTAAACCATCCCTTTCCCACGTCTATCCCTCCAGTTTTTAGTGTTTCCCCCCTCCTCAAAATGGCCTTGTTTTTTCTTTATTTTGTATTTACTGTATGTTGTACATATTTTCTCTCAGTAGAATGTAAACTATTTGAGCTGAAGGGCTATTTGTTTTTTTGGTTTTGTTGTCTCCAGTGCCTTTCATTGTGCCTTCCTGGCACATGATAGGCACTTTAATAAATGCTGGGTGAGTTGAAAGAAACTGAAGTCAGAAGAGCTGGGTGAGGACCTGGCTTGAGCCCTTACTAAGGGGGGAAGGGGCTTTTCGCTTCTCTTTCTTCACATGTAAAGACTGATGTTTTTCTTCTTTGTCTCCCAGAACTATTCTGAGGAAGATGCTTTGTAAGACTTAGAGAATTATGGAGTCATGGGCTGTTGGTACAAATTTAAATCATCTTCCAAATCTTGAAGAAGGGCTACTATATGAAAAGTAGACCAGCTCTGGTCAGTTTTGGAAAAAATCCCTTAAACCCCACCCGAACCAAGAGAAAGAAACTTTCTCTTCAGGGGATGATGATTCATTAGGTCTAGAACAGGTTTACCTGCTTTTCTGTCCCAGGGAATCCAACTGGTTTCTAAGCTGATATGTCCCATCTCCAATTTCCTATGGTTTTGTGGGAATGGGTTATCTCACTTACTATCCTTCTCTGGGAGCCTAAGCTAGCAAGTCTTGGCCTCTCTCTACTCCCTAGGAATGGCAGCTCATTTTAGTAAGACAGTCTTCAGTGATGCTAGCTGACCCAAACATCAAGCTTCAATTCTTGGTCCTTACGGAACTGTTCGGAGTGCCTGTGGCACACCCTAGCAGGGTGGCCCTGGATGAGTCACTGTCTCACAGTGCCATGTGGGAGCTAAATAACTGTGTATGTATATAACACAGCCAGAGTAGATTGGAGATAATCTGAAAGGAGAAAGCACTAGCAACTTGGGCATTTGGGAAGGCCCTCCTGCAGAAGATGGAATTTAAGCTATGTCTTAAAAGAAGCCAGGGTAAGGGAGGAGGTAGAAGTTAGGGGGTAAAGCATTCCTGGCATTGGAGATAGCTTGTATAAAGGCACAGAGACTTCATATTTGAGGAACTATAAGTAGGCTAGTGTAGCCACATCACAGAGTGTGTGGAGGGGAGCAAAGTGAAAAAAGACAAGAAAAGTTAGAAATGGGCCAAGTTATGAAGAATTTAAATATGTGTGTATGTATATATTTTGTTCATTAAAGATCCATTTTCCCCCTTGTAGCATCACACTCAGTTTTGCTGGTTAAGTTATTCTTGGCTATACACCCAGATCCTTTGCCTCATGGAATATTGTATCCAAGCTCTCTATTCCTTTATAGTGGTGGCTGCTAGATCATGTGTGATCCTGACTGTGGTTCCTCAGTACTTGAATTCTTTCTTTTTGGCAGCTTGCAGTATTTTTCTTTGGCTTGGAATATCTGGATTTTGGCCATGATGTCCTTGGGAGTTTTCATTTTGGGGTTTCTTTTAAGAGGTGCCTAGTGGATTATTGCTATTTCCATTTTGCCCTCATTCTTTTTGTTCACGTAATAACTATAATTTATTAATGCAATTAAAAGGATAGTAAAAGCTTCCCTAGCCAATGTACCTTTGGAAGCATTATAAATAAGTAGCCTTAAGCAGCAGAGAAATACATGCTGTACATTGAATCAAGCCTTATTGCAAAGGATTCACATTGAAAAATTTACATAAATGTTAAAATTGTTTTTACATGTAATTGGGGGAAAAATTTCTTATTTTGATTTTTTTTTTGGAGGGGCAATTGGGGTTAAGTGACTTGCCCAAAGTCACATGATTAGTTAAGTGTTAAGAGTCTGAGGCCAGATTTGAACTCAGGTCCTCCTGACTCCAGGGCTGGTGCTCTATTTACTGTGCCACCTAGCTGCCCCCAAAATAAAATATTATTTTAAAAAAGAAAAAGAAAAATTCAGATAACCTTATAGATACAAAAATAGGTTTTCACCATCACAGAACTCTTTAAATCATGAATTAAATTAAATAAGTGATGTCTGAAAATTCCATCCCAGGCCCAACTAAACCTAAGAAGCACATTACAGTCACACCAATGTTGTTCATTAATCAAAAGCCCAAATATGTAGATGATTTCATGGGGAAAATCAGTTCCTGCCTGCAAGCAGATTTGCCAAATTTTGTCTCTTCTGTCATTACTTAAATCCACCATTGTCTTTCTTGAAAACACAATTTTCTCCCAAATTCATATACTAATTACATCTAAAAGAAACCAAACCAGTCCAATTCCTAATGTACTTTGTATGATTAATCAGTCTTTTTTCATGGAGAGTTCAAATGAGGCCCAAAATGTTGTTTGGTAAGAGCAAGTTCTTTATCCTCACAATACAATTAGAAATCACTGGTCTTTTTCAATGCATGCAGCATACCAAAATATATTGCAACATACTGTCACAGAAAGCAGGCGTCCCACAAATCTTGTTGCCTTAGAGCAGAGACATTGTTCACAAAGTAGACATTTAGTCTGCAAGTGACCTATAGCATTCAAATTCACATGAGTTTTCCACACTAAATCTTGTGAAAAATGCTGAAATAGGAGGAAAAAAAATACCCACCCAGATTCAAAGCTTCCATGTGGCTTCTTTTTTAATTGAAAAATTGACAACAGATTTTGCTCTTATGATTTTCTGTAGTTGAAAAGCATGAGGTTTCTGACAAACCTCCAAAGCAAAATGTTACACTGGCCTGGCCCCTTCTTTAGGAATATTCACTGAAAATCTCTTTTATGCCTTCTAAGTTTCTTCTCATTTCCCTCTAACCCTTTCATAATCTCTTATTGATGAAATTTGAACATGTCAGGGATCTTCAGTGTTAAAACCTTCTGTGTTAAAATCATCTTTAGGTCATGTAGGAAGATGTTATGTACAACAAATTGCAAGTAAACTTCAAAATAGCAGTTCTTCTCCACTTTCTCATATTGAGTAACAGGAACAATGATCTCTTGTTATCATCCTGATTGGGATTCCTTGCTGGGCATGGTTCAGTGTTTTCAGCCCAGACATTCTGATCAGGTGCAGTGGGGAGGAGAGGACTGAGACAGAAAGGGGCAGAACAATGACAGCCACTTCACTGCAGGCTTGATCTGGAGGCTGTCACTTCCAGACTTTTCAACAGATTAAATATGTGAGCGAGAGTGAGGATAAGACCAAACCTTGGTGTTTGGGAGGTTGGTAGATCCCTCAACAGTCATAGGAAAGTTCAGAATGGAGAAGGGTTTGGGGGGAAGATAATGAGTTCTGTTTTAACATTCACTTCCATAAGTTTTAAATTTTCTTCCTGTCCATCCCCAAGACAGCTTGCATTCTGATATGGGCTCTACATACATATTCCTATTAAACACATTTTCACATTAGTCATGTTGCATAGAAGAATTATAATGAATGGGAAAAACCATGAGAAAGAAGGAATATGATTTTTATCTTGCTTTAGTGAGGGCCTAGTTGAGATTAGATAACATAAATTTGTAGTGAGGCCAGTCCACATGGTGTCATGATTTTCTCCAGCTCTGTCAGTATGTGAATAGGAATGAAGGAAGTGGATGGTGGAAGTAATCACAGACCCCATGTTAAGAACTCTTGATCTAGTCACTTTGAGGCTCACAAAGTACCTTCCTCACAACACAACTGTATGGTATCTAGGGTGAGAATCATCATTCCCATTTCACAGATGATGAAGCTGAGGTTCAGCAAATTTAAGTGCCTTGCATGGGGACATTCCCCCTACAGTAAGTAGGACCTAGCAGGACTCTCGATTCAAGTTCAGTGCTTTATCCAGCAAAACATTTATCAAATGTCTTATAACAAGATAAGATATAAAGCTTAGATAAGACAATCCTTGCCTTCATGGATCTTAGTAGAGGAATAAGACATAAGCTCAGATAATCGTGATAATAATAACAAAAGCTAGAATTCTTATACTTTATATATAATTTAATGTTGGCAAAGCACCATGCACATTTCTCATTTTATCCTCACTACAACCCTGGGAGGTAGGTGTTATTATTTCCCCAATTTTATAGGTGAGGAAACTGAGGCAGGCAGAGGTTAAGTAACTTGCCCAGAGTGACACAGCTAGTAACTAAGTCAGAATTCGAATTCATGTCTTCCTTTGGGTCCAGCACTCTATTGCACCACCTAGTTGTCTGTAGATCACTGTAGTTTATTATATTTTATGATCAATACATTTGAGAAGTATGAACACAATGAGAAAGATTGTTACCAATAGAGGAATCAAGAAAGACTTCATGGAGGAGGTGTCATTTCAGTTGAGTTTTAAAGGTTGGATAGGGACATATCTGGGGAAGGACATTTGGAAGAGACTTTAGAGCCAGGATTTTTTACCTTTAGGTGTATGTAACAAACCCCTTTAGCAATCTGGTGAAACTTGTGAAGCCCTTCTCAGAATCATGTTTTTAAATGTGTGGAATAAAATACACAGGATTTGAAAGGAAAGCAGTTATATTGTAGTAGTTTATAAAATAACTATTTTTAAAATATTCACAGATGCATGTTTAAGAAACCCTACTTTAGAGTCTCATCTCGCTTTGCAGATAAGGAAACTCAGTCTCGGAGAAGGAATTGACCGGTCTGTGGCCACACAGTGAGTTAATATCAGGATCAGCACCAGCCTTGTAGCCCAGGGCTTTTGCTGTCAGCCCAGGCTGCCTGAGGGAACACTATTCCAGCCTTGCTTCAACCTCCCACAGCCTGCTCCTCTTCTCCTCCCAGCAAGTTGTTCCTCTTTATTCTGTCTGTCAGGCAGGCGGCAGAATGTCCCAGGGACCAGTGTGGATGTGGCTTGAGGACATAGGGCCATATTAGGCTAAGCCCTGGGAGGGCATGATGGCCCAGGGTTCAGGAGGTGGACATGGAGCTGTTTCTGAGTTGCTGAAGAACAAGAAGGAAAAAAGAATGATGAGTGGTCTTTGAAGACCCTTCCATCATCAGATGTTTTTGAAGCACCCACTAGGTACAAGAACCTTTGAGGAATGCAAAAAATGAATCTGACACAGGCTGTCTCATCAGCCACTTCTCCTGCATTTTGTAAGCACTTGCTATTTGCCAGATACTTATTCCTTTCCCAGTCCCCTTCTCACTTCCTCTCTATTGGAAAATAAAAGGGAAAAACAAAACCCTCATAACAAATCTAAATCATAAACAGAACAAATTTCCACATTGACTATGTCCCCAAAACATATGTCTCCTTCTGCAGCCTGAGTCTCTTCCCTCCATGTCAGAAGGTGGGTAGCAGGCTTCATCATTGTTGATCAGAGTTCTTAACGTCTCTCAAAGTCTGTCACTTTTATGATGTTGGTATGGTGGTAAGGTAGTAATAATTAATGATAGCAGCTAACATTTATATAGTGCTCACTATGTGCTAAGTGCTTTGCAGTTATTATTTCACTTAATCTTCACAACAATCCTGAGAAGTAGGTGTTGTCATTATCCCCATTTTGTAGACGAGGAAACTGAGGCAGATAGCATTTAAGTGACTCAGCCAGGGTCTCAAAGCTAGTAAGACTCTGAGATGGGATCTGAATTCTGGTCTTCTTGACTCTAGGCCAGATGCTCCATCCACTGCAACACTCAGCTTACCAAATTGTTCTCTTGGTTCTGCTCATTTCACCCTGTACCAGTTCGTACAAGTCTTCCCAGATTTCTTTGAAATTCTCTGTTTCATCAATTTTTACAGCACAATGGCATTTCATTATTTTCATATACAATACATCAATAGTCCATTCCCCAGTTGACAGGAACCCCCTTTTTTCCAGATTCTATTCCTCCCATTCTCATTGGAAGACAGCAAGGTCATATCTAAATATATAGAGAGTAGAAGAGAATGAAGAGAATACATAAATACAAAGAATTTAGAGAAGGAAGGTCATGGCTGTGGGAAGGGATCAGGTAAGGTTTCATGCAGAAGATGGGAGTGAGGGACTGTACTTGGTGAAGTTGAGGGAAGGATGGAGTGCATTTCAGAAAACTGAGATCACCAGCATAAAGTCCTGGAGTTGGAGCGCTGTGTGGGAGGAACCAGCGAGAAGGCCGGTTTGGCTCAATCCTAGAAAACAGGGAGGAGAGTAACTCCCAGTGAGTCTGGGGAGCAAGCTAGAGGAAGGAAGGAAAGAGGGATTTATGAAGTACTTACTATGTTCCAGATGCTGTGCTAAGCCCTTCACCAATATCATCTCATGTGATCCTCACAACAACCTTGGGCTGTTGCTACTATGGGAAGGTGCTATTATCCCCATCTTACAGTTGAGGAAACTGAGGCGAACAGATTAAGTAACTTACCCAGAGTCACACAGCTGATAAGTGTCTGAGGCAGGATGTAAATTCAGATCGTCCTGACTCTAGGCTCCTAACTATTTTGCCATTGGAGCTTTAAAAGCTAAACAAAGCATTGGAGCTCATTGACTAGAGGAGCTAGAGGTATATTCAGATATCTGCTTAAGAGAAATCCCTTTGGTAACCCTACTCTTCATGGAGTTTGAGGTGTGATATAGTGGAAAGAACCCTGGCTTTAAAGTCATTGTGAGAAAAAGATGTGAAGGTTTCATGGCATTCTCACTACCTGAGCGTGCCCCTTTCAAAATAGCACCTTATGGTTACATATATTAATAATGCACACCCCTTTAACATCATTCTCATTTGAGAACATATCCCTCCTCTACCCTCTGAGCTATCATCTCTTTTAACAAAAAATTTTTTTAAAAAAGAATGGAAAGGAAAGAAATCAGTTCAGCCAAACCAAGCAGTTCATCACCTAAGTCTGACAGGCTGTGCAGTGCTCATGGTCTGAGCCCCCATCTGTTTAATGCAGTGAGGGAGAGGACAGAGTATTCTCATCTTTGCTTCCAGGAGAAGCTTGCGTATCCTAAGATTCTTGCCTGTTCCATGTCTTTACAGGTTGGGCATCCCGGGCTCCTGGGGTACAGTTTGACATGGCGCTTCTGTCTTTACATCTCTGGGCTTCATTTGCTTTCACCCCTTCACAAGGGCACACACTACCCCATGCTTTTTATACTAGATGGCTGGTAGGATGTTTAAGTAACCTGTCATGGAATAAGATGCCATAGGAGAGCTTACTGCAAGCTCTGAGTGAGCAGAGGGGGTGTATTCTTCCTGTCCTCTGGTCTCCTTCCCAACACTGTCTCCTTTGGGGCTAGCAGTTCTGGTTGTGATTACCAAGGACCAATGATTTCCAGAAACTCCCAGTCTATGTGGGTCCCGCCTCACAATTTAATTGCACAAAATGATTTTTTAAAGTGAGCCTGGAGCTCTCCAAGTAATAAGAGAAGGATTGGGGGAGGGGAATTGTTTGTCTTCTGAGAGATGGTGAGATGGATGGATGGAATCTTTCCCAAGATTATTAAGTAGAGAGGGGACTGAACGGAAATAATGTTCTGGTCCTGATTGTCACTGGCAGGCTGGGTAGCATTGGGCAAATCACTTCCCTCGCTGGGCATTACTTTTCTTCTCTGTAAAATAAGGGGATTGAATGGGATGGGATGATCTTTGGGTCTCATTCTAATTCTGGAATTCTGTGATTCTGGCTTTGGAAAACAGGCAATCTAGGTTGCTAACGCATCCCTGAGGCTGGGCTGCTGTGTGACCTAGAGTACCCATTTTCACCCCACTGTGTCATTTATCCTTGGGGAGAGTTGGTCTAGTTTATCGGCCTGCCCTGCATAGAGTAGGCATTTAATAAATATTTGGTGAATAAGCATAGTGCCACAGGTTGCTGGGAGCCAGGGCACCTGGGTTTGCAGCCCTGGCTGTGCTCATGATGAGCTATGTAAACTGTAACTGTAAATATCATTTCCCAGGGACTCTGAAAAGTTTGTTCTTTAAAACGAGCATGTTGGACTATACAGTTCCATTCTAAATAAAGTCATTCTTTGTACGTGTTCTAAAGTCCTTTCCAGCTATGACCTTCTTCTGTTTCTGAATCCCACCCAGCTGACATTTAGTGTTTTCAGGCCTCTTCCAACTCTGAAAACTTCTGTCCTGAGGCCTCCCTGCTCTATTCTACTTTCCAAGGTTCCTTTCAACTCTGAAATTCCAATTCAGACAATCAGTTCATCAGTAAGCATTTATTAAGCACCTGGTATGTCTCCAGGCGCTCTGTTAAGGCTGGGGACACACAAAAAAAGGCTAAAGACAGTCCCTGCCCTCAGGCAGTTTACTGTCTTTGGGGGAGACAACTTGCTAACAATATGTACAAACCTGCTATATCCAGGATAACTAGGCAACTAGAGTTAGGAGGCATTGGGAAAGATTTCTGGGGAAAGATGGGGTTTAGTTTGGACTGGAAGGAAGCCAAGGGAAGTCAGTAGGTGGAGAGGAGGAGGGAGCGCAGACCAGTCATAGGGGGCAGTCAGAGAAGATGCCTCTAGCTGAGAGATAGGTGTGGCACTCAGCAACATCCTTAGGGTCCATGTAGCTCTAAACATTCTTGCCATCCAAAGCTTCTTCTAGCACTGCTGTCCTTTGTTCTCTGTTCCCAGGTTCTTTTTGTGTTGGCATTCTTTACTCATTCATTCTTTACTACTGCCCCAGGAGAAAACATTTTTATTCATAGTGAACTTGGGGAGGATTTGGTTCTGGCTCTTTCTTGATTGGAAAAAGGATGAGGTAAGAGGCTGAAGTGGGCAGAAACTGAGATGATGGGGAAGTATCTGTACCTGCCTGAGTCCTGCGATACCTCCAGCATCATCAGACCATGGAAACCAGCTGAACTCGGGCACAGCCCACTCACTGAAGGAGGCAGGGGTGATCCATCACTGTCCTAAGGAATAAGGAGTGCTCCTTTTTATTCAAGGGAGATGGGGACCTGACCCTTTCAGCTGAACTGTAACTGGCTGTTACAGGAGCCTAGACACCAGGGAAGGGGCTGACATCAGCTTGGGGACCATCCTGAGACATTCTTCATGGAAATTGCATAGGAATCACCTCAAGTCAGCCACTAAACCTAGCAGAGTCACTTCTGACCCTTCTTCCTCGTGGCTAGTTTCTTGTTTCTTTTCTGTGTATCCCCCACAGTCCTTTGTGTTCAATAGGTTCAAAATGTTTGTTGAATAAATGAATTAATAAATGAGTGAATTGTAGAATTTTATTGGTGTGTTTTAATATATCCTTTATTTCAAAGTATGTACCTCTTCTACCCTACAGGCCATTCTTGAAATGACAATGAAAAGATAGAACAGGGGAAATTTTACAGTTACACAGCTTTCTGTTCCTTTGGTTCTTTCTTTCTTTCCATTGACTTTTTTTTTTGCTTTTTGGAGGGGGGAGGGCAGGGCAATTGGGGTTAAGTGACTTGCCCAAGGTCACATGGCTAGGAAGTGTTAAGTGTCTGAGGCTAGATTTGAACTCAGGTCCTCCTGACTCCAGGGTTGGTGCTCTATTTACTGTGCCACCTAGCTGCCCCCTTTCCAATAACTTTAAAAAAATTTATTTATTTTTGGTTTACAACATTCAGTTCCACAAGTTTTTGAGTTCCAAATTTTCTCCCCCCCATGGTGGTATGCAATCTGATATAGCTTCTATATATACCTCCACATTAAACATTTTGTCAAGTTGTAAAGAAGAATTGTAATTATAACCGAAGGAATGAACAATGAGGAAGAAGGAACAAAACAAACCAAAAGAGAGAGAGAGAGCAAGTAGCTTGCTTCAATCTGCATTCAGACTCTGTAATTCTTTCTCAAATCATAGAATTTTAAAAGACATTCAAAACCATTTTTTGTTATTCTGAGTCTATCCTTCCCTTTCCTGTCTCCAGCAAGCTTTACCATAAAGAAAGATTAGAAAAGGAAAAGAAAAAAGTTAAGTAAAATCAATCAAGACATTGCCTTCATCTCCATGCAGTATTCCATACCCCATTTTCTCAGCTCTTCCCCTGGACCCAGTTTGGAGATGAAAATGAGGATTATGGGATCAGAGCTCTAGAGCTGGGAGGGACCTTCAAGGTCATCTAGTCCAGCCCCTTCACTTCACAGTGAGGGAACAGGCCTGGAGAAGGATGATTCCCCAAGTCCACACGCATCATGATTTGCAGATCTCCGTTCCCTGACTCTATTTCAGTGAGTGCCTGCTGTCTCCTGCTGCTCTGTCCTATACTGCCCACCTTTCTCAGCACAGATGCTCAGCTCTCAAGCCTTGGAGACTTTGCTCACATTTTTCCCTGTGCTTCCAATACCTTTGCCCTTCTGGCCAATCAAAACCCTGTCTCCCTTTCAAGGCCAATTTGGCCACCACTTCCTCCATGAAGCTTCCTTTGATCCTGCTCCCTCCCCTAAGGGCAGGGGGAGCCCCTCTTGTAACTCTTGGTATTTTTCTTATGTGCTTTCATATTCTTGAGTAAAAAGTCAATAAGGTATAGTGAAGAGAGGGCTGGACCTAAAGTTAGGGAGAGTTGGGTTCAAATCCTGCTTCTCATACTTTAATTCAACATTAATTGAGTGCCTACTGTGTGTGGTGGTTTCATGGTGTGTTGCATGGCACCGTCTCACAGAATTCAGAGTCAGACCACCTCCAATCCAAGTAGAGACTTTTTTTTGAAGATTCATATCCCTCAGAAGTGGGCTAGGTTCCAAGAGGAACCCTCAACTTCAGAGAAAGCAGGATGGACTTTTATAGGGTAAAGATGCAATTATATAACAGAAATTATGAGTATTAAAAAGGCAGGAGAGGTTTGTCAAGGGAATAGAGGAGGGGTCCCTTCTGTGGTTTGATGGCCAAACATCCTTGTCATTCTGCTTTTTGGTTGTCTAACTATTATGGTCCTATCTGGTTAAGATTGGTAGTTAGGTATTGTGGTCCTGTCTTGGGCTAAATGGATGATGTGATTGTGGTCGAGTACAAGAACATAACTGTTCAAATATGTGAGTTGGGTCTGGGGTTAGTGGCTGTACTGAGTTTGGGGGCCTGTGGTGTGGTTAAATCAGGCCATGCCTGCAGTTCATGGGGCCCATAAGGAAGTTAGAATACTGGGGCTGGGGGCAGCTTTATTAGGATGCCATCATTTCCACCTCAAAGAGCTAGGGCCCAAATTCATTTGGGAAAAGGGACAAAAGTCTCAGCTTCTGTAGCTTCTTCAGGGTGACACAGGGCTTAGAGCTGTTTCTGCCTCTTGGGTCCTGAGGAGGAGGTTGACTGGAATTGAGTATAGGCCACATCCAGGGGATGATGGGTGAGTATGGGCTGTTATCCACTGTTTGCTACCAACTGTGAGTGAATGGCCTGTAGTCTGGAAGGCATAGATCTGACAGACAAGTTTAATATGCAGGGTCTCAGAATTAAGGAGAAAGAAACTGAGAGCCCGATGATGCTATTATTTTGTCCTTGTATCACTGTGTGCTGTCCCCTGGGGATACAAAGACAAAGTAAATACAAAAATAAACACAAGAATCCCTACCCTGGAAGAGCTTACATTCTTTTGGGGGAAACAATGTATCTCATGTAGATAAATGTGAAAATATTAAAAGATACAAATCTCAGAAGGGGAAACTTTGGCAGCTAGTGATGTTAGGGAAGTTCTCTTGCTAAAAACAGCTCAGAACTGTCCCTTGGAGGGTCTAGGATCTCTAAGAGGTCGAATGAGGAGGGTGTCTCGACATTGGGGAGTGACCTGTGCAAAGGTGTGGAGATGGGAGATGGAGTCTTGTGTACTGGGCACAGTAAGCAGGCCAGTCTGGATGGGCTATCTAGCTTGTGAAAGAGAGGGCGTAAGTCAGAAAAGAGAGGTCAAAGCCAGATTCTTTTGGCCTGAATTTCAGTGCTAAATAGAGAAGTGTGTAGCTTATCCTACAGGCAATAGGGAGTTTCTGGAACTTCTTGAGCAGGGAAGTAACCTGGTCAACTTTGGGAATAAATGGTATTTGTCTGATAATAGGTAAGTCATTGTACTTTACTGAGCTTTGATTTCTTCCCATCTGTAAAACGGGGATAATACTTATATTAATCACTTCTTGGGGTTGTTTTGAGGAAAGTGCTTTATAAATTGTAAAACACCATAGAAATGGTATTTCATTATTATATGAATTATTATTACTTGTATTGTAGCTATATGGCCCATTGTGTTGTCTCCTTTATTACATTGAGGACTGATGTTCTCTGTAGCCCCAATAATCCATTTTTGGAAAATTGAGAGCTAATGGTATAGGAATAGTCATAATGAGGGTGTGGGTACATGGAAAGTGTTCAGGACTAAGAATCAGTCTTGGCATCAGTTTAATTGAGTTTGGTTCAACACACATTTATTTAATGTAGTTGATGGAAAGCTAGCTTCAACCTGGACCTGGGTTCAATTCTAGCACATACTAGCTGTGTGACCCTGGGCAAATCACCTAACCTCTCAGAGTTCTGTCTAGATAACTCTGAAACCATAATTTGAAGAGGAGATACTGACCTGTATTGGTTCATTGGGAGAGGGAATTTCTTCACCAAAAGAAATCACAGAGACCTGGTCCTTGTCCTCATCCCCATAGTACAACAAACTGTGGCAGGCACAGGGGACTTCACAGATGAAAAAAGAACATGCCTCCTGCCCTCTGTGACCTAATAGTCTAGTAGGGCTAGATAAGGATTCTGCAAGGCAGAGTATGATGGGGCAAGGAGAGCCAGATCATATGCTGCAAAAATAGTTTTAGGAAGGAGAAATGACTTTTATATAGAGGTTATAAGCCTGGCTCTCCCACTGCTATGATGTGACCTTGGGAAAGTCCCTTCCTTTCACTGGAACATCTTTTCCTCTGTAAAATTAAGAAGTTGGGCTAGATTTCTAAGGTGACTTCTCACTCTAAATCTTGTGAACAATAGAAAGGTGGCAGGTCCTGTTTAGCTCTTTTCATCAATAAAACCTTGAAACTTGGAGTACAAAACAAATGACTATAGAAAAGGATGTTATTAGGTTTTTTTTTTATTCACAGTGGGGGATGGGGAGGAAAAGGCCAGCTCAGAGACAGCATAATTCATTGGAGAATTTGCTTCTGGGTTTCAGGAGAGTTAAGTTTTACTCCTGGTTCTTTCTCGGACTCACTGTGTTACTTTTGTTGTGTCACTGAGATTCTTTGAGCCTCAGTTTCACTATCTGTAGAATGAATCCGGGTTTCAGTGCAGGATGCTGAGACTCTGGGTGCAGCAGGCAGGGTGGGTGCGGCTCAGGAGCTCATGGTGACTCAAGTTGGTTTTAAAAATGTAATAGGAGATAAAGGCTGATCGTGTTGATTTTGGAGGTTGGCACTAGATCTAGGAAATCCTGTTTTTCTTCTCTCTTACTCCTTTCATAGAGCAACACCTCCGCTACTTCTCAGATTATTGTTACGGGAAAGGACCACTGCAGGAGAGTGAGGAGGATTTCTCTCCCTCCTGGAGAGAATGGGAAAAAGCAAGATGGATGGGAAAAGGAAAGGGCCCAGTGCCCAAGTTTCACCTCCTTCTTTGTTATAAACCTTTGCCTCAAGGCCCTCAAGGAAAATTGTATTCCATTCTTTTTCCCAACTCACTTGCCATCACTTCTTCCCCCAGACTTGGACCCAAGTCTGGCCAAGTTGGACTGCCTCTCCACTTCCCTATTCTCTCCTTTTTCTTTTCCGTTCCTGTCCCCCTGTCTCAAGACAACTCCCTCTGTTCCCTGAATCATGTCTCCTGATCTTCTATCCACATCTCAAGTAGCCTTCAAGGGTCAGCCCTAGCCCTAGTCTCCTACTTTACCATCAGCTAGGTATGTTACCTTTTCTCTGGGCCTTAATTTCTTCCTTTGTAATTGTAGGAATTTGGCCTAGAGCATCCCTAAGGTGCTTTCTAGCCCTTGACAGGCTAGGCTTTCTGCTAGAATGGTGAAGAAGAATCTAAACATAGTATTTAATTGAGATGAAATGTGAAATTTCTTCATGTGGGTAACACCCCAACAGCTGTGCAAGTAAAAGATGGGAGAATCTGGACTAGGTAAACCTCATGTGAGAAAGTCCAAGGGAGTTTATCAAACTGCAAGCTTCATATGAATCACAGGTTCTTGACTTGGAAGGGCCAAAAAGGCAATCTCTTCCAAATAGCACCTGAATAGAAGCAGTCATCCAGCTTTCATTTGTAGGCTGTCAGTGAGAGGAAATATACCACCTTCTAAGGCAGCCCATTCCACTTTTGAATAGTTCCAATTGCTAGCAAGTTTTTCCTTACATGGAGCCCCAAATTGCCTCTCATCAACATCTGTTGTCTTTCATAGTTGTCTGCCCCATGGCCAAACAAGTCTAATATTAGGCAGCTAGGTGGCACAGTGAATGGAGTGCTAGGCTTGGAGTTAGGAAGACCTGAGTTCAAATTAGATCTCAGACACTTACTAGTTATGTGAACCTGGGCAAGTTACTTAACCTCTAGTTGCCTCAAAGTAAAATGGGGGTAATTATAGCACCTACCTCCTAGGGTTGTTGTGAGGATCAGCTGAGATCCTTTACTTTAATTGTAACGTGCTTAGTACAGTGCCTGGCACATAGTAGGTGCTATATAAATGTTAGCTATTTATTTTATCCTGATTTCAGATGTCAGTCCTTGGTGTCTTTCTTTACCCTGAAGTTTTCACTTCTCCATACTAAACATCTTCAATTCTTTCAACTGAACCTTGTAGGGCACAGTCTCTGATACACTTGACAGTTCAGTCTTCTTCTTTGAAGTTTTCCTGTTTATTGGTATCCTTCCTAAAAGATGGTAGCCAGAGTGGAACACTTTTTTTCTCATGTGGATTGACTGGACTCTAGTACAGAGGGTCTCTCACCTTCCTAGTCCTGGATACTGTGCCCTTCTTAATGCATTCTAGCTAGCTTTTTAGGCTGCCCCATCACATTGTTTACCCATATTGAAATTCTAGTCCATGAAAATCATCAGATCTTTTTCAGACAATTGCCGTCTGGACACATCTACTCCATCTTGTATAAGTGAAGTTGATTTTTTGAGCCCAAATGTAATACTTTACATTTATCCCTATTAAATTTCATTTTATTAAATTCAGCTTGATGCTTTGGCCTTCTGAGACCTTTCTGGATGGTGACTCTGGATGCCAATGTGTTAACTCTGCTTTCTAACCTTGTATTATCAGCAAAGTTGATAAGCTATAATTTATGCCTTTATCCATATCATTGATAAAAGTGTGAAAGATCAAAGGGCCAACCACAGATTCTTTCAGCATTCCATTAGACCTCCTTTTGAGTTGCTATCATACCATTAATGACTACTCTTTGGGCCGAGCCCTTTCAAATATTTCTTAATCTACCTAACTGTACTAGCATCTAGCCTGTGTCATGTTCTTTTTCTTTTCAGAATTTATTTATTTTTAGTTTTCAACATTCCCTTTTATAAAATTTTGAGTTCTAAATTTTCTCTCCCTCCCCTCTCCCCCAAAACAGTGTGCAATCTGATATAGGTTGTATATATACAATCATATTAAACATGTTTCCACATTAGTCATGTTGTGAAAGAAGAATCAGAACAAAAGGGAAAAACCACAAGATAAAAAAAGAAGAGAAAATAGTATGCTTCCATCTGCATTCAGACTGGAGTCCGAATAGTTCTTTCTCTGGATATGGATAACATTTTCCATCATGAGGCTTTTGGAATTGTCCTAGATCATTGCATTGCTGAGAAGAGCTAAGTCCAACAAAGTTGGTTATTGCACAATGTTGGTGCTACTGTGTACAATGTCCTCCTTAGCCCTTGTCTTTTCTACCTTGACTATAGTAATAAAACAACATGTGAGTTGGCTAAGCTAATGTGATTTATGTCTATATGAAGAGAGGTATAGGGTTCAGATCCAGGGAGATGCTGCCAAAGCTGTGATTTTGAGTTGTATTCAGAGAAATATATAGGGCCCAGATCTGGGGAGGTGAAAGTCAAACTGTGGGCTCTATTAAAAGAGATATAGCATCCAGAACCAGGGGGATGAAAGTCACTCTGGGTGCTGCCCAGGTAGGGCTACATAACTGGGCAGCATCCAGAGTTCAGTTTTCTGGGTCCACATTTGAGGAAAACTATTTTCAGAATGAATTCATGTTCTACAAGGACCTGGATACTGTCAATGAAAGGTACATTTAGGAAACTGAGGATCATTAGCCATCAAAAGAGAAAGACTTCATGGAGACAACTTATTACAAGTAGTTCAAGGACTAATATAAGAAACAGATATTAGACTTCTTTGCCCCTCAGATGACAGAACTAGGAAACAATAGGTTGCTGAGAGGAAGATTTTTAATCCATATAAGGAAAAATTTATAGTAGAATGGGCTATTTCAGGCAGAAGGAATTCTCTTTATCACTAGAAGTCATCTGTTTTGGGGAGGAAGGGGTTACCATAGCCACTTGTCAGGGCTCTTGGATGGGGGAATTCCTGGTTAGGTACAGGTTGGATTAAATGAGTGCTAGGCTCTTTTCCAACTCTAAATATGAGATTCTATGGTTTCTTCTCTGCTTAATCTGTTATGTAAATTTGTTATTTAATTAACTGTTGGTATTTATATCTCCCAAAATACATATTGAGGACTTGGGTAATGTTCTTTACAAGGGGATAGGTACTCAGTAAATGTTTATTAATTTGATTTGAAAAGATATTCTGGAAGGATGTTACAGATTGTTGGGATCACATGGGCAAGTCTGAGATGAAATCTAGGCCTTGTAATCTCCTTGCAGTTGGCCACATGTAGCTGGAGAAGATTAGTCCCAGTGTGCTGTCCAGGAAAAAGGTTGCCTGGGAGCATGTGGCCCCTCTGTGCTATTTCTGTTATCACATGATCTGTTCTGATTCTATGAAGACTTCAGTCATTCAGCAGCTGTTAAATACTTAATATATGCCAGGCCCTGTGCTAGACTCTGAAGCTGTGAAAAGAAAAAGCTTCCTGCCCTCAGGGAGCTTAACTCTTGTCTGAGGAAACTTGTGTGTACACACATAAATACAAAATCAGTGCAATGTAAAACCAGCAGGTTTCCTGTAGACGTTGGCATTTGACCCAAGTTCTGAAGGGGGCTAGAGATTCCAAGAGGCAGATCCTCAGGTTGGTTTGTGGCTTGTACTCATTGGACAATGAGTTTGCTGTCACTTGTGGCATCCAGATATGGCTGACCCTCTTTCAGGAATTCTAGAGAGAAGATTCCTGCATTAGGTCAAATCCTTAGAGTCTTTAATTGTTCTAACTTTCAGTGCGCCAACATTCCATGTTCCTCATTCAAACATTTTGTGTTATGAGGTTCCTTCAAGTGCTGACATTTTAGGGTCCAAGGCACTGAAGCCTATGATTGTCTTTTTGAAGGGTTAATGGCTTTACTTTTATTATTGACTTTTTTTTCTGCTAGAAAATTTGGGAGGGGGGAAATTTTGAGTCAGTTTTTTCCAGGTCCCCCTCTCTCTCATGACCTCCTCAGGTACACAGAAGACTTCCTTGGGAACAAAGAATCCCCTTATGTTCATCTGGAGCTCACATAGTGGTCTCTAGGCAGTTGTGGTATAAGGAAAAGCACTGGACTGAGAGTCTTGAGGTCAGAGGCCTGGATCTGCCCTAAATAACATATCCTGTGACTTTTGGCATGCGCCTTCCCCTTGCTGGGCTGCAGTTTCCTCCTTTGAAAAGTGGCTGGATAGCAGCAGCCTGCCTACTCATCTGTCAGTGAGCAGGGAGCACTGAGGGTTTGTAGATTCAAAGGCACCATGGAGCTGGTGGAGAAATAGGAGCTGGGATTTATAGAAGTAAAAAGGCTCCCCATCCCCTCTCCATGGCCAGTCTGCCCTGGATCCCTTTATTCCTAAGGATGGCTTGCCAGGAGGAGTCCAGTGAATTGTGGAGTCTAGAAGGGAAAGTTTGTTTATTCTCATTACCAACCTTTGCCCTTCTCCTCCTACATCTACTTTCAAGGTGTGAACACCTGTCCTCCTCTGCCTCCATCCACCCTCTAGTGTTCTCTCTTCCAACACTGAGATTTCTTTGATTCTCTCTCTCACTTGTACCTAGATTGTAGGTGGTCATCCATTATCAGTTGGGTGGGACTGGAAGGAAGACAGGGATTTGACAGAACCTGTGTAACACTGATGTGTAGGTGTCCAGTGGACTGGGGCATTCATGGAAGGGTTTTCCTCCTTTTCTTTAGTAAGCTAATTTGTAGTCTTGGTAAGTGGCCATGCCAGGGCTGTCTGACTTTTACTGCCTGCCTGGGGGTTTGAGGGAGGTGGAGGAGGGGAAGGACAAGGCTGATAGGATACCATTGGTGAGACTAATCCAGATGCCCTCTGGGGCAGGCAGTGGCACTGAGTTACCAGTTGCTAAGCCCCACCCTCCACCTTCATTCCTCTAGTGCAACAGGACAATTCACTTGCTGACCATTCTTCTTCCTGGTCTTCTGTCTCTTCAAAGAGTTTTCAATCATGGGGTCAATATTTGTTCTTTCTGTCACCTCTTTTCAGACAAACATTGTTTGTCCACCTTAGGAACAGCCCAACCCATGCTTATCTGGGCACCTGTCGCCTTGCCTCTCTCTGACTCAGTTTCCTTTTTAAGAGAAACATCATAGAACCACGGTATCTAAAATTGGAGGAGACTTTAGAGATCATTTAGGTCAGGGGTTCTTAACCTTTTTTTGCAACATGGATACTTTTGGCAGTGGTGTGAGACCTATGGACACTTCTCAGAAGACTGCTTCTAAATGCATAAAACAAAATACATAGCTTTACAAAAGAAGCCAATTACGTTGAAATTAAGACATCACAGACTCTCTGACATCTCTTTTGTAGACCTCAGTTAAAAACCCCATGTCTCATCATCTTGAATGCCTTGCTCAAAGCACTACTAGTTAGTAGTGGTTGTGGAGAAACAGAATCTAGGGCCTCTGACTACAGATTCCTTTCTCTTTCCATTATGACATATGGCAACATGGATGAGATGGTCTAGTGGATAAATGGGTGGACTTTGGAGTCAGGAAAACTAGGGTTTGAATGTCACCACAGACCCCAGCTGTGTGACCCAGGACAAGACACTTCATTCCTTTGAGCCTCAGTTTCTGCATCTGTAAAATGGGCATAATAAAAGCACCTACAATACTCTACAGGGTTGTTGTGAAGATCAAATGAGATCATGCAGACATAGACTTTTTTGTTGTTCAGTCCTGTCTGACTTTTCATGATCCCATTTGAGGTTTTCTTGACAAAGACACTGGAATGGTTTGCTATTTCCTTCTCCAGCTTATTTTACAGATAAGGAAACTGAGGTAAACAGGGTTAAGTGACTTGCCCAGGGTCACACAGCTAGTAAGTGTCCGACTGATTTGAACTCAGGTCTTCTTGACTCCAGGCCTGGTGCTCTGTCCAGTGCACCACCTAGCTTCCCAGCCTACTTTATACATGTCAGGTATTATTGTTATAATCCCCAAGTTCCCTCTGTGAGGTTCTAAGCCCTATACCCTTCATGTACTGTTCCAGCCAAATTGAACAGTGCTTTACTTTTGACTTTGGACTATGCTTTCCTGCCATTGTTATGTTTCTGTCCCATCTCCATTCCAGACTATGAGCTTTATAAAAGGAAAGATGATGTCTTATTCAAATGTTGAATCTTCCCCCAGATTCATCACAATGCCCTATCCAAGTACATGTTTGTAGAACTGTTGAATTCACACAACTACCAAGTCAAACCAACAAGAAGTATTTGTGAAGCACCTGCTATGCACCAGGCACTGTGCTGAGTGGTTAAACCCAGGATTATAGAACTTGGAGCTTCATGGGATCTTAGGTGTCATTTGGTCCCACTTTTTCATTTTACAGAGAAGGAAGTGGAGACCCAAGTTACTAACCCAAAGTGATTTATCCAGTTCCTTTGAAGCCAAATTCATTCATTATTAGTAGCTGACCCGTTAGCCAAGATGACTTGGATGCAAATTCTGTTTTTCATATATTCTGTGGTTCTGAGTATGTCATGTAATATCTTAGTATTCTAGGCACCTCTTTAAGATAGAAATTTTAAGGATGGTCCTAACCTGCTTTAGTAAAGGGAGTTTCCTCTTCAAGAAGTTCCTTATAGCACTGAAATCATGGGTCCGTTTCTTCCTCCGTCTTGATAAAGTTCTTTCAAGTTTGCACAAAGGTTTTCATATGTTATCTCATCTGATCCTCCCAACAATCCTGTTGTTCTCATTTTGCAGATTTAGAAAATGAGTCTCTGATGTCTCATAGCTAATAGGTTTCAGGGGGAGGATTTGAATTCACATCTGATTGACTCCAACTTCAGTGTAGTATCCACTTCACCAGGCTGCCTTTAGCTGCCTACCACCTACTTGATGACAGCTTACCCTTACTGTAAGGAAACAACAACCACCCAAGCATTTTGAGGTCTGGGCTTATCTAGCCATTGAATGTTTCCTAACACTGAGCACTGAGCTCTTGTTTGAGAATTCTCTGCCAATGGAATTTGGTAAATATTTGTTGAATCAATGATGGGATGGATGAAACACTGTGAGTCTCATTTTAAGGACCTCCTGGGTCCTAAATATCTGACTCAGTGTTTGTTCTGTAGGAGGGGGGCCTGGGGAAGAGCAGTGGAGCCCTGCCCCGGTGGGCACCTCTGAAAGCTCAGGCCTCACCTGGGGAGGGACTGAACTTTCCCCTTGCTGACGCTGAAGTTGAGACAGGTTAGTGAGATGGGCTGGATCAGGTACTTCAGGAGTGTCTGGCCAGGTTCCAGCTCTCAGTCTCCTGAGCTAACTTAACATTCATCATTTCTTACCTTTGTGCAGCCAAGGTATGGTCTGTTTACAGACATGATCGCAGCAGGTACAGTGGAAAGAACTCCCAACTGTGAGTTAGCATAAGACTCTGGTAGAAGAATTACTCACATTTCATTGTGCCATTTCTACTTTACCATAAAATGGACAGACAAGTTCTGTTTTGTTTTGTTTTTGGTCTTTTTGGAGGGGAGAAGGCAGGGCAGTTGGGGTTAAGTGACTTGGGCTAGTAAGTGTTGAATGTCTGAGGCCGGATTTGAAATCAGGTCCTCCTGACTCCAGGGCTGGTGCTGTATTCATTGTGCCACCTGGCTGCCCTAATAAGTTCTGTTTTCAAAGGCCCCTTCCATTCATGCTATTCCTCCAACTCCTGTGTTCTAAATTTTTCTCCAGTTCCAACATCCTGGGTTTTAAAGTCCTTTCCAGACAGTCTATTTGGCATTCTAAACTTTCTGATTCTGCACTAGGCTTATAATATATTTTTTCATCTGACCAGCAGTATAATTATTATTGTCCCCATTATGTAAGTATGGAGATTGAGACTTTAACAAGTGAAGAGACTTTATCAAAGGATCATAGATTCAGAGGCAAAAGGGATTTTAGAGGCTGTTAAGATATTTGTAAAGCACCTTGCAAAGCTTAATGCACTGTATAAATGCTATTATTATTATTATTATTATTATTAGTAGTAGTAGTATACCATTAATATGTGTGAATGTCAGTCTGGAGGGAGGTCTTAAGGACCATGCCTTAGCACTTTGCTAGCTCCCAACGGCACATGATCATTATTGTTATTGTTGTTTGTCCTTCATTCTAGGACAGATGACATCAGGAAGGTAATGTCTTGATTTGCAAATGAATTGGATACAAGTGAAGCAGAGCTGTGCAAAGTTGCCAACCTCACCCAGCACATGAAACACACTTAACAAAGACTTATTGACCTGACTGTCACTAAGAAATTTTTCTTCTGCCTCTGTTATAAGGCACCTCTTAGCTCTGATATTCTCAGAATATAGAATGTTTGAATGAGAGGTGATTTTAGGGACCACTGATGAGAGAAATGACTATTACTAATCTTTAGGAGATTCAGAGCCCTCCCCCTCCCCATTCTTCCAAAGTCCTGACTTTAAGTTCATTTTTTAAAACAAATTAGCTTATTTATTTTTAGTTATCAGCGTTCATTTTCATAAATTTTAGATTTTCTCTGCCCCTCTTCCCTCTCCCCTTCCTAAGACAGCGTGCAATCTGATATAGGCTTTACGTATACATTCTTGTTAAACGTATTTTCACATTAGTCATGTTGTATAGAAGAATTAGAACATATGGAAGGAACCATGAGAAAGAAAAAAAACAAAACAAAAAAAGAAAATAGTCTGCTTTGCTCTGCATTCAGACTACATATTTCCTTGTCTGGATGTGGATGGCATTTTCCATCATGAGTCTTTTGGAGTTGTTTTAGGTCCTTGCATTGCTTAGAAGAGTTAAAGCTATCAAAATCAGTTATTATACCATGTGACTGTTACTATGCACAGTATTCTCTTGGTTCTGCTCACTTTACTCAATATCAGTTCACATAATTCTTTCCAGGTTTTTCCTAAAGTCTACCTGCTTATCATTTCATATAGTATAATAGTATTCCATTACATTCATATACCACAACTTGTTCAGCCATTCCCCAATTGATGGACATCCCCTCAGTTTCTAGTTCTTGGCCACCACAAACAGAGCTGCTATAAATATTTTTGTGTATGTGTCTCTTTTCCCCATTTTTATGATCTCTTTGGGATGCAGCCCTAGAAGTGCTATTGTTGGACCAAAGAGTATGCACATTTTTATAGCCCTTTGGGCATAGTTCCAAATTGCTCTCCAAAATGGTTGGATCAGTTCACAACTCCACCCACAATGCATTAGTGTTCCAATTTTCCCACATCTTCTCCAGCATGTATAATTTTCCTGTCTTGTCATGTTACCCAATCTGTTGGGTGTTATGTGGTACCTAAGAGTTGTTTTGATTGGCATTTCTCTGATCAATAATGATTTAGAGCATTTTTTCATATGACTATAGATAGCTTTAATTTCTTCTTCTGAAAACTGCTTGTTCATATCCTTCAGTTTTTTTTTTGAAGGACATTACTGATAATGAGAATGCTTTAACTCCCCTATCTTGGTCAGTCCCCACCCAACCTTACTAAGAATTTATTCTAAGGTGGGGAAACCCATTGTGTTCTATTTAAACTTGGGTGGAGACAGATCCTAGAAGCCCTTCATTGCTTAGAAGGGGATGTAAATTTCCAGCCACTTCCATGATTGTCTTTGGTCTGAGAGATAACTGTTCCTGCTTTTTATTAATAAAATGATTATATTTCCCAGAAACTGTCTCTCAACCTTTTTAATTGCCACACTTAGTTGAAATACCATATTTTACGGACAAGATTTTTCTTCAGCTGGGATACTGAGTAGATATTGTGTGCGTCCCTGCCATAAATATCCTCTCATACACTATGAAACTCTTGAGGTCAGGAAATCTTTTGCCTTATTGGTCTCTCACTTAGCCCTGAGTACCAGACTCAGGTTCCTCAACTATATCATCTCCCTGGGCTTAATGAATTCTGAAAGGAGAATTGATTGAGCTCAAAACCAAAAAGAAGAAATTAACATGATAACTTTATTATATATTTAAAAGGAACAGCAAGTTATAGATAATAGATTTGCAGTTTCATGTGCAATCATATTTTTTCTTAAACTATGTTATGGAAATGCTTGTTTTATTCTATAAATTAAAAAAATTAATAAAAGATTAAAAAAAATGATGGGAAAGATCAGTCCATCCCTGTTGTCCATAGTAGTGCTTCATTCTTAGGAAGTCTCTATCCTTCTGAGATTGTTTAGGAAGGAAGTACAGTACAATGGAGAGAATCTCACTGACTGTGGAATAATTAGAACTGACTTGATATTGCCCCTCTAACAGGTAGTACCTGTGTGACATAGGGTAAATCACTCAAGCTCCCTGGGCCTCAGTTTCCTGGAGATATTGGACTCTCTGGCTTCTAAGGTTCTCTTTAGGTCTAGATCCCACACTCCATTTATTGAAGAAGTTTTGATAATGCCACTTCACTTAGAATGAACTTTTCTCCAGTTGTTATTCATACTATGCCTGACCTTTGAGGCTCAGGTCAAGGTCTTCCTCCACAGAGCCTTCCATATGCACTTGAGCCCCAAGGAATCTCACCTTCCTCTGAGCTCATGGTATAATAGGGTCTGTCTTGCTGATTCATTTACTGAGCACTTCTTATGAATAGCTATCCTTCTGCTGTGTGGGGAGAGGGAGAGGAGGGAGAAGATAAATAAAATAGACTTTTTGCATTTTGAGAGTTCAAGGGCTAGTAGGGAGAAAAATGTCTATCCAAATAATTAGAATACCAGGGAAGATTTGATAAGAGAGGGACAGACACAGTATTGTGTCAGGACATCTGAGGAGGAAAGCATGTTTAAGGTCCTTTCTGGCTGTAAAGTTCAATGATCCTTTGACCTGGGTTCTAGTCCCAGTTCTGTTAACTGTTACTTGTGTGACCATGGGCAAGCGACCTTAGCTTTCTGAGCCTCAGTTTTCTCATCTATATAATGGTGAGCAGACTGATAAAAGACAGAGTTCTGTGTTTGGAGTTAGAGAACATGCTGGCTCTGCCTCAGGCAAGTCCCTTTACCTCCGCAGATGTCCTACAGTTCCTTCACTGTCAATGGAAGGAGCTGGACCAGGCAGCCTTCTATCTCCAAAAGAAGGGAGTTGGAGCACATGACTTCTAAGGTCTCTGCCAGCTCTAAGTCTTTTGATCCCATGACAACATCCCTCATCTAAAGGATGGAGGTGTTGGGATTGCTGTTGATAGAGGAAGCATATGTGCTGATTAACTCATGGGCACTAGTATCATTGTGGTCATAAAGTACTATTATTATAATTATTTTTAATCACAACAATAACAACTGTGTAAGAAAAGATAAGATTAAATGCTGTGTGAATGGTACAGTATAGTCAATACTATGAGAGGGAGAGAGATCCTGGTAGGAGCCAAGACTGGATGTGGGAGTGATCTGGACACATAAGTGTAGTGTTGCAGGGGGTAGCCAGGCTTGATAGGAGTGGTGAGGAGTATATGTTGGGGAGTCATGGGAGAAAAGATGGGAGAGGTGGAATCATAGAATCCAGCTGTCTCATTTTACTAAGAAGGAAATTGAGGAACAAAGAAGCAAAACAACTTGCCCATGGTCAGAAAGGTAAGTGGTAGATGGTACTCAAAACACCTACATCTTTCGATTCCAGATCCTTGGCTCTTTCTTCTCTGCCATGCTACCATTGTGATTTGAAAACTGGGCTATGAATCGTGGGGGTAAATTTGTAGCTCTGGGAGTAACCCATAATTAGAGGCTAGTCTACATAGAGGGAACTAGTGTTAGGCTAGAGAGAAAATGTTGTAGCAGGATGGTACAATGAGAGATCCTTTTTAATAGTACTTTTTAGAAATGTACCTATTTTTCTTTTGACCTTATCTCAAAGTCTTTTTTTCTTCTCTTCTCTTCCCTCAAGGCTGACCTAAATGATGTTTTCTTCCGTGAAACCATATGAGAACCAAAAGTATTGGGCCCTGAAGAAGGATTGTCTGAAGAGGAAGGTGCTCTTTGAGGACCCTACATTCCCAGCCAATGATGAATCCCTATATTACTCAGGTACCCAGCGGCAGGACGTCCAGTGGAGACGGCCTAAGGTTGGTAGAAGAACCAGAGTTGGGTGGAGTGGGAAACTATAGTAAGCAGTGAGTGGGTGGTAGCCCCTGCTGAACCTCATCCCTGCTCTACCTTGCTGAGGTCAGGACTTTGCTTGTTCAATGATTTGAGATCAGTGATTAATAGCAAGAACGTTGGATTTGGAGTCAAGAGCCTTGGCTCTTACAGTTAGATGACAGCATCATCAGGATGCTTTGACTCCCTAACAGACAAGGGCCAGGAGTGACTCTGTTATGTCTTGATAACTTTAATAGGAGAATGGAAAGAGGAATAGTCTAGGGGGAAAGGGAAAGGAAGGTTAGGGGAAATTATCTAACATAATCAGGAAGTGTAAGTAGTTGTTCAGTCATTTCAGTCATGTCTGACTCTTTGACCCAATCTGGGGTTTTCTTGGGCAAAGATACCTAAGTGGTTTGCCATTTCCCTTTCTAGCTCATTTTACAGGTGAGGAAACTGAGGCAAACCGGGTTAAATGGCTTTCCCATTTAACAGACAGCTTCTAAGTGTCTGAGGCCAGATTTGAACTCAGGAAGATGAGTCTTCCTGACTCCATGCCTAGCACTGCACCCACTGTGCCACTTAGCTTCACCTTGTGTAAGTAGGCAGTTATACAAACAAGGAGGAGGGGGTAAGGAGAACATCTGAATTGATCAAAGGGCATGTGTGTGCACACACGCACACACATGCAGAGTTGAGTACAGAAATACATTTCACTCAACAGGGAAGTAAGAAGGAAAGAGGAAGGGGAATTAAAAATAGGGTAGATTATGGAAGGGATTGATCCTAATCATGAAGCTCTTTTTTGAGGTGACAAAGAATGAGAGTCTGAAGGGCACCCATAAATTGGGGAGTGGATGAACAAGTTATAGTATATAAAGGCAATGGAATACTGTGTGCTTTAAGAAATGATGGAGAGGAGTTCAGAGAAATCTAGGAAGATTTGTATGAACTGTACAGAGTGAAGTGAACAGAACCAGGAAAACCTTTTATAATGCAATAATATGGTAAAGAAAAACAGCTTTGAATGGACTAGGAATTCTTATCAATATAATGACCAACCATGATTCCAGAGGGTTAATGAGGAAACTTTCCAACCACCTCTAGGTAGAAAGGTGAAAGACTCAGTGCAGAAGGAGATGTATTGTTTTTGGACATGACTAATGCAGAAATTTGCTTTTGATTGACCATATGTGTTTGTGATGGATTTTGCTTTTCTTGTATACTCAATATGGAGATGGGGGACTGGGATTGTAGGATGAGAAAGTGTCTTTTTGCTTATTGAGACCAAATATAATTTAAAATTTTATTTCTGTTTCACACAGAGAAGGTTAGTGCTAAGTCCTAGAGGTGACAGCATTGTTAAAGGCACACAGGGGTAGATTCTTTTTTTTTTTTTAAAGCAATTGGGGTTAAGTAACTTGCTCAAGGTTACACGGCCAGTTATTATTTCTGGGTGTGGTGCTGAGTATCTGAGCCCGGATTTGATCCAGGTCATCCCGACACTGGAGCCGGTGCTCTTACTTGCTGAGCCACCTGGCCTCCCCACAGGGGTAGATTCTTAAGATTCTTAAAAGGAGGGAGAGATACCAAAGGCATGAAATAATGGAGAAAATAAAATTTTTTAATAAGGCAACCAAAGGAACACTAATAACTATTGATTTGTATGCCTACCTTCCTATCTACATAAATTTTTTTTATGTAGAGAATACTCTACACATATCAAGATAGACTTTTATGGTTTTATAAGGGAACACACAGTCCTTCACAAGATACATTCCATAGCAGATCACATCCCAAAACTGAAAGATGTAAACAATATAAGATCTCCCTGTGCTTAGTGTTTACTCACTATAAAAAAGCATTTGCTTCAGGAGAACAAAACTCTGTCTTAAAGATTCTTCCCTAGCAAGATATCTCCCATACATATGTCAAAAATTAAAATAGATTCTTTGAAAGATGTAACCCAGATGGCTGCTCAGTAATCTAACTTAATGTCAGGCATAAAGCAGGACTATCCATGCTGGTCATAGACATCGAGGAGCTGTAGTGAAGAATCCAAGTTGAAGAGAAATTTCATCTGAAGCGAGAACTGTTAACTTTTTTATGTCCTGGACTCTGTGGTTTGGCAATCAGTCCAGTAAAGCCTATGCACCCTTTCTCAGAAGAATATTTTTAAATACACAAAATAAAATACATGAGATTACAAAGGAAACCAATTATATTGAAATAAGATTATCAAAATATATTAAAAAAAAAACCAAGTTCATAGACTCTAGGTTAAGAATCTCTGTTATAATTGGTGAACTCCTCCAGATGTTCCTGTTTAATGGATCCTGAAACTAAGGCCCATTATACCGATGTTATTACAAGAGCTGTTTTATAACTGCATAACATAGAAGACCCTTAGTCTCATACTAACTGAAAATAAATATTGCAGTTAAGAAGGGCATGGCAGCCATGAGCAGGCTGAAATCCATCACACAAAGAATTGTAAAGAAGTAAAGTAAAATATGTTATATGACAAGAGGGAAGAGAGACAAATGGATAGCTCTGTGTTCTACTTTCTTCTATTTCTAATAATGTTCTATTATCTTCATGATGTCAGGAGAATGCAAAGAAGGACCCCAGAACTTTTGGCGTGAGATTAAACAAGATATAATAGGCAGACTTAGATGTATTAAGATCTGCATTATTTGTGTGGGAAACATTTATACTGATGAGATCACAGGTTTATTTAAATATTTGAGAGCCACACACCACCCTTGGAATATAGGTCATGCAGGTAGAATTATTCTTTGCTTTTTTTTGGGGGGGGGGGAAGGAGGGTAATTGGGATTAAGTGACTTGCCCAAGGTCAGGCGGCTAGTTTTTTGTGTTAAGTGTCTGAGGTCGGATTTGAACTCAGGTCCTCCTGACTCCAGGGCTGGTGCGCTATTCACTGCACCACCTAGCCACCCCAAATAGAATTATACTTGTTTTATAGGTGAGACAACTGGGAAGCAAGGACAAATGACTTGTCCTTTCAACCCTATGGTTCAGAGGGGATATGTGTATCATCATCTTTCCATATTTGAATTTAAGTACTTTGTCTTTGTTTAGTCCTTTATTTTCATTTAATTTTTTAAATTTTTATATTTATTTTTAGTCCTTTAGTTCATTCTTATTCTTTAAATGTTTTTCTCCACTTCTGTGTTTGAACTCCAAAGTTTTGACACAGCTCTGATCTTTTAATCAAGAATGCTTGGAAGTTCTCTATTTCATTAAAGGGTCATTTTTTTCCCCTTGGATCATTATATTCAGTTTGGTGGGATAAGTTATTGTTGATTATGAACTGATATTTTTTGCCTTCTAGAATGTTGTGTTCCATGCTTTCCTCTCCTTTATCATGGTGGCTGTCATATCAGGTTTGATCTTTTGGTACTTGAATTCTTTCTTTTTGGCTGCTTGTAGCATTTTTTATTTTGATCTGACAGCTCTGTATTTTGGCTGTGATGTTCTTAGGAGTTTTCATTTTGGGGTTTCTTTTAGGAGGTAACAGATAATTATTCTCTGTTTCTACTTTTCACTCTGATTCTAAGAGATCTGGGCAGTTTTCTTGAACTAGGATACCTAGGCTCTTTTTTTGGTGGGGGGAGGGGAGGAGAGGTCATGTCATTCCAATGCTTCAATGATTCTTAATTTTTTCCTTCTCAGTCTGTTTTCTAGGTCACTTGTTTTGCTATAAGATACCTTATATTTTCTTCTATTTTTTTAGCCTTTTGATTTTTTACTATTTTACAACTATTTACTAGTAGTTTCACTATTTCTTGTTACCTCATGGAATTATTGGCTTCTATTTGGTCCATTCTAATTTTCTTTTCTTTCTTTTTTTTTTTTTTTTTTTTGTTTTTTAGAGGGCAATTTAGGTTATGTGACTTGCCCAGGGTCACACAGCTAGTTTTTTGTTGTGTGTGTGTGTGTGTGTGTGTGTGTGTGTGTGTGTGTATGTGTGTTAAGTGTCTGAGGCCAGATTTGAACTCAGATCCTCCTTATTCCAGTGCTGGTGCTCTATTCACTGTGCCACCTACCCACCCCATTCTAATTTTCAAGGAGTTTGTTGCTTGGGCAAGGATTTATACCTCTTTTACCATGTTGTTAATTTCATTTCTATTTCTTTTATATCTCTCATTTCTTTTCTGATTATTTTTCTTCTAGCACTCTCATTCCATTTATGAAAAGTATCTATTTTTTTTAAACTCTTGCTTCATCTGTTCTAGGAATTCTAGTTGAGTTTGTGCCCAACCTATGTTTTCCTCTGAGCTTTTGCTTGTAGATATTTTAGAGTCATTTTCTTCTGCATTTGTGTCTTGTACATCCCTGTCACCATAATAGTTTTTTATAGCGGGATTCTTTTTTTTGTTTGCTCATTCTTTCAGCCTGCTTCTTATCTTTTGACTTGATCTCAGGGTTTGACTCTGCTGCAATTCTGGAAGGAAGAACTGGACTGGTCTTTTTGCTTCTTTCTTGGAGTATTGAATGTTATGTTATTCCAGGATCTCAGGGAGAAACTTGGGACCTGACAATTTTTATTGTTCCCAAAGTTGTCCGATCCAGGTAAAACTCTGATTTCTGCCTCCGTGGTCTGAGTTCTTCAAGTTCCTGACTTGTGTTTGGGTCTGTGTAAGAATAGACTGCTCCTGGATCCTCATCTATGAGCCAGCTGGAAAACTCTTTTGGTTCAACATGACAGAATTATAGTCTCCCCTTTGGTTTAAGATTCTTGCCATTTTTATTCCTATCCAGTCTAGTCTAGAAGCTAGAACCGAGACCCTACTTTATGTGTAGGAAGTATGAGCTATACCATTGCTTCTGTTTTCTTCTGAACTTCCTCCTTTCTTGGTACATGGCCCAGGGTGTCTTTACCTGTAAATGTCATTCCTCTACATAGGTCCCCTTCTCAATCCTGTCTGGGTCTATGACCCAGTCGTGGGCAGCAAAGCTACTAATAATCTGCTTCCCCATTGCAGTGCCCTGGTATGGATCTGGTAGTGCTTTAGTATGGGTCTGGTACTTTCTAGGGTGTTGGGGTGCACTGTACAATGGGCTTTTGGCCTGGCCATCCCCCGTGTCCACAGATACCTTTCTCTGTCTTGTTGTGCTGAACTGAGATGGAGGCATGACTCACTGTAATTTTTTTCTGGATTTCCCCATTAGGATTTGGTCTGGTATAATTGCTAGATTTGTTTGGAGAAGTTTTGTGGAGGGAAGCTTAGTGATATTGCTCTACATTTTGGCTCTGCTCTCTCTCTGTATACATGATCTAGTCTTGCTGTTTTCACTCTTCTTTCTCTCCTCCGTGCCATTTCTACCTCCTCTCTAAGCACATCCTATACAATAAAGTTAGATTCCAAGTGTGGAGCCTCTACTGTCCTCAGAAATGAAAAACATTTCTTTAAAAATCTATGAATCTTTACTGTTTTTTCACCACCTTTCCCCTTCCAGCTTCATTCTTCAGTGTCCTTAGAATAGCTGCTTACTTAGGTTTCTTGTTAAATTTTCTTTAAAGTGGTTCAAGCAAAACCTCTCCAATTTCTCTCTGTTTTGTGAAATGATACTGCTCAAAATCTCCAACCAGTCTTCTCTCTAGGATGTACCAGATGAGCATTGTATTCCAAATCTGTAGTGGCCTTCCTTGTCTGTCTTGGCTCTCCACCTGGCAAGTTTATGCTGACTAAGGCATTTTTAAAGGCTCCTTTGGTCTTCTTGCTATGACAATTGATTTCAGGAGATGAAAGTTCTATTTGAAATGATTGAAATTGTTATTGATATCCTATTCATATTCCATTTTCCAACATCAAAAATTTATTTAAACAGATCAGGTTACAGTCGTTTCAATTTCTCCTTTTTATTCTTCTGGCTTTGTACTATTTTTTTTTTTATCTTTGTTCTATCAAGCTGTAGGTATCACTGTTACACACAGCTGATTCAGGACTAATTCTTGCACTAACAAATCATTTTCAGTAAGGTAAAAATAATAATCATTTTTATGATGTTATTCTGTGTTTGTTATGTTCAGCTTTTTTCAATTCTTTTCTTAAGATGAGTATTAAGGATGTATAGGAATGAAGGTTTCTGTTTTGTTTATGAGTTTTTGACCTTTGGAATAAGATATTACACCATTAACAAACAAAATTTTTTTATGATCCTCGACCACTTTTACATGAAGTCATTGAATATCAAAGAATATATTGGTTTGAGGATCTTACAAAGTGTTTGGGAATTTCTCTACCTCTTCTACAACACATACTGGCGTGTAAGGTGCAATAATTTTCATGGCAGTCCTCTTTGTAGATGCTTCTTATAAGCACTGTAATACCAGATTATAGAATTATGTCTCTTGCTGTCTTTGGACAGAAGATAAAACTATTCTACCGATTTCTTTTTTCACCTTTCCAAAGGCAATCTACAAGCCATCTAGTTACAAGTCCCTCTGTATTAAAGTAAGAATATAAAGACTGCTAGGATTGTGTTTTTTTTATCAGTATATTGGTTATCAAAAATCTCCTGTTTAGGGTATGAACTATAGTCTAACAAGACAAGTTGTTCCTAGTGCCTGATGTCCCTTTTACTGCCACTCCAATTGGTACTATCAGTATAGTTGCAGAATGAGACCTAACTACACAGGACTGAGGACTGTTTTTCAATTTTCTTATTTTCTTGGGCAGCCAGGGTCAAAGAATTCATCACCAGATAGTTAGCCTACCAGTGACTAGCCTCCCTAGACTTGATGAGGCATGGAAAGTAGATATAACCTTTTGCTGGGACCCTAATTGAAGTTTCTCTTGCAAGTAGATGAATCCAGAGCATGTACTTCAACTAATAGAATAGCTTTTAGAAATTCAATCATGTCCAAAGGCAGCAGAGTAGGGTTTTGGGTTGTGAGGACAGTGCTTTGTAAATCTGAAGGAGCTCTAAAATTTGTCTAATTATTATTGCATTGTTCCTATATCAAATACCCTCTAAAATGCTCTTTGGGAGAAAAAAAATTGCTATCCAACAACTGCAACAACAACAACTCATAATTCTATAATATTCCTAGGAGTTTTCTTTTGGGGATCTTTTTCAAGAGGTAATTGGTAGATTCTTTCAACCTCTATTTTGCCCTCTGGTTCTAAAACATCAGGGCAATTTTCCTTGAGAATTTCTTAAAGGATGATTTCTAGGTTCTTTTTTTGATCATGGCTTTCAGGTAGTCCAGTAATTTTAAAATTATCTCTCCTGGATCTATTTTCCAGGTCAGTGGTTTTTCCCATGAGATATTTCACATTGCCTTCTATTTTTTTCATTTGTTTGGATCTGTTTAATAGTATCTTGATTTCTCATGAAATCACTAGCTTCCATTTGGTCCAATCTAATGCTGAAGGAATGATTCTCTTCAGTGAGCTTTTGAGATTCTTTTTCCATCTGGCAAATTAGGCTTTTTAAGGCATTCTTCTCCTCATTGGCTTTTTGAGCCTCTTTTGACATTTGAATTAGTCTATTTTTTAAGGTGTTATTTTTTTCAGTCAGGTTGTTGACTCTCTTTTCATGATTTTCTTGCATCATTCTCATTTCTCTTCCCAATTTTTCCTCCACTTTGTTTATGTGGTTTTCAAAATCCTTTTTAAGCTCCTCTGTGACCTGTAACCAAGTTCATATTTTTCTTGGAAGCTTTTGGTACAGGAGTTCCTACTTTGTTGTCTTCCTGCTGTTCCATGCTTTGATCCTTTTTGTCCCCAAAATAGAAGTCTAAAGTCAGATTGCTCTGCTTGCTTTGCTTCCTTTGCTTGCTCATGTTACCACTCAATTACTTTATTTTGAGCTCTTTGCCACAGTAGAACTCTACTTCCAGAGAGGGGAGTTTTGTCCCAAATCGTTGGGGTTTTTGCAGCTGCAGAGCTATTAGTTGGGTGCCCTCTCTGAAGCCTCCACAGCGATCCATATCCAAGCAGGTTAAAGCAAGAGCTATTATCCCACAGAATGGTTGCATGGTCCCCCTATCATCTGCAGGCCAGGAGCTGTGGAGTAGCCATGCATGGCAGCTGCATGGCCGCGGGGCCTCAGCCATTTCTCCCTCAGGGGGCAGAGGCTGGCCTGCACTCCCAGACTCCCTGTTCCCAAGTTCACACTGACCTCTCACTTTGTCCTTAGCATCTATGGGTTGATAATTCTGGAAACCACCACAGCTGCTGGTGATCCACTTTCCCGAAATCCCTCCAGCCTGCAGCTTGTCATGGCCACCCTGAGGCTAAAACCTCCAGCTCACACAGGGCTGGGCTCTGCTCCCAGAACACTGTGATGGCCCCTTCCTGCGGGCCTGCTGGGCTGGGCTGCCTTCAGCGGGAGGTTAGTTTCTCTCTGTCACTTTGTGGGTTCCGTAGCTCTGAAGTTTGTTCAGAGTCATTTTTTACATGTATTGGAGGAGGTAGAAGCAGGAGCCACGTGGAAGTCCTATTTCTACTGTGCTGTCTTGGCCAACAACTCATGATTCTATATGACTAAGATTTAAAAAGTAGGGATGGCTAGGTGGTGCAGTGAATAGAGCACCGGCCCTGGAATCAGGAGGACCTGAGTTCAAATCCAGCCTCAGATACTTGACACACTTACTAGCTGTGTGACTTTGGGCAAGTCACTTAACCCCAATTGCCCTCCAAAAAGCAAAAAAAAAATTTTACAAAGTACTTTCTTTGTCACAATAAGAGTGATTGAAAGAACCAGAATTTTCTCACTTTTACACAATAGGACACTAATGTTCAGAGAAGTTAGACATTTAGAAACTAGGATTTGGACCCAGGTTTTCTTTTTTTTCTTTTTATTAATAAATTTATTTTTAGTTTTCAGTACTCACTTCCATAAGATTTTGAGTTCCAGATTTTCTTCTTATCTTTCCCATCTGCCCACCCCAAGATGGTGTGTATTTTGATGATCCCTTCACCCAATCTGTCCTCCCTTTTATCCCCCCTTTCTCTTATCCCCTTCTCTTCTAATTTCCTTTATGGCAAGATATATTTCTACACCCTATTGCCTATATATCTTATTTCCCAGTTGCATGTAAAAACAGTTTTTAACATTCATTTTTAAAACTTTGAGTTCCAAATTCTCTCCCTTCCTCCCTTTCCACGACTACCCTTATTGAGAAAGCAAGTAATTCAATATAGGTTATACATGTGTAGTCATGCAAAATACTTACATAATAATCATGTTGTGAAAGACTAACTATATTTTCCTTCATCCTATCTTTTTTTTTTTTAAGCAATTGGGGTTAAATAACTTGCTCAAGGTTACATGGCCAGTTATTTCTGGGTGTGGTGCTAAGTATCTGAGCCCGGAATCAGTCCCAGGTTATCCTGATTCTGGGGCCGGTGCTCTTACTCGCTGTGCCACCTGGCCACCCCTAAGCAATTGGGGTTATGTAACTTGCTCAAGGTTACACGGCCAGGTGTTTCTGGGTGGGTGCTAAGTGTATGAGCCTGGATTTGATCCCAGGTCATTCCAACTCTGGGGCTGGTGCTCTTACTCACTGTGCTACCTGGCTGCCCCTCCTTCATCCTATCTTGCCCCCCCCCCATTTATTTTATTCTCTCCTTTGACCCTGTCCCTCCTCAAAAGTGTTTACTTCTGATTACCCCCTCCCCTAATCTGCCCTCACTTCTATCATTTCCCCCTCTCTAATTCCCTTCCCCCCTACTTTCCTTTAGGGTAAGATAGATTTCCATACCCAATTAAGTGTGTATGTTATTTGCTCTTTAAGCCAAATCCAGTGTGAGTAAGGTTCACTCATTCCCCCTCACCTCCCCCCTCTTCCCCTCCACTGTAAAAGCTTTTTCTTGCCTCTTATGTGAGATAATTTATCCCATTCTATCTTACCTATTCTCCTCCCAGTACATTCCTCTTTCAGCCCTTAATTTTATTTTTTAGATATCATTCCTTCATATTAAATTCACCCAGTGCCCTCTGTCCATATATATATATATATATATATATATTCCCTCTAACTACCCTAATGCTGAGAAAGATCTCATGAGTTATGACTATCATCTTTCCATGTAGGAATGTAAACCATTCAACTCAAATATGTCCCTTATGATTTCTTTTTCTGGTTTACCTTTCATGCTTCTCTTGAGTCTTGAATTTGAAAGTCAGATTTTCTATTCAGCTCTGGTCTTTTCAGCAAGAATATTTGAAAGGGGGGGCAGCTAGGTGGCACAGTGAGTAAAACGCTGGCCCTGGAGTTGGGAGGACCTGGGTTCAGTTCTGTCCTTAGACACTTAACACCCACACAAAAAAACTAGCTGTGTAACCTTGGGCAAGTTACTTAATCCCAATTGCCCTCCAAAAAAAAGACAAAAAAAAAGAATGCTTGAAAGTCCTCTGAATGTTTCATTGAATGTCCATCCCCTGCCTCCCCTCCCCTCCTCCATGCTCCCCCCCTCTCTCCCGTGAAGGATTATACCCAGTTTTGCTGGGTAGGTAATTCTTGGTTTTAATCCTAGCTCCTTTGATCTCTGGGATATTATATTCCAAGTCCTCTGATTCCTTAATATAGAAGCTGCTAAATCTCATGTTATCCTGATTGTGTTTTCACAATACTTGAATTGTTTCTTTCTGGTTGCTTGCTATATTTTATCCTTGACCTGGGAACTCTGGAATTTGGCTATAATATTCCTAGGAGTTTTCCTTTGGCTATCTCTTTCAGTAGGTGATTGGTATATTCTTTCAATTTCTATTTTACCCTCTGATTCTAGAATATCAGGGTAGTTTTCCTTGATAATTTCTTGAAATATGATATCTAGGCTCTTTTTTGCTTATGTCTTTCAGGTAGTCCAACAATTTTTAAATGATCTCTCCTGGATTTATTTTCCATGTCACTTGTTTTTCCAGTGAGATATTTCACATTGCCTTCTATTTTTTCATTCTTTTGGCTTTGTTTTATAGTATCTTGATTTCTCATAGAGTCAGTAGCTTCCATTTGCTCCATTCTAATTTTTAAGGAATTATTTTCTTAAGTAAGCTTTTGGACCTCCTTTTTCATTTGGCCAGTTCTGCTTTTAAAAACATTCTTCTCTTCATTGACTTTTTGGACCTCTTTTGCCATTTCGGTTAGTCTATTTTTTAAGGTGTTATTTTCTTCAGCATTTTTTTGGGTCTTCTTTAGCAAGCTGTTGACTCTTTAATGATTTTCTTGCATCACTCTCCTTTCTCTTCCCAATTTTTCCTCTACTTCTCTTAATTGATTTTCAAAATTTTTTTTAGCTCTTTTATGGCCTGTGACCAAGTCATGTTTTTCTTGGGGGCTTTGGATGTAGGAACTTTGACTTTGTTGTCTGCTTTGGGTTTTATATTTTGATCTTCTTTGTCACTACAGTAAGATTCTATAATCTGCATTTTCCCCCCACTGTTTGCTTATTTTCCCAATTACTTTACTTTTTAACTATTTGTTAAGGTAGGCCTTTGCTTCCAGGATGGAGGGTGTACTCTCCTAAGCTTCAGGGGTTTTGTGCAGCTGTTTTCAGAGATACTTCTAGGGACATATAAATTTTCAGTTTTTCCAAGGTGGTATGATCAAAGGAGAAGTATTTACTTCTATCCTGGCCTGCACTCTGGTTTGTGAGTGACCACAAGAACTCTTTTCTGCCTTGGAACTGTGAGGAGGATTCCCTTTCTACTGCCACTACAATCTCTGCCATGCCAGTGTTCCTCCTTGCCCAAGTACCACCAGCGAGGACTGTGACCCAGATCTAAGGACAGGCAAAGCAAGAGAATCATGTCTCTGTGCCAGCAAAGAGATCCCTGCAATCCCTCTCTGATCAGCCACTCAGTCCCCCCCACTGTCTGAGAGCAGAGAGTTCTTTGCTCCTCTCTCACCTAGGTCCGACAGACCTTTCCTACTGACCTTCTTAGTTGTCTTTGGTGTTTGTAGGTTGAGAAGTCTGGAAACTGCCACATCTGCCTGTGATTTAGTGCCCTGAAGCCTATTCTGGCTCTCTGTGCCAGTGTGGCCCACACTGGACTGTGTTCCTCTCTCAGACTGGTACAACAGACCTTTCCTGTCAATCTTCCAGGTTTTCTTGGGCTGGAAATTTGTTTCACTCTGTCATTTTGTGGGTTCTGCTGCTCTAGAATTTGTTTAGAGTCACTTTTTTACAGGTATTTGGAGGAGTTTGGGGGAGAGCTCAAGCAAATCTCTGCTTTTACTCCACCATCTTGGCTCTGCCCCCTTGACCTAGGTTTTCTGATTCTAAATCTAGTGTTCTTTTCATGTCATCATACTATATCCCTAAAAACTTATTCTGATTACAGCCTATGGATTTTATATAATTCAGATTTGAGGAAGATATTCAGTATTTATTCTGACCAATATATGATAGTCAGGAGACAGTTGCTTTTTTGGACAGGTTCAAGGAAGAGTTCAGGAGACTCCATTAGGAAAGGGATTATTTTCCCAGGATTGAATCCCATGCCTTTGGCTGGTGCAGGAATTCAGATGGAATATGAATTTGAGAGTTCATTCAAGAATTCCTCATTTTCCCTCCCCCTAAAGTGTTTCATGTCTCCTATCTGTCTGGCATCAACATGGTAGTATAGTGGAAAGATGTGGAATCAATAAGGAAACCTCAGTTCAAGCCCTGGCTTAGCCACTTATTGACAAGGGTGACTTTGGGCAGATTCTTTCTTTGGGTCTCAGTCCTTTCACCTATGAAAAGTAAAATGATACTGTGCTGCGTACCTCACCAGAGTCTTCACTCCAAATTTGCATATGAACTGTTTGTGCCTGACCTGTGATAGAGCCTGCCAAGCTCATATTGGTCTGATAAGCCACAGTCGGATGCACTATACCTTGACACTATACCTATAGTGATGTCATTTTGGTTCTCTTCTAGCACAAAAGACAACAGCCAACTACCACCAGTGTTGGAAGGAAAGACATTCTTTGTGTATGGAAGCTATAACAAAGTCAATTTCAGATCAGTCTACAGAGGAAATAAATGTCTAAAAATTAGAGCTGTTTAGGAATGGAATAGGCCATCTCGGAGTAAGTGGTGAGTTCTCTGTCACTGGAGGTCTTTAAGTGAAGGCTAAATGACCATTAATTAGGGATGTGGGGAAGGGAGCTTTTGTTCAGGTTCGAGTTGGACTGGATGGTTTTTCAGGACTCTTCTAACTCAGACAATAAAATATTCACCTTTATTATTTCTCTGTCTTTTGCCACGCCCTCCCATATCTGGGCATGTGTTTAAGAGGATAGTAATAGTGAGTCATCATTATAGTGCGTTTTATCTTCCTGATAACTTTTTCTTCAGGATTTCAAAATGCCTCATAAAGTAATTTCATATTTTTTAAAATTTGGTTTTATTATGTAACATTTCATTTCCTTATCATGCCCAAATCAAGCATTTTAATTTTTGTTGGCTAATGGTGTCAGCACATCCAGGAATTGCCATCTTTGTTGGATAGGAGTGTGGAAATTTTCTTCTGATGCAGACACAGCTATTGGTAACATATAGCCTTTATTGCCTGAGCCTCAAATAGGTTTAGTGATTTAACATGGGTTATTCTTTTTTTTTCAAATGCTTTATTAACTTCTGATTTACGTCATTCATTTCTGCCAGATTTTGAGTTACAAATTTTCTCCCCATTTTTCCCCTACCCACCCCCACAAAATAGCAGTCCCACAGGATATCCCCTCCTCCAATCTGCTGTCTCCCATATTTTCTCCCATACCCTTTTCAACTTTTCCAGTGGAACTCTATGCCCCAGTGCCTGTATATCTTATTTCCCAATTACATGTAAAATAGTATTGACTATATATATTTGAATATTTGATTTTAAAACTTTGAATTCCAGATTCATTCCCTTCCTTCCTTGTCACCCACCCTTACTGGGAAGATAAGCAGTTCAGTATAGGATGTACATGTGTGGCTAAGGCAAAACAATAACATAGTAGATATATTGTAAAAAACTGACTATATTTCCCTCCCTCCTATCCCACCTCCCACTTGTTCTATTTTCTACTTTGATCCCGTCCCTTTTCAAAAGTGGGTGCTTCCAACTTCCCTCCCCCCCAATCTGCCCTCCTTTCCATCATCCCTCCTTTCATCCCCTTCCCCCCTCTACTCTCCTATAGGGTGAGATACCCTATTTAGTGTGTATTTCATTCCCTCCTCAAGCCAAATTCAATGGGAATAAGGTTGACCCATTCCCTTTTGCCTTCCTATTCTTCCCCTCCATTGTAACCGTTTCTCCTTGCCTCTTCTGTATGAGATAGTTTACCCCATTCTATCTCTCCCTATCTCTTCTCATTATATTCCTCTCTCACCTCTTAATTTCACCTTTTAAGTATCATCCCTTCCTGTTAAATTGGTCCTGTGCCCTCTATTTATGTATACCTGTAAACATATATACACACATTCACATATGTATTCATATGCCCATATACCCTCATATATATATATACATATATATATATATATATATACACACACACACACATATTTCTATTCCCTTCAACTACTGAGAAAAGTTTCATAAGTTACAATTATTGTTTTTCCACGTAGGAATGTTAATAGTTCAACTTTGATAAGTTCCTTATGATTTCCTTTCCCTGTTTTCCTTCTCATGCTTCTCTTGCTTCTTGTATCTGAATGTTAAATTTTCTGTTCAACTCTGGTTTTTTTTATCAAGAATGCTTGAAAGTCCTCTATTCCACTGAATGACCATATTTTCCCCTGAAATATGATACTCAGTTTTTCTGGGTAGGTGACTCTTGGTTTTAATCCCAGCTCCTTTGCCCTCCGGAATATCATATTCCAAGCCCTTCGATCCTTCAGTGTAAAAGCTGCCAGATCCTGGGTTATCCTGATTGTGTTTCCACAATATTCAAATTGTTTCTTCCTGGCTGCTTGTAATATTCTATCCTTAATCTGGGAATTCCGGAACCTGTCTATAATATTCCTAGCAGTTTTCTTTTTGGGATCTTTTTCAGGAGGTGATCGGTGGATTCTTTCGAACTCTATTTTGTCCTCTGGTTCTAAAACATCAGGGCAGTTTTCCTTGAGAACTTCCTGGAGGATGATTTCTAGTTTCTTACTTTGATCATGGCTTTCAGGTCGTCCAATAATTTTTAAATTACCTCTCCTGGATCTATTTTCCAGGTCAGTGGTTTAACCATGAGATATTTCACATTGCCTTCTATTCTTTCATTTGTTTGGATCTGTTTAACAGCATCTTGATTTCTCATAAAGTCATTAACTTCTATTCACTCCAGTCTAATTCTGAAGCAATGATTCTCCTCAGTGAGCTTTTGAGATTCTTTTTCCATCTGGTAAATTCAACTTTTTAAGGCATTCTTCTCCTCATTGCCTTTTTGAACCTCTTTTGCCATTTTAGTCAGTCTGTTTTTTAAAGTGTTATTTTCCTCAGTCAGGTTGTTGACTCTCATTTCATAATTTTCTTGCATTGTTCTCATTTCTCTTCCCAATTTTTCCTCCACTTCTCTTATCTGCTTCTTAAGGTCTTCTATGGCCTGTAACCAGCTTGTATTTTCCTTTGAAGCTTTTGGTGCAGGAGTTCTGACTTCATTGTCTTCCTCCTGTTCCATTCTTTGCTCCTTTTTGTCCCCAAAATAGGAGTGTAATGTTGGAATCTTCTGTCTGTTTTGTTTCCTTTGCCTGGTCTTGTTGCCCCTTAGTCACTTGACCCCTGGGCTTTTTACCACAGTAGGACTCTGCCACCAGACAGGGGAGCTTTCATCCCAAATACTGGGGTTTTCTCAGCTGCTAGAGGTATTAGATGGGTACCCTCTCTGAGGTCTCCACATGCTCTGGCAAGCTGGACATACACCCCAGGACCTCCACCCTAGACTGCAATCCAGATTCAAAAAGGTTAAAGCAAGAGCGATTACCCCTCAGACTGGTGTTTGGTCCCTCGACACTCTGCAGGCCAGGAGCTAAAGCTTCCACTTGGCGCTGGCTAGCTGTGCCAGCACCTCAGCGGCTTCTCGCCCCAGGGGCAAAAGCCATGCACTCCCACTTACTGGTCCCAAAGTCCAGACTGCACTGACCTCTCACTTTGTCCTTTGCATCTGTGTGTTGATAAACCTGGAAATGGCCACAGCTGCTGCTGATCTGGAGTCCCTCTGGCCGCAGCTGGTCAGGCCCGCCCTGGGGCTAAAGCCTCTGCGTGGGGCTGGGCTCAGATCCCAGAGTGCTGCACTGGCTGATTCCTGCCAGCATGCCAGGCCGTCCTCAGTGGGAGCTTAGCTCCTCTCTGTCATTTTGTGGGTTCTGCAGCTCCAAAGTTTGTTTAGAGTCCCCTTTTTACATGGATTGGGGAAGGTAGAAGCCGGAGTAGTGGGGAGGTCTTGCTTCTACTCAGCTATCTTCAACATGGGTTATTCTTAAACCGTATAACTTAACATAGTTCAATATCAGAGCAGGATTAGAACCCAGGTTGGACATTCTGTTGACTACTCCTCTAAACTTCTTTTATCTGAAAACTTCTGGCAGCATTAGCTTTTTGGTAAATCTCTCTCTTTATGCCACATGACTGACCCTGGGCCATGATTTCCTTCAGCACCACAGGCTGCCTCCTATGTCTTCTCAAGTGAGTGGAGGCGCTGATATGAAAGGAGGCTTTGTGAGAGCAGAGTGCTTTAGGAGGAGGACTGTTAAAGACACAGACCTTTTCTCTGTGGTGAGAGAGGAATTATGGGGGAGGAGTAGATGACCATTTCCATGATGAAGATCTGTCTTCTTAGGGTGATCAGAGGGCTATGAGTTTCCTTTATTGTCTCTGCACAATGACCCTTTCTTGTTTTCAGCCTGAAAGCTAGTTGACATTTTAGACCCCCTAGAATCATAGGGTATGAGAGCCTGGAAGGAACCTTAGACTATTAGAATACAGAACACTGAACATCAGTGTGAGATAAGAACTTAGAACAAAGAAATAGGATAATAGAATTGGGGGATCCTCAGAACACAAAATCTGAGGTAGAAATGACCATAAAATTATATAACTTTAAATAGAAGATAGATAGAACAATGAGAAAGGAGTTTAGAAATAGAGTAGTCCAACCCTTTCATTTTGCCTTAGAGGAAAATGAGGCTGAAAGGGTTAGGGCCAAGACTAGAGCCTAAGAGATTACCTGACTCTCTAGTCTGTTGTTCCCACTGAACTGCACATTGCCTTTAGCTTTCACTTAGATATAGGTTAGATTAGACACTGTGTGTTCTTCTAGTTCAACCATCTACCTTTAGCACATACCTCTCTCACCACTAGCCCATGAATGTAAATCTTGATCATTGAAATCCCCCAAGATTTCTTGACTAAATTTCTTTCTTTCTCTTCCTTCCTTCCTTCCTTCCTTCCTTCCTTCCTTCCTTCCTTCCTTCCTTCCTTCCTTCCTTCCTTCCTTCCTCCCTCCCTCCCTCCCTTCCTCCCTCCCTTTCTTCCTTCCTTCCTTCGTTCCTTCTCTATATCTTGCCACTGTAGTCAGATGGCTCCAGAGGAGAAAGTGAGACTTGGTGACTTTGCACAACCCTGCCTCACTTAATTCAGTTCACTTGCATGTCATGGCATCACGTCCCTGATGTCATGGTCCTCTTTGAGAACAAAGGACAAGCAACAACAACATGTCTCTTTCTTCAACCTTGGTGATTAGTCACTCAGCTCTTAGACCTTCACACTCTCTTACATTGTTAAATTAAGTATTTAATTTTCCAAAGACCCTTTACATCCAATATCCCATTTGATACTCACAATAGGTCTTCAAGGAAGTAGACAGGAATAATTTGGAGAAATTTACAGAAAATTAGAATTGAAAGGAACCTTATAACACAGACCATGGCATGCCAGATCTAAAAGGGACCTTCTGACAGACTGAAAGCTAGAAGGGACAATTAAGAGATAGGATAGAACATAGAATATTAGCACTGAACAGGAGCTTAGAGATCATCTATTCGCTGGGTATCCATATAGTAACGTACAATCTTTAGGCTGAATATGGTGCATCTTGACTCTGAGGTGGGGATTTCTTGAGATTTTTAGGAAAAAGCTTTTTTTTCTTAAGAAAGGCAGCATATTTTATTTGGAAGAAGGCTGAGATGGGAGACAATAAGATCTGACTTCAAATCCAAGCTCCAATACTTATTAGCTGTGTGATCTTGGATGAGTCACTTATCTCTTGGAGCCTCAGTTTCCTCTTCTATAAGGAAGAATAACAATAGCAAGAGAAAAGTTCTTTTCAAGAAGCTTGAAGTTAATAAAATTCAAGCTTTTGGCTGTAATACTTTAAGCAAGTAGGACCTAACCACTAGCTAACTGCTAACATTTAACAGCTGTCAAGTTCCATATTAGCAGGTTTGGTACTTTATTTTTTTTTTCTTTAAAAAGTTTTCAAATTCTCTCCCTTGCTCATGTCCCTCCACCCTCCCTATTGAGAAGGCAAGCGACATGATATCAATTACACATGTGAAGTCATGCAAAACATATTTCCGTATTTGCCATGTTGGAATAAAACACAAGAAGGAGAAGGAGGAAGAGAGGAGAAGGAGGAAAGTAGAAAAAAATGCTTCAATCTGCAGTCAGAGTCCATCAGTTCTCTTTTTGCAGGTGGAATAAAATTTTTCATTATGAATCCTTTGATGTCTTGGATCATTGTAGTGTCAAAGTAGCAATGTTTTTCCCAGTTGATCATTATTTTGATATTGCTGTTACTGTGAAAAATATTCTCCTGGTTCTGCTCACTTCAGTTTGTATCCATTCATAGAAGTCTTCCCAGGTTTTTCTGAAACCATTCTGAGGTCTAAACTTTAAAACAACCACAGCCTTTTGTTGATGCCTTTGTTTATATTGTGGTCATTTCTGTAGAAAGGACCCCTTCACCTGCCCTTGATTGAGCAGTTAATTGTAACTAGGAAAAGAAGGTGAAACAAAAACGCTCAGTACAGTGTTTCAATGTAAAAGTCTACAGAGCATTCTACCCTAGTAGTCCCCTTCCTCTCTGGGTGGCCCATCCTTGAAAAGACTCAGATGTCCCTGATCTGGCAAACTTGTAATTTTATAGATAGGGAAAGTGAAGTCCAGAAAAGGAAAGGGATTTACCCAAATTCACACAGGTAATAGGGGTTAGAAGCCAAACTAAAATGTAGTCTTCCACCCTGAAGCTTTTTGAACCATACCATATACTGCCTCCTAGCCTCTCCTTTTGTGTCTTAGGACACAGAGCAATTTATTACATAGGATTCAGTCTCCTTGTCTGTAAAATGGGGAGGAGTTTGGACCAGATCCGAGCCTTCAGTATGAGAGATGTTTTTCATTTTTGAGCTATGCTAGAGAGCCAGGAAGATGGAGGATAGGTCTAGAAAAGAAATGCTTAATTAATCCCTAGTCAATTATTTTTTTTTTAAGCAATTGGGGTTAAGTAACTTGCTCAAGGTTACATGGCTAGTTATTTCTGGGTGTGGTGCTAAGTATCTGAGCCCAGATTTGAACCCCAGGTCATCCCGACACTGGGGCTGGTGCTCTTACTCACTGAGCCACCTGGCCACCCCTAAGCAATTGGGGTTAAGTAACTTGCTCAAGGTTACACGGCTAGGTGTTTCTGGGTGGGTGCTAAGTGTCTGAGCCCGGATTCAATTCACATGTCATCCCGACACTGGAGCCGGTGCTCTTACTCGCTGTGCTACCTGGCCGCCCCAATCCCTAGTCAATTATTACTGGCAGGTGAGAGAGCCATGGATTAGAAGGAATGATCTCTGGAACACCTACAATCTCTAGTTGTCTGACATTCTATGCTCTAATGCCTCTTCCAGCTCCGACATTACATGTTTTATGGTTATTTCTAACCCTAACATTTACATCCATTCTTCTTATTTCTTTCATCTCTAACATTCTACATTTGTTAACTTTTAGCTATCATAATTCAAGCTAATGTTTAACTGCTACCAAGTGCCATATTAGCATACGTTAGCATGATTATTAATTTTAAGATGTTTATGTAACCTCTATACAAAAAATAGTTCTGATCATGAAGCCTAAGATTAAAGAAAAATGAAATCTTTCCTTGATGCCTTTTGTTTACATTGTAGTCATTTCTAGAGAAAGGATATTTGTAAAGAACATAGTGTAGCACTGGCACAGAGTAGGCGCTAATTAATAAATGCTCGTCCCTCCCCCATAGAGCCCTTTCAGCTCTGACATCTGATATTCTGCACTGGATGATTCCCTCCGGATCTGACTTGATGCCTTTTGGTTGTTTCTCCCAACATCTCTATGGTGGAGTTGAAGCCTAGCACTCTGGGAACTCGATGCTGAGAGCCTAGTAATACCAGTTTCCAAGACTTGCACCCCTTCTCCATCCCAGATTAATGTCTTTTCTTTCTTTGGTTGGAGAAGTCAACCAGGCTGCCCCAGGGCTGGGATTCCAACTGATTCTCCTCCTAGAACTGGGTCAACTCTCTACAGCCACATCTATAACCAGGTGACTGCTCTCTGTCCTTCCCTCCCTGGGATCATGAACTGATGGACATAATACTACCCACTTCAGGCCTCCCCACCCCTCTACCACCAGGTTCCATGCTCTGGATAAGTGGGAAATGAACTGTATCAATGCTACTTTATTGCAAGCTGCTGCTAGCCCTCCCTTTGCCCTTCCTTGCAAGTATACTTTTAAAAAAAATTTTTAAATTTAGTTCACCTTCAACAATATTTTTGTCTGGAAGCCTGTTAGCAATTCATTTCAACAAGCACTTATGAAAATTGGCCTTCTGTGTTTGGAGCTTTGTGACATTGACTGTGGGAGAAATAGGATGAACTCAAGGAATCTCAAAGTACCAGACCTGTGAGATCTCAGAGACAATTTAATTCAACTTCTTCATTTTCTAGATAGAAAAACTAGCAGGCATATGACTTTCCCAAAGTCACAAAGTTCTACTGGAAGAGCCAGGGATAAAAGCAGGTATCTTGACTTCAAAGCTAGTATTTTTCCTTCCTTCCTTCCTTCCTTCCTTCCTTCCTTCCTTCCTTCCTTCCTTCCTTGCTTCCTTCCTTCCTTCCTTCCTTCCTTCCTTCCTTCCTTCCTTCCTTCCTTCCTTCCTTCCTTCCTTCCTATCTTCCTCACAACCTTCCTTCCTTCCTTCCTTCCTTCCTTCCTTCCTTCCTTCCTTCCTTCCTTCCTTCCTTCCTTCCTTCCTTCCTTCCTTCCTTCCTTCCTTCCTTCCTTCCTTCCTTCCTTCCTTCCTTCCTTCTTTTCTCTTTCCTTTTTCTTTCCTTCTTTCTCTTTCCTTGTCTTTCTTTCTTTTTCTTTTCTTTCTAGTATTCTTTCTTTTTAAAAAAATTTTTTGTCTTAATCAGCCAAAATCTGCCTTCTCACCCTCTCTCCTCAACCTTGCCCTATCCTTACATGCATGCATACAATTCGAAGGAAAGACATAAAACCCGTCACAAATACATATAGTTAATCAAAACAAATTTCTACATTGACCATGTCCAAAAAAAAATTGTCTCATTCTGTGTTCTGAGTCCCTCATGTTCTATCTTTAATCCTCTGGAATGATGGTTGGTCATTATGCTGATGAAAGTTCAATACCATAGTATTCCATCACATTTATATACCATAACTTGTTCATTGGTTCCCTAATTCGCCTGTATTTTTTTCAGATTCCCATTCTTTGCCGCTTCAAAAAGAGCTAAAAATATTTTTGTACATTCTTAGTGTTTGTTTTACTTAGGGTTAATCTCTCCCTCAATCTCCCCTCCCTTTAATTTCCCCTCTCCACCCCTTTCCTCTGCCCTTGTCTTCTTTCTCTTCTATTTCCCTGTTGAGGGGAATGTATTTCTGTACCCAACTCTGTGTGTGTGTGTGTGTGTGTGTGTGTGTGTGTGTGTTCTTTTGACTAGTTCAGATGAGAATAAGTTTGAAGTGTCAGCTCTCCTCTCCCTCCTCCTTGTTTGTATAGATGCCTACTTGTATACCTTGTTTATGTGACATTATTTTCCCAACCTTCCTTTCCCTTATCTCCCTGCATAGTTCTCTTTACTTCTCTTTCCATTCTTTTCCTATGAACATAAGACATAAACAGCCGCTCCCAGGCCTTGTCTAATTGGATACCCTCTACAGCCCCTGATGATAGCATGGTGCAAAGGGGTCATAGAGATCATCTTCCCATATTTGAATGTAAGTCCTTTGTCCTTGTTCAGTCCTTTGTCATTGTTCATCCTGTGTTTGAACTTCAAAGTTTTGATACAGCTTGAGTTGTTTCATCAAGAATACTTATTTAGTCATTTTTCAGTCCTGTATGACTCTTCATGACCCCATTTGGGGTTTTCTTGGCAAAGATACTAGAGTGGTTTACCATCTTCTTCTCCAGCTCATTTGACATATGAGGAAACTGAGGCAAACAAGGTGAAGTGATTTGCCCAGGCACACACATAATAAGTATCTGAGGCTAGATTTGAACTCAGATCTTCTGGGTGAGTTATTTTTGACTGTAAGCCCATATCCTTTACCTTCTAGAAATTATATTCCAAATTCTCTGCCTTTTTATAATAGCAGCTACTAAATCATGTGGGATCCTGACTGCTGCCTCTTGGTATTCAAATTCTTTCTTTCTAACTGCTTGCAGCATTTTTTCTTTGACTTGGAAACTTTGGATTTGGGCTATGATGTTCCTGGGAGTTTTCATCTTGGTGTTTATTTTAAGAAGGTAACAATTGATTTTTTTTTCTACTTTTCTCTTTGGCTCTAAGAGATCTTGGCAATTTTCATTTAAGATTTCTTGAATGAGGATGCCTAGGTTCTTTTTTGGGGGATAGGGCTCATGATGTTTTGTCAGTCTAAAGTTCTTAATTTATCTCTCTCCTATCTGTTTTCCAGGTTATTTGTTTTTGCTATGAGATACCTTACATCTTTTAAAATTTTTTTTCCCCAGCCCTCTGACTTTGTTATAACATTTCTTGTTCCCTCAAGAAGTCACTGACTTCTATTTGGTACAATCTAATTTTCAAGGAGTTTGTTGCTTGGGTAGGGATTTGTTACTCTTATTTCATTTTTCATTCTTTCTTCCATAGTTTCTCATTTCTTCTCTACTTTTTTCTTCAAATTCCCTGATCCCATTCACAAACATTTTTAAACTTTTTGAAAAAACTCTTGCTTTATCTGTTCCAGGAATTCTAGGTAAGTTTGTGCCCAAGCTGTGTTTTTCTTTGAAGTTTTGCTTATACATATTTTGTAGTTATTTTCTTCTTTTCGGTTTGTGTCTTGAGCTTCCTTGCCACCATAATAGTTCTTTATGGTAGGATTCTTTTTGGTTTGCTCGTTCTTCCAGACTACTTCTTGACTTTGGACTTGATGTTAGGGCTAGTCTCTACTGTACCTCTGGAGGGAAGGATTAGGCTGATCATTTTGCTGCTTTTTGGGGGGTATTAAGCGTTGTATTATTCCAGAATCTCAAATGATTGCTTCCCACTCCCCACCCACCCTCATCTGAATGCTGCTAATTCCTGACTTGGGTTTGGGTCTGTGCAAGAGTAGACTTGTGCTAGATTCCTCTCCTGTCAGCTATCTAGTAAGTTCTGTTGGTTTAGAGTGATGGAACTGTAGGCTCACCTTGGGTCTTGGATTCCTTCTCTGGTTATTCCTTTATAACCTGGGCTGGAAGCTAGAACTGAGAGTCCATCCGCTCCTTTCCTGGGAGTCTGAGCCACACAACTGCTGCTTCTTTCTTCTGAACTTCCTTCTTTCTTGGTACATGGCCCAGGGCCTCTCTACCTGTAAATGTTGCTCCTCTGCACTGGTCTCCTTCAGTCCTCCCTGTGTCTGTGACCCAGAACTGGGTAGTGGGTGGCAAAACTGCCAGTTGGCACCTGTCCTTATTGCCCAGTACGAGTCTACTGGGGCTGTGCTATGGATTTGGTTCAAATATGATCTCAGACACTCTGTGCCAGTCATTTAACCTCTGTTTACCTCGGTTTCTTCAACTGTTAAATGGGGATAATAACCATGTATCTCATTGTGAAGATCAAACAATATTTGTGAAGTACTCAGCACAGTGCCTGACATGTACCATATGCTATTTAAATACTCATTCTCTCCCTCCCTCCCCCAGCCAAGCCTAGCATGAGCTATTGTTTAGAGTGGTTTTTTAGTAGGCAGTATTTGAAAGAATCAATAAATTAGTAGAAAGTGGGTGATACAATCATACTTACCCAACCTTAAGTGGTGTCTCCTGGAGTTTGGGGAGTCATATACACTCACTCATCTCATTCTCCCCAGCCTTATGACTAAGGGAAATTGACTGTCTATAGATAAGGAATTAGTTCAAGGCAGAGTCAGGGTTCATTTTTTCACTGAAGTTAACACTGATTTTGTGGTCAGGACTAAGATCAGTCTGTGGCCAGGGCTTGGACACAATCTATTGCTGCTGAACAGACCTACACTGACTGGTCAACACAGGGATGGAATACTCAAATTTGGCATTATTAATACTGAGTTCTATACATTGTGCCAATGAGTTGTCAATGAATATTGGTCAAGATGAACTTACTATGTGCCAAGCACTTGGGATATAAAGACAGGCAAAAAACAACCCCTGCTTTCAAGGAGCTTGCGGTCTGATGGTGGAGACAGCATGCAAACAATTATCTACAAACTAGTCATGTACAGGAGGAACTGGAAATAATCAGGAGAGTGAAGGCACTAGAATTATGGGGAGTTGTAGAAGGTGGGATTTAAGCTGGGACTTGAAGCCTAGGAAACCAGAAGGCAGAGAGGTTTGAGAAGAAAGCACATCCCAATTATGGGGATCAGCCAGTGAAACTGCCCAGAGTTAAGAGGTGTGGAATCTTTTGTGTGAGGAACAAGGAATTCAGTCCTATGGAACAGGAAATAAGAGAAGGGGAAGGGAAGGGTCTAGAATATCTTTATATATTTTAGTAGCTGTGGGCAGGAGATGAAATCTTCCCTTAGTCCTTCAGGGAACAGTTAATTCACGGAGGCTTATGGAAAAACAAAACAAAACCTTAAGTAACAGAAAGCCAAGCTTTTGTAAAGAGTTTGGAGATGCCCTTGTCCATTGGCAGTCAAAGGCAGTGACTTGTAGACCTTAACATTCTCAGTGTGGGAGGAGACCTGCCAATCACCAAGTGTGGCATCTGATCCCAAGGATGGCTTCAGATACAAGGGCTAGATTTATAGATCATAAAACTAACCACCTGTCAGGGACATTCCAAAGGAACAAGGTTTTGGCTGCTTTCCAGTGAATTTTTCTAGATCTGATTATAGGGTTGGACTATATGGATGATGTCAAAGTTTCCCAGTTCTAAATCTATGTTCCTGCGGTCACCCACAGACATTGCTGATCTTCTGTTCCTGGGTTTTTATTCATCCAGCCCCATATTCTGGAGATTGTCTTAGGCAGAAATTTTGCTTGTGACCCACCAGTGTTCCGTAGAGGTGTGACTTATTATTATCACAAAGAGATCAATTGCTTTCTGGAGTTGAAAGGTAGAAATTCCTGCTGGTAGGCCCACCAAGGACACCATCTTTCTTTCTCTGAGCTTTCCTGCAGGCTATGGATAAAATCAGGGAGAGTCAAGCCTCTGGTCTGATAGTCATTAAACTGGCCCTGATATTCTGACTGATAGAGGTTGTGGAATTGTTGAAGGGAGAGCAAGAGAGCTAGGGGAGACCTTTCTGTATTTAGCAACTGATGGAGGGAGGATGTCTGAGGAGAAGGATATATATGGTTCATGGTCTTGTGTGTAGTAGACACTTGATGTATGCATTGAATTGGACTGAAGTGATTTTCTCTATATTTTGTGCACCTTGGGTGAATCCTTCCTTGCCAGGCCATAGAGGGAGCTGCCTGAGGTCTTAAGCGCAAAGTGTACCAAGAGGCTGACTAGAGATGACTGTTGTTTGTCACAAAGTCAGTAAGAGTTGTGCCCTTGATTGGAACTTTTGTGCTCTTCCCCTGTCTCTCCGATGGGCTTATGTCAGAAGTTGGAGGACCTTGACTCTCCTGTGCTTTCTTTTAGGAAGGAAGAAAAATTGTGAGTCCTGTGGAAAGAATGCTGGGATTCAAGGCTGAGAGCTAGGGTTTGAGTCCTGCCTCTTAATATATATGGTATTCGTGTGGTCCTGTAATGTCTCTGGGTCTCAGCTTCCTCACTTGTAAAATGAGAGCATTCACCTGTATGATCTCTATGGTTTATGGTCTCTTTGATCCTATGATCCCAGACTCATTGGTGCCACTGGCCAATCAAGCTACCTTGAGTTAGTCAGAGGCAGTGGCCAGACCTTTACCCTCTGAGTCAGTGGTTAATAGCAATTATGGAATTTAGAGGAAATTTCACAAAAAGAATTGGACAGACCCACAATGCACAAAGTAGTGGGCCCAGTAATACAGCACTCACTGAAGGGAGGTCCAAAGCTTATAGCATGGGACCCTTGGGTAAGAGCATGGGAAGACAGGGATAGTCTACAACCAGGGTGGTCCCAGGCCTCCAGGGCAACTACTGTGATATTATGGCAGGAGAAGAAAGGGATGGCTACCATGGTTCTTTAGGGGCCCTCTTAGGAATCAGCATAGATAACTCCATTGGTCCCTCTTCAGTCTTCTAATGTGGAATGACTTAGTTAAAATTCCCTTCATACCAAGGCAATATATTGAGGCAGCCAAAGGTCATGGGGATACTAGGTATTGGCAGGTCAGGCCAGGCTGAATTAAGACTGGTGTAGCAGTGTGGGGTGTGACAAAAATTTCCAGAAATGGACAGGAAGGGAGGATTTTAAGCAGGAAAGGTTTTTTTTTTTTTTTAAGCAAAACAAATCTCTCTACCTACATTTTTTCTCATAGCAGTGGAAACAGTAATTGGTATTCTCCCAGTATCTTTGTGCTTCTATCCTTTCTCACTCCCAGCACTACAATAGAGCAACAAATTTTATATTTATGGCTTCTACGGAGAGGAGGGGTGAGAAGGATACTGTTGGGTAGTTCTGTTTTTTTGTTTTTTACTCTGCTTTATGTGTTAAATGAACCATTTTTAAAAAGTCTGACTAAAAAGAAAATAACACCATCACCCATTCCTCCCATATGATGCTTGGGGAACAAAAGCTGACCATTGTATCCTAGTAATGACCCCTCAGGCATAACCTCCCTGGAAGCCTCTCATTTCCCTCTGAGCTTCCTTTCTTTGCATAACTAGAAAGTCTGGTTTGGAGACCCTCACATTAAAACCAATATGAATGGAAAAATCATTGGCAGCCTCCTAATTCCCAGCCCCAAGCCCCTCCTCCTCCTCTCAGTGCTGGCCCCAAAGGAGTCTGGGAAAGTTTTTTAGTTAATTGTTAACAGATTGCCTTTCTGTAGTGCTTTAAAGTTTACAAAACCTTTCCTTTACATTTTCACTATTAGTTAGAGAGAGCATATATTATTAGCTCCATTTTCTAGATGGAGAAACTGATGCTCAGAGAGATGAAGTAATTTGCTGAAGTTTTCATGACTAGTAAGTGTTTGTTGCCTCTTGCCATTGTGCCAAACTGCTCTCTTCTGACTGAGGACTGACAAGAACATAGCAGAATTTTCTCTGATACTAGAAGGCACCAACCCAGGAATTCTTAACAAGGGGCCCATTGAAATAATTTATTTGTTTCTTTTTATACGACTAAGTCTTTCCTATCTTACCTAGGCTGGAAGAGATACAGCCACTCAGCCCAGACCCACTGCTGATCTGCACCCAGGCTTGACCAGCTCTATTTCCAGTCTGGTCCTGTTCAACCATCCCTGGGCAGTCTAGTTGCAACAAGGAACAAGGAACAAACATTTATTAAGTACCTGCCAGATGCTGTGCTAAGCTCTTTATAAATATCTCATTTGATCTTCATCTCAGAGATAGGCCCATTTTATGGTTGAAGAAATTGAGGCAAACAGGTTGAGTGACTTGCCCAGCCAGGGTCATGTAGCTGATAAATGTATGAGGCTGGATTTAAGCTCAGATCTTCCTGACTTCAGGACCAGTACACTAGCCATACTGTGACACCTTATATGCTTTTTTTTTTTTTTGCTTTTTGGAGGGCAAAAGTGACTTGCCCAAAGTCACACAACTAATTTTATGTGTTAAATGGCTGAGGCTGGATTTGAACTCAGGTCCTCCTGACTCCAGGGCCGGTGTTCTATTCACTGCACCACCTAGCCACCCTTAACCTTATATGCCTCTTACTTGGGCTGTGCCTACTGAAGCTCAGAACTCTTAAATTCAAGCGATCCACCAGCCTCGCTGGTAGTAGGAATTGCAGGAATGAGCCACTGTTACTAAATTTGTTAGCCACATTTCAATATAATTGATTTTCTTTGTAACCTTAAATGTCTTATTTGATACATTTTTAAAAATTCTAAAAAGGAGGATCTGTAAACTTCACCAGGCTGCTAAAAGGGTTCAGTGACCCCCCAAAAGGTTAAGGACTCCTTCACTGACCTCTTTTCAAAATACTTTTATCTTATGTTTACTTCCATCCCCCCTAACAAAGAATAAAAAAAGAGAAAAAACATGTATTTATCCTAAGAAACCAAAATATTCTAATCCCTTCTTCCTCCAGAGAACATGCAGCCTACCTGGGAATAATGTAGACATATATGTCTAATATAAGGGAAAACATACCCAATGAGTAAAGGAGGAATCTAGTCAAGGGAAATGGAAAAGGCAGTGATCACTTGGGGTGGGGGACAGGGAAGGTTTCCTAAAGGTGGCAGGCTCTGAGCTGGGCCTTGAAGAATCCTAGCTCTAAAGCTGGAAGGACTTTAGAAGCTATAAAATCTAACTCACTCATTTTACAGTTGAATAAAATTTGGTCTAGGGAGGTTAAATTACTTGCCTAAGGGTAGTATGGGTCAGAGGTGAGAGCAGAACCCTAATCCTCTTCTGCCCACATTACTCCCAGCACAGTCAAGGAAGGGAGTGTGTTCTAGGCACAGGGGATGACCCATGGGAGAAATGGGAGATGACCCATCAAGGCTGCAGGAACAGCTTGTGGTCCCTTTTGGGAATAGTGAGTAACTAGTTCAGTTTGGCTGGAGCTTAGATTATAGGAAGGGTAGTAAGTACCCTGAGATAAGGCTTACTGCTGCTCCATAGGTGTCTCATAAAATAGGATATAAATTCTTTAGAGAGCTGCAAACATGGTGCTAGAAGATGGGGTGGGGTGGGGAAGGATTTGAAGGATCCTGGAGCAACTCAACTGGTCTGTTTGGGGATTGGTGAGGACCAGGTGGGTTCTAGGAAATAAAGTTAGGGCTAATTTCCACAGCCTTAAGGGAAGTTGGGCCAGTAATATTGGGATATTTTTACCTAATCCATTAATATAGGACATTTCAGCCACAGGCTCCTTCAGCTTCCTCTCCAGATAACTGTCTAAGCACCCAGTGCTTTCAAAGATTCTTCCCTCCTAATAAACATTGATTTCTACTTAGACCTGGCTGCTATAGGAAACAGATATGAAAAAGGCAAGGGAATCCTAGGTTAGAAGAGATTTTTTTTTTTGGTTTACTTATGCTTTTCTCTGTGTGTTTCTCCTTCTATAAAGTATTACATTATCCTGGTACAGAGAGGTTGGAGAGTATAAAACAGAATTTAGAATATCGTTAAATGAGACAAAATGTGGTAGAAAGACCAGCCTGGTGTCTAAGTAATAACTGTGACCTTTGGCAAATCCCTGTTTCTGGGTCTCAGAAATTCCTGTTTGTAAAATGACAAGGGATTAGAGTCTGGGATCTCAAAGGTCCTTTGCACCATGTCATTCTGTGTGTGTATTTTGTTTTGTTTTGTTTTTGAGCCAAAATCCTTTGGGACCAAGAACAAGAGAGGTCATTGTTTGGGGTCCTTGAGTAAAATTCAAGAGGAAGACAGATATCCATCATGAAAATGGTTGTCTATTTCTGTACATTGAGAGCAGTTCTGACATCTTGTGTTCTAAGGTCCCTTCCGCTTCTAACAATATGTGTTCTAAGGTCCCTTCCAGTTAGGACATTCCATATTTTAAGGTCTCTTCCTGCCCAAACATTCCGTGTTCTAAGTTCCTTTCCATTTCTAACATTCTGGCTTCTATATTTCTTTCCAGTTACAAGATCCTGCCTTCTCAAATCTCTCCTAGCTCTCACATTCTATGTTTTAGGTTCCTTCCACCTCCCGTTCCATGTTCTAAGTTTCTTCCCACTTACATCCCATGTTCTAAGGTCTCTTCCAGCATCTCAGGTTCTTTCCAAGTCCATCTAACATTCTGATTCTCTTCTCCAGGAGAAATAGCTCTGAGCTCATAACCACTTATTGGACAGTTGGGAGCAATGTGCACATCCTTGTCAAAGATTTTAAGCACCTGAGAGTCTGGGGTTCTTGGAGGAGCTTTTTATCTCCTTACGCAAGGCTGGGTTTGTGTGGGGCGATGGAAGCCAGTTCCCTCAGTTCCTTTCTAGGTAAAGCTGGACCTGATACCGGCTGGCAGAGGCCCAGCAGCAACACAGAGATAGAACAAAGTAGGACCTTTAGACTCTGGTCCAGTAAATGCTCAAATGCTGTAAAGATCTTAAGCAGGCCTGCTAGAAATTGGTCTTGGGACCCAGACACCAGGGCACAAGGATGAAATGGAAAGAGCTCTAGATGTGTAGGAATCGGATCTGGGCTATAGGAGGACTTCTGAAATCTGGGACCTGAATTTTTTATTTTTTGAGATCAAATTGCTTCCCCCTGTGAACCTCAGTTTCCTTCCTGTAACAAATAGCTAATAAAACCTCCATGCTCCTTGTGTAGAGGGGGGAGGCCTTGAGGACAATGCTTTGTAAACCTTAAAACTGGGAAGAAATGTTAATTATATTGCTCTGCAGTACTGTTTTCTCCTCGAGTGCCACATTGTGGTAAAGCTGGTTGCCTGCCCAGTTGGAAGGGCTTCCTAAGAACAGTCCAAGTGTGGAGAGGCCTGTTATATATATTAGGGTGAATCTGGGGGCCACAGCACCTCCTGGAGCCTGCCTTCATCACGTGGGGCCTGGGATTTCTGTGGGAGAAGGGAGGAGAGACTGTCTGTACAGATAAAATCACAGACCCTTAAAAGTGTTAAAGGAATGAATTCGATCCAGTTCATTTCAGGTCCTCTAAGGTCCCTTCTATCTTTAAATCTCTGATCCTATGAATAAAGCTTTACTAAGCATCTATTATGTGCCAGGCACTAGGGTACAAAGATAAAAATGAAACATTCCCTGACTTCGAGGACATTATTTTCTACTGGGTGGGTAAGAGTGGGGGACAAGAACAAAGGACACCATGCATGCTGACACTCTCCTAGTCCCCTACGAACTCTGGCATTGTCTTCACATGTTCCTCCAAGCATCTCTGGCTTTCTCCATGGTGCCTCCCTTGGCAAGTTCCATTCATCTCTCCCATCCCTGTTGAGGGAGGGTGGGATAGGGGAAGCCATGATGTTCTTCTCCAAGCTGGCCCAGACTCCTTGCTCTGCCAGCCCAGGATCCTCCAGGCCACGGCCTTCCCCTGTGGGAGTCCTGTCCCTGGGGTGTGGAGAATCTGATGATTTGGATTCTTAAATGCTCACTTACTCACAAATACACAGACACATGCATACATTGCATATGCACACACACACATATACACTGTATAAACCATACATAGGGAAATATTATTGTCATAAAACTGGGCTATTTCTTGCTGCTGCTACTAGGAAAAAAAACCAGTGAACTAAACTGTGGTGTTATTGATGTGACCTAGGTACTGTGGTTGGGTGAACAATTAGTACAGAAATAATGAGCAGAAATTCTGCCTGAGACATGATCTTGGGAGAGGGAAGGAAAGCCCCATAGCTTGAATGTTCTTTCTCCCTTTCTGGTTAGATCAGAGGCAGCCAGGGAGTGTGGGGAGGCCTCCATATAGTGTGAATCTCTACTCTCCACGCTGCCCCCTGCCCTCCCCCCATCTTAGACTCCAGAGCTAGCTGATACCTGAAATTTCCCCTTGAGAGCTTTATTTAGGAGCTAGGATATAGAAGAAATTTTTCAGTTCAATTTAGTAAACATTTATTTGGTACCTATTGTGTGTAAGGTACTGAGGAAACAGAGAAAAAGAAAACAATCCTTGTCCTTAAGAAGGTTAATTTTAATGGGAAAAATCAGTGATTCGCCATTTTTCTCTTTTGCTTCAGAATGTAATTGGACAGTCAATTTTCCTTTATGATTCAGACCAGGTTTTTGGGTTAACTTTTGTTTGGTTAAATGCTTAACTGCTATATCCTTAGCATTCTGGTCTGGTGCCTACCATCTTGCCTAGAGCATATTATGGTATGAGAAATAATTCTTTTGGACCTCTATTCTATTCCAATCAGTATCAGTCAATTTGCTATGATTCCACAGGGGTAGTGATGATAAGTTCTGTATATTAGGCCCAAGAGCTAAGAGCTGCAGGTTGTAAGATGACTTGCTTAATCATAGGAAGCTAACTAGAGGACCTCCACCCTTGTTTTTCCTTGTCATGGTGACCCAGCCCAGTGTGGCCAGGGTGACTCAGTTACATGGAAAGTCCTCCCACTTATTTTTGTACTCTGGACCTTTCTCTCTTGTCCAAGAGCAAGTGACCATCTTATGACCACTTAAGTCCATAGAGATGCCCCATGTTTCTTTCAACCTGTGACTGCCCTGCTAATATGTCATTTTTGGCCCTCAAAAGAGGTCTGTCGACCAGTGAGGTTTATTTTGCCATGCCTCTTTTGCATATTTAGGTATCAAACCTTATAAAAACAAGGTACTGGAAGAAGGGGGCATCTCATATCATGAGGAATTAGAGGGAACCACTTTAACAAAGTGCCATTGGCTCAGAGCTCTGCCTCAGTCTCTTTTCTCATAGTTTGGACAGTTTTCATCCCTACAATGGAAACTCATCCATGTTAATTTTTTAAAAAACCAAACACAAAAACTTCTAAGAAGACCTAGACAGTTTGCCTTAAAGTTCCATGAGGTCAGATGGGTTGTCTGGGATCCTTACAGACTGTAGGTCTATAGAACATGATTTGCTTGTGAACCCCTAAATAACCAAATCCGAATGCTTAATGTTTTTTGGAAAACCCCATACTTTGGGGGAGAATTTCTTTGTTTGATTTCTTTTAATATTTGTCTGCTTGTCCTGGTGAGAGGTGAATTTGAAACTCCATTTGAATTGTCCATTGGAAAAATTTTAATTGCTGTACACTTTGTAGGGGCCTAGAAGAAAATTTTGACTGGACCCTTTTCTTGGCTTGTCCTGTGCCTGATCCTTGGAAAAAATTTCAACTGTTTTATGTGTTGCAGAGAATTTTTAAGTATGACAATTTGCTTTCTTACCTGATGGTGAGGGGGTGACTTCTCGTCAACTCCTGGTCTGCAGTCCCTTTGGGGAGAGTCCCATGTGTTGTGGGAGCTCTGTAGGACTAAGTTGTCTTCCTGAGGAGGGAGGCTTGATTTTCTTTTTACTCATTTTCTTTATTGACTTTGAACACTGTGTTAAGTCAGGTAGGATTGTAGAATCAGTATTTTAACCTAGAAGGGATGTGTTAGGAGTCATCTTATCTACCTCCTTCACTGTACAGAAAACCAAGCCCTTGAGAGATCTAGTGACTTGTCCAAAGTCATGATAAGAAGCTGTAGAGCCAGGAGCGGTAGCTCTCCAGTTTTTCAGATTTCCTTTATCCCTTGTTGAATATAAGGTGCTTGATGCCAGGGATCCTCTAGCTTGCTTATCTTTGTAATCTCAGCCCTTAGCACAGTGACTGGTATGTTGTAAGTTCTTAATTCATTATCTGTGTCTACCTGTCTGTCTGTCTCTATCTCATCCTATTGATGCTTGGTGGAGGGTGGGCGTGGGGTGGGGAGGTCAGAAAGACTTCCCAGAGGAGCTGATATTTGAATTGGGCTATAAAAGACAGCATGAATTCATTGGGTAGGTAGAAATGGGGACACTCTAGGCTTAGGGAACAGTGTGATCAGAGGCACAAGGCATATACAGGGGAAAAGAGGAGGGTTCATGTAGATTGACTTCAGGGAGGGCCGGAGGAGGTATGATGAACCAGAGAAGTGGAGCACACTACTTTTGAAAAGATGCAAAGTGTTCCATTTGTAAATAAAGAGAAGAATGAACCTTTTCAGGAAGCTGAGGGTCAGTCAGAGCCAAGTGACCCTGAAGAGCGGATGGGCCAGGTAAATGACTCATGGTCATCTGGGGCCCTTAGGAAACGACTTCTTTTCAAAATCTTGGAAGCTGCTTCCCTTTGGCTGCAGAAACTAAACATTCAAGTTGGATCAGATGCAGACCATGGTCCCCTCAAGGTCAGAAGGCTTGCCTCCTCTTGGCCTAAGGATGGTCCTTTCCAAAGAATGGGTTTGGGAGGCAGCTGTGGTGTAGGGGAAAAGAATACTCTGTCCTGGGTTCAGGCTGCCTGGCTTGAAGCCCTGGCTCTGAGTACTTATCAGTTAGTGACCCTGCACAAGTCCCTTCCTTTCTTTGGTCCCCAATTTCCTTGTCTGTAACATAGGAATAATTCTATCCTGCTAAATCATAGAGTTGTTAGCACTGAATGAGATAATAGATGTGACAATGCTTTGTACAAATCTATGCATTTAGGCAGTCCAGTTCCCAGCAGTGGATGGAGGCTGTAGAGGGCAGATCTTACCTTCACAACAGGGAGCACTTCTTAATTATCAGAGCTACCTAAAAGCAGACTGGGCTGCCCCAGGGGTTAGTGGTTACCCCATCATTGAAGGTCTTAAAGCAGAGGCCAACATTTGTTGGGCAAGGTGTAGAGAGGAATTCTCAACAGGTGTCATTGGCCTGGATCAGGCCTTTTTGTTTCTTGGACCCTTTCCGCAGACTAGTGAAGCCTATGGACTCCTTCCTTCTCAGGTGAAGGTTTTTAAATGTATAAAAGTAAAAGACATAAGAATACAAGGAAAATCAATTATAGTAAGATGCAGTTATAAAAATATAACAAAAGAAGTTCATGAACCCCAACTTAAGAAACCCTAGACTAGATGGTCTATCTCTAACCTTTTAGTCCTGAGAGTCTCTGATTCTATAAATTTCAGTATAAATGTGAGAAATTAATTTTATCATATTTTCCTGAAAATAGGGTTTGCTGGGGCAGCCATAGCAAAAGAAGAGGCAATGGAACATAAGGAAGGACATTGAGAGTAGGGGTTGAGAACCCCAGAGCCTTTTTCAGTTATGGCTGGCCCTGTATACTTTATTTGTACATGGATTGTGTAGAGAGCTTTCTTCTTCTAGGCATTCTTTTTTTTTTTAACAATTTTTTTTTGTATTTTTGGAGAGGGGAAGGTAGGGCAATTGGGGTTAAGTGACTTGCCCAAGGTCACACGGCTAGTAAGTGTTGAGTGTCTGAAGCCGCATTTGAACTCAGGTCCTCCTGACTTCAGGACCAGTGCTCTATTCACTGAGCCACCTAGCCACCCCCTTCTTGTAGGCATTCTTGAGAGAGACAGACAGAGAGAGAGAGAGAGACAGAGAGACAGAGAGACAGAAAGAGAAAGAGACAGAGAGAGACACAGAGAGAGACACACACACACAGAGACAGAGACACAGAGAGAGAGAGACAGAGAGAGAGAGAGAGAGAGAGAGAGAGAGAGAGAGAGAGAGAGAGAGAAGGAGAGAGAGAAGGAGAAGAAGAAGAAGGTAGGGCTTCCAGCCCTGGGACCATTATAGTATATAAGGGCTGACAAAAGGAAGCAATGACAGTATTGAATTGTTGAATTCAATTGAATGGAATGACAATAACCATAGCACTCCTTTTTCTAGGTCCTTCTTATTTTACAAAGCCCTTTCTTACCACCAGAGATAGGAAATGACATGCTTGTGGCTACATAGCTAGGAAAACTTGAAGCCAGGATGCATATACCAAGCCCTTCTGACTCTTGTCCAATGTAGCCATGTGATGTCAGTCTTGATTTATGTTAAGCAAATTCTCCCAGTCTTCTCCCAATTTAGTGCAGTGATCAGCCTCCCTGAAGCCCTGAAAAGTATTTGTGAACCAAGAGGGCAAGTAGATTTCAGCTCAATGTAAGGAAGATCCTACCAACTGGAGCTGTCCAGTGATAGAACCAGTTGCTGACAAAGTAGTGAGTTCCCCATCACTGAGTGTGTCCAAACAGAAATAGTCATTTGTCATGGATGCTGTCGAGGCGATGCCTGTTCCAAGGGGGGTTGGACTGAATGCCCTTTGAGGTTCCGTGTAGCTCCAAGTTTCTAGGATTCTGTAAAATTATGCTCTGTTTATTTTTGCTGCTTGGTGTACATTTAGGGACCAGACTTGTGATTCCACGGGTATTGAGAATTCCTAGGTGAGGAAACTCCCTTCACCAATGCAAATAGACAATTTCTTTGCAACTGAGAAAACTTAGAGATTTGCCTAGAGTGCCACATTCTAAAGGAATCAGATTTAATTCCATAATCATTTGTAAAATGCCCGCTATGTGTCACTCTGTGGTTGGTGGAGGAGATACGAAGATGAGAAACAACACAGCACCAGCCCTCAAGGACCATCAAGGAATTTATCCTCAAGCGCTGTGTCCTCCACACCCTGCAGTCTTTGCATTGCAGTTCCAGATCTGAGGTTCAGGAGCAAAGGTGGAGGCCAGATATAGAGACACATAGAGATCATAATTGAGCCATGGGAACTGTTGAGGTGGCCGAAGGAGAGGCTACAGGAAGACAGAAGAGAATTGGACTCAGCACAGCATTTTGGGGAGCACTCAGAGCAGTCATGAGGACAAAGACAATGAAAGAGACTGAGGAGGAGTGGTTTAGGCAGGTAGGTGGACATCCAGGGGAGAACAGTGTTTGGGACCTAGCATACCACTTCTCCACATCTCCATACCGTGCTGTCACATATGTAAACCTCACCCCGTCCCATGTTCCAGTTCTAGTTCTGGGCACAGTAATCAAACCAACGCTTCTATTCTGTTTTGTTTTTGTTTTTTTGCTTTTTGGAGGGGGGAAGGCAGTTGGGGTTAAGTGACTTGCCCAAGGTCACATGGCTAGTACGTATTAAGTGTCTGAGACCAGATATGAACTCAGGTCCTCCTGACTCCAGGGCCAGTGCTCTATTCACTGTACCACCTAGCCACCCCTAACACTACTATTCTTAGAAATGGACATATCAGTCATTTGCCTTATGACTCCAATCATCATTCTCTCTGATTTTCCTACCCCAAACACTCCTCCCTGGCCTCCATCCCCTAGATGTATCATCTTCCCCTATTACAATGTAAGTTTCTTGAAAAAAAAATGGCTGTCTTGCTTTTATTTTTATTTCTAGAGCTTGACACAATGCTTGGCACATAGTAAGTGCTTAATAATCATTTATTCATTCATCCGTCTATCTATTCATTAATTTTATCATTATGCCAAGGGAGAAGAGAGTTTTCAGAAGAATAGTGCTAAACACAGCAGAAAGGCCAAGGAGGATGATTGAGAGAAGGCTGATGAATTTAGCATTTAAGAGGTCACTGGTGACCTAATAGAGGGGTGGGATTGGAAACCAGATTGCTAGAATTTGAATGGTGAGAGAGTGGTGCAGACATGGTAGGAGCACATGACTTTCTTGAATTCTAAATATATTTTGAGTTGACCTTTAAAGGGTTGGCAGGAATTCAACAGGTGGAGGGTGACAGTACTCAGTGGGGAGGGGACTAGTTATTCTAGGCAGAAACCAAAGCACTGGTAACTTTGGGATGGTTCATATGGTCATTCTCTGTTAACCAGAATAGCACATTTCCCAGTTCTGCTGGATCAAGAGGGGCTTACTTTTTTAAAAAAATATTTACTTTTAGTTTTCAATGTTTCAAACATTCATTTCCATAGGATTTTGAGTTCTAAATTTTCTCCCCCTCCTTTCCCTCTCCTCTCCCCAAGATGGCATGCAATCTGATATGGGCTCTACATATACATTCATATTAAATATATTTTTTTATTTTTAAGCAATCGGGGTTAAGCAACTTGCTCAAGGTTACACGGCCAGTTATTTCTGGGTGTGGTGCTGAGTGTCTGAGCCCGGGATTCGATCTCCAGGTCGTCCCAACACTGGAGCCAGTGCTCTTACTCGCTGAACCACCTGGCCGCCCCTAAGCAATTGGGGTTAAGTAACTTGCTCAAGGTTACACGGCCAGGTGTTTCTGGGTGGGTGCTAAGTGTCCGAGCCCGGGATTCGATCTCCAGGTCTTCTCAATACTGGAGCCGGTGCTCTTACTTGCTGTGCTACCTGGCCACCCCATATTAAATATATTTTTACATTAGTTATATTGTAAAGAAGAATTAAAACCAATGGGAGGAACCAGGAAAAAGAAACACACAACCACAAAAAAGAGAGGGAAAGATCAAATAGTATACTTTGATCTGTACTCAGACTCCAAAGTTCTTTCTATGGATGTGGATAGCATTTTTCATCATCATGAGTCTTTTGGTGTTGTCTTAGATCCTTGCATTGCTGAGAAGGGCTAAATCTATCAAAGTTAGTCATTGCACAGTGTTGCTGTTACTGTGTACAGTGAATGTTCTCCTGGTTCTGCTCACTTCACTCAGCATCAGTTCATGTAAGTCTTTCCAGGTTTTTCTGAAATCCACCTGCTCATCATTTCTTATGGAACAGTAGTATTCCATTACACTCATATACCACAACTTGTTCAGCCATTCTCCAACTGATGGGCATCCCCTCAATTTCTCATCCTTGGCCCCCAGAAAAAGAGCTACTATAAATATTTTTATAGAAGTGGGTCCTTTTCCTATTTTTACGATCTCTTTGGGATACAGACCTAGAATTGGTATTGCTAGGTCAAAGGGTATATATATGTACAGTTTTATAGTCCTTTGAGTATAGCTCCAAATTCCTCTCCTGAATGGTTGGATCAGTTCACAACTCTACCAGCAATGTTCCAATTTTCCCACATCTTCTCCAACATTTATCATTTTCTTGTTTTGTCATGTTAACCAATCTGATAGGTGTGATGTGGTACCTCAGAGTTGTTTTGATTTGCATTTCTTTAATCAATAGTAATTCTGAGAATTTTTTCATATGACTATAGATAGCTTTAATTTCTTCATCTGACAACTGAAGGGCTTTGTAATTATTCAATCATATTCAATCATCTGTTACCTACTATGTGCCAAGCTCTGTATCAGAGTTGAAAGAGCTGTGGATTTAGAATCTGAATCCTGCCTTAGTTCCTTACTGTGTGACCTTGAACAAATCACTCGCCCTCTCCGTGCTTCACATTTTTCTTCTGTAAAGTGAAATTTGGACTGGATGACTTCTGAGTTCCTTTCTATATCCAGCAGGGTGGATCATTGGAGGGAAGGAGGCTGGAGATAAACAAAATTCATGGTTTTTCCTTGAATTAGTCTGTTGATTTGGTGCAGATCTTATTGGGTTTCTTCTATTTATCTGTTTTTCTCTTAATCTCCCCCCTCTCCCACTTCATCCCATTCCTGCCCAGGCTTGCAATTTGCCCAAGAACAACCCAGCAAATCCTTTACTTGAGCCCTTTCACACATGCTCATTTATATCATGATCAGTGGCAGAGCAGTTCCTAGAACCCAGGTCTTTTGGCCTCCTAATGCAGAGTTTTCTCAGCCCCATTAGACATTTCTTTCCTAGAAGCTGACTCAGACCCCAAGTGTATCTGAGCAGTAGAGGGAGAGCCCTAGGTTAGGTTACTCTATAAAACTGTTCCCACGGCCACAGTGAGATTCAATAGGGGTGAAATGGAAGCATTTGTCAGGGTTGGCTTGAGTTGACCTGGGTGTGGCCAGCTGGATGGAGATAGAGGAGCTGAGGAGAGACTTCCCTCCATGCTCTGGCTCTGATTCTTTTAGCAGAAAGAGTGACTCATTCAATTCGACACCCATCCAGCTGGCCTGGGCCTCTCTTTGTGCTGCTCAGCTTCACTTACAAGGAGCATACTGTAAATAGTCACCAGGCCAGAGAGTGCATGTGGGTCCCTCACTCCCCGTTTTAGGTCTGTCCCTCTCTAAGCCCCTTTCTCCTGCACTGCCATGGACACCACAAGGGAGCCAGGCCTTTTCCCTCCTTTGTCCACTCTCAAGTTCTCTTGGTTTCCTGCTTCCCATCTTTGCCCCTCCCTCTCCTTTCAGTTTGGAGAAGGTCAGAAGCTGTTCCAAGTTACTGCCTTCCTCCTCCCCTTTCTTTTCATTCTTCCCTTTTTTCTTCCTTCCTTTCTTTACTCCTCTTGACTCTTCTCTCTTTTGAGGAGTAGAATGAGCCTGATCCACAGCCCCTGTGTTTCTCTGTCTTTCTCTTTCTCTTTCATTTCTTCCCCTCTACCTTAGTGCCCAGAAGATACAATACAAATTTGTGAGATTAGATTAATGCTGGTTATTATCAGAGTGTGTGTATGTGTGTGTGTGTGTATGTGTGTGTGTGTGTGTGTGTGTGTTTCTTGGTAAGTAGGACCATAGGGTATAGAGATAGAAGGAACCTAGAGGTTCTCTGTTCTGGTCCTCTCAGTTGGAATGGGGAGACTGAGACCAATAGGGGCCAAGTGAAGTATCCAAAGTCTCATAGGCAGTGAGTAGTATAGCAAAAAGTTAGAATGTAGGTCTTTTGACTACAGATCAGGTATTTTCCCCTGTAACGCACTGCCTCTTTCATATACTGGACGGCTTCCTTTACATGGTTGTGCAAAGAACACTAAAATTGGGATAAAAAGACCTGGGTTACATCTCTGGGTACAGCAAGTAGAGTGCTGCCCTGGAGTCAGGAAGACCTGAGTTAAAATCCAGCATCAGACACTCCCTAGCTGTGTGATCCTCAGCAAATCACTTAACTACTATTTGCCTCAGTTTCCTCAACAGTAAAATTGGGAAAACAATAGTACCTACCTTCCTGGGTTGTTGTGAGGATCAAATAGATAATGTTAAAGCACTTAGCACAGTGCCTGATAGATAGTAGGTGTTATATAAGTGCTTATTCTTTCTCGCCCTCCTTTTTCCCTCCCTCCATCCCAGCCCCCCAGCATGATATGCCTCTCTGGCTAGTGCAGAGAGATGCACAGAACAAAGCAGAGGCTGGGACACCACAAATAGCAGGGAAAGTTTAACATTTACCAAAAACTTAGCAAGTCAGGCCCTGGTAGCTAGAAATATACATCAGGAGCTTGTGGTCTTTCATAGCTAACAGATGACAAATCCCTGTACTACAAACATAGATCCCCAAATATTCTTGAGAGGTCAATAAATAAACAGGACTGTAACTGGATCATTCTATATCACATAACAACTTGTAGACAATTGTCCAGACGTAACGTTGATCCTTAAATATTTTTTTTAAATTTAGATTTTTTTTCAACTAATAAGCATTTATATTCTCTCTCCTACCTCCCCCCTAATGGAGGGAAAACCCTTGGGACAAATATGCATAGACAAGCAAAATAGATTCCTGCATTAGACAGGTCCAGTTAGTGGGTTAAGACACTAGCAGCAATTAAGTGATTACTATGTGCCAGGCAGTTAGGGGGCATAGTGGATAGAGTTCTGGGCTTGGAATCAGGAAGATTCATCTTTGTGAGTTCAAATCTGGCCTCGGGCATTCACTAGCTGGGTAATCCTGGACAAGTCACTTAATCCTGTTTGCCTCAGTTTCCTCATATGTAAAATGAGCTAAAGAAGGAAATGGAAAGCTACTCCAGTACCTTTGTCAAGAAAACCCCAAATGGGGTCACAAAGAGTCAGATATGACTGAAATTACTCAAGAACAACAAATATGCCAGGCACTGTGCTAAGTCCTGGGGATACAAAGAAAGGCGAAAAACAATCCTTGGTCTTAAGGAGCTTTCAGTCTTGTGGGGAATCAATATGCAAAAAAATGCCTCTGTGCAAACAAGTTATATATAGGGTGATTAAACTGGAGATGCTCTACTGAGCGAAGGCATTGGCATTAAGGGGTTGTGAAAGGGTTCTTGCATAAGGTGGGACTTTAGTTGGGTCTTGAAAGAAACCATGGAAGCCAAGAGATAGAGTTGAAAAAGGAGAGCCTTCTGGACATGGTGGACAGCAAGTGAAAATGCTGAGTTTCTAGAGTCAGAGTACCTGGAAAGGGGGTAAGATATATGAAGACTGGAAAGATTGGAACGCGCCAATTTATGGAGGGTATTAAAACCCAAACAAGATTTTCTGTTTGATCCTGGAGGTAGTAGGGAGCCACTGAAGTTTATTGAATAGAGGAGTAATGACATGGTCAAACTTGCCTTTCAACAAACCCAGTGTGATAGCGGAGTGGATGATAGATTGGAGTGAGGAGACCTGAGGCAGGCAGACCCACCAGCAGGCTACTGCAGTAATCCAGGCATGTGGGTCTGCAGTAGGGTGGGGGCAGTGTTAGAAGAAAGGAGAGGACATGTTGGGAAGGTAGAAAGAATGGGCCTTGGTGACTAAATGTGGTTTATGTGGTTTTAGAGAGGGTAAGGAGTCGAGGATGATGCTTAGGTTTTGAGCCCAGGTAACTGGGTGAATGTCTGTACCCTTAATAGTAAGTGGGAAGTTAAAAGAGGGGAGAGTTTGGGAGGAAAGATAATGAGTTTAGTTTTGGTTGTATTGAGTTTAAGGTGTCTAGTTTGAGATTTCTAGTAGGCAGTTGCAAATGCAAGGCTGGAGGTCAGGTGAGTAGATAGGGCTTTCATTCTGTCCTGAGTCCGTCCCTTCTGTCAGGATCAGGATGAGAGGCTTCATCATGGGACTTCTAGAAATTGTGGCTAGTCGTCATGTTGACCAGAGTTCCTAAGTCATTCAAAGCTGTTTGTCTTTACAGTGTTGTTACTGAACAGATATTCTCCAAGTTCTGCCCACTTCATTTTGCATCAGTTTATACAAATCTGACCAGGTTTCTCTGAAACTACCTTTCGTCATAGCAGGCACTTAAACGTTTATTGGGTTGGATAGCTAATCAGTTGCCAAATCTTTTCGATTGGACCTTCATATTTCCCTTTACATCCATCTCTTTTTCTCCTCTCACACAGTCACTACTCAGATTCTCACATTGTTGACTTGAACAACCTTCTTAAATAGAGATTCTGGAAGGAAGATCTAATCAGAGGGAGAAGCCACAGGGGCAGAGAGTACTTCCAATGTGTGAAGTCTAGGGTTGGAATAGAGGCCACCATCTCCTCTCAAACCCCAGTGGAGACAGCTCAGGACCCCGAATCCAAGAGCCTTGGGAATACTCTACTTCACCAAAACACCAGGCCTGCTCCTAGCCTAGCCTATGTAGGGGGGAGAAATCATTCTGGAGGCAGGACCCACTTTCCTCATCACCAGCAGATGCCACCAATAAACAGATAAGCCTAAGAGCTCTGGGAGTGGCAGCACACTTCCAGATCCCTGGGCCACTTCCAGCCCAGCCCTCTAGCCATCATCCAGAGAAGCAAGTATTGTGCAGAAGGGGCCAGTCACTCCTACCAACTGCCAACTAACTACTCCCCATAGGGCAGGCAAGCCAGCCTTGCTGAAAGATAAAAGGCAGCATGTGCTAGGAAAGAAAGGTCAAATCATCTTCAACTACTTTTCCCTCCAGACCCTGATGGAAACAACCCGTTTGGGCTCTTGGAACCCAAGAACCTTGGGAATGAATAGCAATGCTTCTAGCCCACTACCTGGTGCCATCAGCCTGGGTAGCAAGCCCTGTAAGATGTAGTCTCGCAGTTGCTCCTGTTGGTGCTATAGCCTCAGTTACTGAAGACCCAGAGAAGAAATTCTTGCCACTTAAGACCTTGGCATTGTCAAATGGCGCCACATTAGAAATGGATATGATTTTATTAGTGGAAATGCCACTAAAGAAGAGGCATTACTATCTTCTTTCCTGTTGCACCCAAAGGATCATGGGACCTTTCCATCTGACTGGCAGCCGAAACTTTCCATAAATGTTGTCTCTCCCATTACAAAATGAGCTCCTTGAGAAAAAGGATTATCTTACTTTTCTGTTTATATCCTAAAAGCATGTCACATAGTAATTGCTTAATGAAAGATTTCAAAAATTCATTCATTCAAGAACAAGATAACTAATATTTCTTTAGAGCTTTGAGGTCCACGAGGTTCTTTTCTTATAACCATATGGGTAGGTAGTACAGATATGACTATTCCTGTTTTCCAGAGCAGGAAATTGAGGTTTACAGAGATTGAGCTTTGAACAGGACACTGAGAAGCTAAGAATGGAAGAAACTCATGTCATGGATTTATCATGAACTAATTTACCTGGGGTTTGTGAGGTGGTCTTTGTCCAGATCCTGAAGTAGTACCAGGTTCACATAGACCTTTTAAAGGACACAGATTTCTAAGGGATGTCAGTGGTCATTTAGTCCAGATCTTATCAAGAATTTCCTTTACAGTCTTACCTGATGAGTAGTTTTCTAGCCTTTCCTCAAAAATCCCAAATAAAGAGGAGCCCATTGTCCCTCAAAGCAACCCATTCTATTTTGAACCAACTGTAATTGTAAGGAAGCTTTTCCTGATATTAAGCCTAAATTTGTTGTTTTGGCATTCCCACCATCTATTGTGTCTAGTTCTAACCCCTGATTTAGAGCTGAATAAGACTGATCCTCCTTCCATGTGATGTTCCAAATACTTGATGACAAGAATCTGGACTCTTCTAAGTCTTTTCAATCCCAGGCTAAACATTACTAGTCACTTCAATCAATCAGCCAGAGTTTATTAAACATTTACTATGTGCTAAGCACTGTGTTAAACTCTGAGGATACAGGGGAAAAAAAACAAGAACCTTAGAACCTCATGGAGGAGACAACATCTATAAATTAGAACCAATGAGATAGATTCCAACACTTGCAGACAACTTTCTGACCCCTCTCAGTTTTTCTCACTCTGGGCTAAACATTCTCCATCCCTTATTATAGTCAACCAAAATTTCTCAAGTACTTCCTGTGTGCCAGACACTGCTAAGCTCAAGAGATACAAGGAAAAATCAAGGAGTTTACATTCAATGGGGAAACATCTTTGAATCAGAACAGACAAGATAAATTATAGAGTATGTGGAAAGTAGCCTTGGAGAGGAAGGCCAGGAAAGGCCTCCTGAAGTAGGTGACTCTTTGAACTGATTCTTTTTTTTTAATGTTTTGAAATTTAAAAAAAAGAATTGTTGAATTTTTATTCCCTTTTAGGGCATTGTTTTTTCTTTTTTCTTTCTTTTTTTAGTTTTCAACATTTTATTTTATAAGATTTTGAGTTCCACATTTTTTTCTTCCTCCCTCCTCTCCCTTTTCCCCAAGACAGCAAACAGTCTGCTATAGGTTATACATGTACAGTTATGTTAAACATATTTCCATATTAGTCATGTTGTAAAAGAAGAATCAGAACAAAAGGGACAAACCATGAGAAAGAAAAAAAAGAGAAAAAATAGTATGCATCGATCTGCATTCAAACTCCATAGTTCTTTTTCTGAATGTGGATAGTATTTTCCATCATGAGTCTTTTGGAATTGTTTTAGATCATTGCATTTCTGTGAAGAGCTAGCTCTATCAAAGTTGGTTATTGCATGATGTTGCTGTTACTATGTGCAATGTACTCTCGGTTTTGTTCACTTCACTCAGGATCAGTTGAACTGAGTCTTAAAGGAAACCAGAGATTCTTAAGAGTCTGAGATTGGGAGGGAGAGCCTTCTGGGTACTGGAAATAGCCCATGTTTAGGTTACAGAGATGGGAGATGGAATGTTGTGTTCAAAGGTGAACAAGTAAGCCAGTATGGTGGAAGATTGGAAAGGTTAAGAAGGGGCCAGGTCATGAAGAACATTAAGTGCTAAACAAAAGATTTTATATTTCATACTGGAAGTAGCAGGGACCTGGTGGAGTTGAGTTGGGAAGTGATATAGTCAGACCTTGCTTTTAGGAATATCTCTTTGTAAGCCAAATGGAGGCTGGATTGGAGTGGAAAGAGATTTTAGAATCTAGTGCCAAGCAAAACAAGTTTTTTTCCTCCCTATTTGGTTGACCAATTAGAAGGCTAATGTAATAGTCCAAGTGAGAGGTGATGGAAGTCTGAACTAATGTTATCGCTATGGGAGTGGAGAGAAGGAAATGCGTGTGAGAGATATTTTAGAGAAAGAAATGATAAGATTTGACAGCTCATTTGATATGCATGGTGAATGAGAGAGAGGAACCAAGAATGCCACTGAGGTACAAATCCAGGTGACTGGAAGAATAGTGCTGTCCTTGACAATAGTAAGGAAGTTCAGAAGAAAGGAAGGTTTTGGGGGAAAAATAATGAGTTCTGTTTTGGATATATCGAATATGAGCTGTCTATTGGACATCCAGTTTGAGATGTCTGATAGGCAGTTGGTGATCAGGAGAGAAACTAGGGCTGGATAAATAACAATCATTTGCACAGAGATACAGTTCCTGGCATTTGTTAAGTTACCAAATTAGAGAACGTAGAAAGGAGAAGAGAGCCTAAGGCTCTTTGAAACAAAAAATCTTGGAGGACACCCATAGGTAGTGGGTGTGATATAGATGGAGATCCAGCAAAGAAGATTGAGGTGAACCAAGAGAGATCAGCTATTCTCTCTTCTAGGGCTTCTCAGTTCCCTTCATCATTCTGGTTGCTGGTCACTGTACTATCCAGCTTCTCAGTGTCTTTCGTAAAGCATGGTGTACTTTCAGATGGGGGCTGGTCAGGACAGAGTGGAGTGGGACCCTTGTTTCTGTATTCTTGGACCTTGTGACTTTTCAGTGCAGTGTGATTGCATTCACTTTCTTGGCTGCCATATCATATTCTTGATTCATTGAGACTGCAGTCCACTAAAGCCCTGGGATCTTTTAAGAGGAAGTATAGCCTAGCCAAGCTTGACCCATCTCAGACTTGTGTAGGTATATAAGTATACTTGGAGCCTCACTTGTTTACTTTCTTGCATACTTACTGCCATATATTTTTAGCCTAACTGAAATGTTATACTTTTTTTTTGTTTAGATGTATGATTTCATCAGCACAGTATTATTGTTCAGTATGCTTGTTCTGGTGAGAACAGCTGTGTCCTGGCCTACTGGGGCCCTCTTAGTACAGAAACTGTTAAAAATGCTTGACTGAAAAGTTGGTAATCATTCATTTCTTCATCTTTACCACAGTGAGTGACTGGAGGGGGCTGGGGAAGTGTCCTCAACTCATCCGTTTCTCTTAATTTTTCTATCCTGTCTTTCTCCTTCACTTTCCTTGTTCTCTTTCCTTCTCTTTGTAATTTTTCAGTCATGACTGATTCTTCATGACCCCATTTGGGGTTTTCTTTGCAAAATATACTTGTGGTTTGTCATTTCCTTCTCCAGTTTATTTTACAGATAAGGAAACTGAGGCAAACAGGGCTAAGTGACTTGCTCAGGGTCACACAGCTAGTAAGTGTCTGAGGCCAGATTTGAACTCACAGAGATGAATCTTCCTGACTGCATTGTGGCACCACCTAACTACCCCAGTCTCTGTTTCTGTCTGTTTTTTATGCTCTTTCTGTCTTTCCCTAACTCCTTGTAAGGCAATCTATAGCTATCCACTATTCTTGGAAACTCTTCCCCACTCACTTCTGCATCTTTAAATTCCTGTCTTCCTTCAAGGCCCAGCTCAAGTGTCACTTTCCACAGGAAGCCTTTCCTGATTTCTCTGTTCTGGTTTGGTGAACAATGGGTGGCATGGTAGCTTTGAACACTGAGTCCAGAGTCAGGAAGAGCTGAGTTCAAATAATGGTCTTGGGGAAAGTCATATTTAAGCTCTCTCTAACTCAGTTTCCTCAGCTGTAAAATAAGGATAATAACAACAATCAACTCATCTGGTTGTTGAGGATCTAATGAGATATATAATATTTGTAAAGCTCTTAGCACAGTGCCTGGTGCAGAGGAGAAACCTAGTAGAGACTTGTTTCCTTCCTTTCCCTCCTCTTCATAGAAGTAGAGCTGGGGAGGGACCTTATGGATCATCAATGGGAGGTTGACTTGGAGTCATGAGAAACCTGATTTAAATCCCCTTTCGAAACACTTTCCTAGCTGGGTGACTGTGGGCAAGTTACTTAAACTTTGATTCTCAGTTTCTTCCTCTTTAAAATACTAATACTGATAAGACCTATAGTCCCTTACAGCCTTCTTGTGCGTTTCCAGTGAGATAATGTTGGTAACCTGCTACATGTCGGCAATCATCATCTAGTCTCGTCCTGCCATTCTGTAGGAGAGTAAGGTCCATTTACTGAAGGATGACCCAGGAAGCAGAGCTGAAATTTGAATGCAGGTTTACAAACTCCAAATCTGAGTGAATCTATTAACACACTGCTACCGCTTGCTTTCTGATTCATTAGTGTTAATGAAACTCTTTAATTAATTAGCATTAATTAAGCAATTCACTATTGGGAAGAGACCAAATTTTGCTAAGACTTGGTCCCTGCCCTCTGAGCAAGTAAGTACCATACCTAGTAAGGTAGTTGAGACATACACAGATAACTTTAATTCCCAATAGGACATGGTAAGTGCATTCAAAAGATACAAAATACTATGTGAAAGTAGCAGATTTGTTACTGTTGTTGAAGAATTTACCCAGAGCACTGTAATTTCTCCTTAATCAAGGCATAGCTTTATTTCTTACAGCTGTTAAAGGAGGCAGCTTCTTTCCAGACTGCACCAGGCTGAATATATCTTTTGAAGAAACAAAAAGTGTCAAATTAGAAGAGCACTAAATAGGCAAGATAAATGAAATTATTATACAAAGTGGGGAGGTTAATGGAGTTATACAAAGTAGACAAAATAAATGGAGGTATGTAGAGTAGAACCAGTGATTCTCAGCAGCCGTGTGGAGTTTTTTAGAATATTTGGAGAAAGAAGTAAGATATTGAAAGATAGTTGATTATAAAAAGTCATACAAACCTTCCCAAAGTTTGGTCTGAAGGCTGTGAGGTTTCCCATAGTTATTCAGCATAGGAATATCTAGTCTGCCCATAGACCTTTTCAGTAATGCCAAGCTTTTAGAACTCACGTTTGGGCAGTGGTAAAGAAAGAATCCAGCTGCATGGGGGGCATGAAGAGGAACCAGGGAAGATAAGGTCTAGAAAGTTATGTTGGATCCTGATTGTGGCTGACCTTATTTTAATTCCTGGCTATGGGGTTTGTATTTTATCATGTAACAGTAGGGAGCCAGTGAAAGTTCTTAAGCAGAAAAGTGACAAGATCATACCTATTTCTTGAGAAGATGATTCAGGCAGTATGTGAAAGATGGATTGGAAAATGGAAGGAGACTGGAGGCAAGGACATAATCTAAGTATGCGATGATGAGTACCTGACATGGGGTAGTGGCAGTGGGAGAAGAAAGGAGGGGACTGGAGTGACATTGTAGAAGAAGTCACAAGATTAATGATTGACTCTAAGTGGGAGGAAAAGGGAAGAGTCAAAGATAATTGTAGGGTTTTAATTCTGGGTGACTGGAAGAATGGTGCCACCAGAAGCCCAAGTGCTAGGAGGATGAATATATTTTGAGGGAAAGATGACTTCAGTTTTGGACAGTGGCAAGGTGGTACATGGAATGTGTAGATGGAATTAAGCCAGAGATAATAGGAAATGAACAGTTAGACTTGGGGAAAACATCACGATCTGAGATAATAGGTTTTGAGGAGTCAGCCTCACTGCTACCGAGTGTCATGGGTTCTGTTTTCCATACTTCCATTTTTCACACGAGCACTCTAGAAATGGGGCATTGCCATTTTTTTATGAGTTGGTAGCAACAACTTTTTTCTTTCTCTCATGTTATTTACTTTTCTCTTGTTTTTTGTAGGACATCTGTGAGAACCCTCGCCTCTTTGTGGATGGCATCAGCTCTCATGATTTGCACCAGGGCCAGGTGGGAAATTGCTGGTTTGTGGCTGCCTGCTCAGCTCTGGCTTCACGGGAGTCTTTGTGGCAGAAGGTAAGATGTTTTGCTGAGACTGCCTGTGCCTGGGATCATTTCCTGAAGAAATTTTAGCATGCAGCTGAGCTATGGAGATAGATAGACAGACAGACAGACAGACAGATAGATAGGCAAATAGATAGAAATCCAGATAAATAGATAGGCAGATAGAGGAAGGGGAGAAAGGGAATTATTATTTATATAGAACTTATTATGTACCAGACACTGTGTTAAGTGCTTTACAAATTTGTAATATTATCTCATTTGAAACTCACGATGACCCTGTGAGGTAGGTGCTGTTATATCCCCATTTTACAGTTGAAGAAACTGAAGGAGGTCAAGTGATTTTCCCAGGGTAACCCTACTAGGAAGTGTCTGAGGTCAGATTTGAACTCAGGTCTTCCTGACTCGAGACCCATGGATAGATAGATGATGGCTAGAGAGAAGGATGGATGAATGGACAGATAATTTATTGAGCTTTTACTATGGACCAAGTGTTAAGAGGTAGGGGGAGTGATACAAAAACAAGGGAACAAAACAGTCCTCTCTCTCAAAGAGCTTACATATCAATAAAGGAAGACAAGACAAAAAGGGGAGTTAGAAGGCAGGGGGTAGTTGGAGGGGAGAAGGTACGCATGAGGGGACAAGGCAGCTGGTGGGGAGGCAGAGCAGATCAGTGAATGAGCAGGGAGTGAGTAGCCCAATAAATCTTTCCTGGGACTGACCTTCATTGCTTGTGTGGCCATGCAGATTGAGTGGATGCAGAGTTTGGGTGTGGTAAGATATTTGGGAGGCAGCTTGGTGCAGGGGAAAGAAAGCTTGCTGAATTTGGCCTCAGAGGTTCTAATCCTGACTCTTACTCTTTTGCCGGGGCAAGTTTCTTAACCTTTCTGGGCCAGACTTCTTGTGAGGATAAAATAAGATCATATTTGTAAAGCAATATAAAGGCTAGTGAAGTCATTAGAATGGAAATGTTATAAGAAAAGGCAGCTTGATAGAGTGGACATTGAAATCAGTCAGTCAATGAGCATTTATTAAATGCCTTTTGTGCGCCAGGTGCTATGCTAAGTGCTGAGGATACAAAAAGAGGCCAGAGACAGTCCCTCCCTGCCTTCAGGGAGCTTACAATCTAATGGAAATGATAAAGCACATAACTCTGTAAAAACAAGTTATATTACATGTTAACTGGGAAATAACTATAAGACTTGGCCATGGCATGTCCTAGTTAAGGAACCCAAGGCTTGCTTTTTCTGCACCCCAGTTTCACCTTCCATAAAAGAGAGATAATAATACTTGTATTTGAGAGCTATCATGGTGTAGTTAATACATAGGTTCAAGTCCTGTCCCCAGCATATATTGACCATGATCCTGGATAACTTATTTAACATTTTTTTCTAAATCCCAGTTGCCTTCCCTATAGGAGAGGAAAAGTTACACTAGATGCCTCAGGGTTATTGTAAGCAAAGTGATACAGAGACATGAGCTACTGTTATTATTCCAAACAAAGTAGAGCTGGGAGCTGTGTGATGAAACTACAGGGTAGCATTAATCATTGTCACAAATTTTAGACTTTAGAGACCATATAGCTCAAGCTTCACATTTTACAGATGGGGAATCTGAGATGTCAAGACGTAAAGTAATGAAACCTCATTAATATCATAATAATAATATGGGGGAAGATAGAAATTAAGAATGAGAGGGGGCCCATTGTCCTCCAGGGTCAAGTGCATTTTAGGATGTTTCTGGAAAATGGCACAGGCTCATGAGGTATAAGGACTTAGAAGGCATGAATTTCAGATAAAACTGTCCTGCCCACATATGTCCCCGTTTCAAGGTTCCATGAGCCAGAGCTTATCTTAGCTTCATTTACCAAGGAGAAAGGTAGACTAAGGGAAAAGAGTCGATAGAAACTTAGGAACATATTGATCATTCTGTGAGCATTTTCAAGAATCATAGAGGTAGAAAGTGAATATTCCAAACATTTGGAGTTCCTTCCTTTGATTCAGTCCAGTTGTTGCCAAGGCAATGTGATATCATGACAAGAGCCCTGAATTTGGAATTGGAGCACTTTGTTTTAAATCTCTACTCTGTCTTACTAAATCTTACTACCTCGTGTGACTTTCTGTAAAGGATTTAAAATCTCTGGACCTCAGTGTTCTTCATCTGTAAAATGGGGTGGGATGGATTAAATGATCTCTGAGGTCACAATCCACCTACCATCCTAAGTTAACAAACATTTAAGTGTTTGCTATGTGTAGAGCACTGTTTTCTTACTCTGGCTTCAAAGATTGAAAGATGGGGAAATGTTTGCCTTTTGAATGAAAAAAGATAACCCAAGATTTCATGTTGGGAAACAGAGATAATTTAGGTGACTTTCGTTTCTTATGGCCTCTTTCTTTCTTTTTTCTTTTGTTTCCTTTTGTCCTCTGTTCCCAGAAGGGTTATGGAAAAGGGTGTATCCCCAGAAAAGAGAGCTGGAACCTTTGGGTACCTGCTTTAGTGCTCATATATGAGCAGAGAAGTGACAGGATTCTATAAGAGAATGATACTATAACAAGACACTGAGAAACTATGAGGGCATTTTGACTCCTAGCAGAGAGAGAGATCACCCAAAGTTCATCCACCACCTGTTGAAGCTGCCAGAGCACTAAGGCTATCAGGGGCCATGTCTGCTCCCTAACAAGGTTATTTTAAGATTGTCAGAATGAGTTGAAGGGGGTGCATTCAACTTTAGACTGCTGAAAAACACGATGAAAGTAAATGGTGAATAGGAATAGCGAGCATGGCACCTATTTGTTCCTAGGTGTTTTTATTTCCTTTGATTTTCCTTTATAATTATGTACCAATTCAATAAATTATAGTAATTAGTTCTACTGGTTAATATTTAGGTTCAGGCATTCCTTGTAAAAAAAAGATAAGTGAGTAGTAAAACATGTCCAACTTCTTCTTACCATCCTGGCCATTCATTGGGTAGTACCATTGTCCACTTGATGGCAGTATGGTTTAACCAAAAGCAGAGTTCCTAAGGAGAAATAAACAGCCTGCTGAAATGTGGCTTTACAAAGCCAAATTCAATTCAGTAAGTATTTATTAAGTGCCTACTATGTGTAGTCTGCTGTCTAATCTCTAGCACTTAGGATTTGATGATGTATATGTATAATACTATATATCGTGAGTATAGGCAATACAGTGCCTATACTCAGGGAGCTTGTAATTCAGTGGGAGATACACACACACACACACACACGACTATAAGCTAGAATATAATAGGTAACCTTTGTTAGGTCATTGGGCAGTGAGGGATCACTTATAGGTCAGGAGAGCAGATACGTCCTTATGAAGGAGCTAACACCTAATTGGACCTGGAAGGAGGAGGAGTTTAGTGGGTAGACGTGTAGATTAAGTGTCTGTTGCAAGTATGGGATTGGTACGAGCAGAGGTACAGAGGAGAGAGAGGATAGGAAAGCAGCTAGTTTGAGTAGTCTAGTAGTGAAAAGATACTAGGGCTTTTTGTCATGAGATCTGAGTTCAATAACCTGGGTTTAAGTCTCAGTTCCAACATTTAACTTATTCAATGACTGACCCTGCCCCAGTGTTTTGAACTCTCCAAGACTCAAGTTTTCTCATCTGTAAAATGAGTATAATGATACTTGTGCCACCATCCACCAAATGAGACAGGGAGGTTCAGTGGAAAGTGAGCATTGGTCAAGCAGGGGAGTGATGTCCCAGAAGTTATATGTTGGAAAGATTAATTTGGTGGCCGTTAGTAAGATGTGTATTACATTTCAGAATCTCAGAATTGAAGGGACTTCAACCCGTACCTGAATAGGAATCTACTTTATGGTATCTGACATTCATTCATTCTCTTCTATAGACTTCCAGCAATGAGGAATTCAGTATCTCCCAGGGTTTCCCATTCCATTAAAAAAAAATTATGAACTTGGCAGACGTGAACATTTACTTCTATAAAAAAGAATATGAAAAAGATTTTACATGAAACTACAAATCTCTTATATACTACTAATTCTTTAAAAAAAGTATACATTAAATTTAATAGCAAATACTTCTCTGTTTGTCCATGCACCCTTCTGAAATTCCTTGTGCTTTCTTCTGTGTGTTTTAAAAAATGTTTCATTGCTTTCCTCCGGCTCCGCCATATTCCAGTGAGTTGCCAAAATGATGAACACAAAAGGAAAAAGGAGAGGGACACGATACATGTTTTGTAGGCCCTTTCAAAAACATGGTGTTGTCCCTTTGGCTACATATATGCGAATATACAAGAAAGGTGATATTGTAGATATCAAGGGTATGGGCACAGTTCAGCAAGGAATGCCCCACAAATGTTACCATGGCAAGACTGGACGGGTCTATAATGTTACTCAGCATGCTTTAGGCATTGTTGTAAACAAACAGGTGAAGGGCAAGATTCGAGCCAAAAGAATTAATGTGCGTATTGAGCATATTAAGCATTCCAAGAGCAGAGATAGACTTCCTGAAGTGGTAAAGGAAAATGATCAGAAGAAGAAGGAAGCCAAAGAAAAAGGCACTTGGGTTCAACTGAAACGCCAGCCTGCTCCACCCAGAGAAGCACACTTTGTGAGATCCAATGGCAAGGAGCCTGAGCTGTTGGAACCAATCCCCTATGAATTCATGGCATAAGTGACTAAAAAAAGAATAATAAAAAAATCTTGGATGATGGAAAAAAAATGTTTCATTGGACTTTCTTTTTTCTTCTCTATGTCTCCCAAACACTCTTTTCCCCTTCCCTAATAAAAGCCTTCTCTTATAGGCTATTCCATTTTAAGATACCTCTAATAGGAACTTTTCCTTTCATTCCCTTTAAAAAAAAATTTTTTTTGGCAAGGCAATTGGGGTTAAGTGACTTGCCCAAGGTCATATAGCTAGTAAGTATCAAGTGTCAGAGGCTGGATTTGAACTTAGTTTCTCCCGAATCCAGGGCTGGTGCTCTATACACTGTTCCAATTAGCAGCTTGCCCACTCTCACCCTCCCCCCACCCCTCTTCATTCCTTCTTAAAATTACCTTTCTTCCCCATTGCTTATAACTCTAAGGGTCAAATTGAATTAAATCTAATTTCTCTTCCATAGGATAGTCCTTTAAATACTTGAAGACAGAATTATAGATTGTTGGAGTTGAAGGGTGTCTTTAAGATTATCTAGTTCAAACCTTTAATTTTACTATTGATGAAAAAGGCAAATGACTGGTTTACTGTCATGTGTCTAGTAAGTGACAGGGCCAGGATGTGACCCCCTATGTCTTCTGACTCTCAAGTCCAGTATTCCTTTACTGTGCCAACAGACTGTGAGTAGATAGAGGTGGGATAGACATTGCTTAAGAGCTTACTCAATCTTCACATAAAAATGCCTTCAGATATACTATAGAATTAATTAATTCAGCATTTAATGAGCAACTAACTGTGTCATTTGCTGAAGGAGACACATAGAAGAAAAACAGGCCCTGCCCTCAAAGGATTTACAATATAGTAAGAAAGGTAAAACATGGATGCAAATACCATGGTGAAATGTTTTATGGGCCCTAATAGAAGAACAAACAAAGCCTTGTTGGAGTTAATGGATGGAGAGATTATTTATAGCTGAGAGGTTAGTGGGATCAGGGCATGCTTGCTGGAGGAGGAGCCACCTGAGCTGGGCCTTGATGATGGGTTTGAAACCCAGCAGGCAAGGATTGGGGGAGTGAGGCTATTTTAGGCATAGGGACAATGCGAGTCAAAGGCCATGAGTAGAATTCTTTGCAGGGTGGTGGGGGGGATATAAGGATGGGGGATTGATAGGGCCTAATGCTGTTTGGTGTGAATATAGAATTAATGGAGGGAAGTAATGGGAGATAAGAAATGTTGGGTACAAATGTTAGGCCTTGAATGCCAGCTTAGAGAATCTGAACTTTATCATTCAGGCAGTCAGGTGCTATTGAAGGGTTTGGAGTAGATGGTTGTGTGATTAAATTAGGGGTTCGGGAAGATCACTCTGGAAGTGTGTGCGGGAGGCACTGAGGGGTATGGAAACTTCAAGGGTTTTTTTGGTAACTGACTGGTGCCTTGTCTTGTTTTCTTACAAAGCTGCTGGTCAAGGAGAGGGTTTGGATTGTGGCCACTGGAATAGGGAAAAGCTGGTCTATGGACCAGGAATTTCCTGTATTTTTGTTTATTCTGAAGCCTGGCCAAAATGTATGGGGGTTTGGAATGTTTATAGGCTTCATACTGAACAGGGGCTGTAATCAAGGTGCAGGGACATAGGAGAAGTTGTGTGTGGAGCAGAGTTACGTGGACTTTTCTTCAGAAGCACTGGCCGTAAACCCAGATTTCAGCTAGTTCAGTTTAGTGAAAGTTGCTTTGGACTAGGTAGTTTCCCCCTCTGGGCCTCAGTTTTAAACGTCTATTCTGTATTCTAACCTTCTATAGTCTAAGGCCCCTTCCAGTTCTAATATTCTGTGTTCTAAGGGCCCTCCCAGCTCTGACATTCTGTGTTCTAAGGTCCCTCCTAGCTCTGACATTCTCTGCTCTAAATTCCCTTCCAACTCTGGCATTCTGTGTTCTAAGGGCCCTCCCAGCTCTGATATTCTGTGTTCTAAGGCCCTTCCCAGCTCAGACATTCTGTGTTCTAAGGTCTCTCCCAGCTCTGACATTCTGTGCTCTGAGGTCCTTCCCAACTCTTGACATTCTATGTTCTGAGGTGCTTCCCAGCTCTGACATTGTGTTTTAAGGTCTCTTTCAGTTTTGTCATTCTGTGGTTTCCCAGCCCTTTTAAGGCACTAATCTGATTAGGGTATCCCAGAGCAACATTTCCTTCCTGAGTGGAATCCAATAATCTTGGAAGGACCTTCCCTTCCCTTCCCTCTCCCTCTCCCTCTCCCTCTCCC
>NW_027187352.1:7734371-7744024 GCF_028583685.1 Petaurus breviceps papuanus
TCCTTCCTTCCTTCCTTCCTTCCTTCCTTCCTTCCTTCCTTTTTAACTTATGTCATTTTAAGAAAGTATTCTTGCCTAGAAATCCTCTACAGTGCCATCATACATCTCCTTAGAAGGCCCAGAGAAGCTGTGTCTGATTGCTATGCAAGACAGCATGGTGTAGTAGAAAGAACTTTGAACTTGGACCCAAAAGAGAGCTAGCAAATCCCTTTGCTGATACTAGCTAACTGTGTGAGTGTGGGCAAGTCATCTGACCTCCCTCAACCTAAATTTACTAATCCAGAAGTATGAGAATAATAATTCTGATGGTAGCTCTTTGTAGGATTATTGTGAGTTGCCAGAGGAAATCAAGCACATGAAATACTTTGCCAGACTTAAAGTGCTATATAAATGTAAGTGATCATTTGGTGAGCTAAGCATCCTGGTATCCATGTCTATCTCCCCTTCCTGCTCAATGGATGACATTAGACAAGAAGCTTTCCCTCTCTGTGCCTCAGTTTGCCTGTTGTGAGACATTGCTATGAATGTCCCATAGCCAGGATGCTTGAGGATTTTTAGCACTTAAAACCATTCACCAAAACTTCAGGCCACACAGTGTGGGAAGAGGGACCACACAATGACAAAACAAATATTGTAGCCTTCAGACTAGTCTCAGGGGGCTAGGGGTTATGCTGAAAAAAGGACTAAATTCTTTAAAGAGGAGGTGCACTTCTTAATCTGTGTTTTGAGAAAGTATGGATGGGATAGGAGTAGGAAGACATGCTATATACTCAGTGTGGAAGAGATTGCTGTCCTTCTAGTGTCCAGAAGAGGGCATAATGATGGAAGGGGAGACAACTCTGGCCTCAGAGTTAGAAAATAGAGTTTTGTCACTTATTAGCTCAGTGATTTTGGACAAGTCCCTTTGTAGCAGCAAGCACCCCAGCACCCCCAGGGTGGCTGCCAACACAGGTTCCTAGATTTGTTTTTCTAAAGGAAAGCAACTCAAAATGGGTTAACAATCTTGCTTTAATCAAACATATGTCATTTACCTAGTTCAGGGGAAAAAGGTCAGCACCCTGAACTTCAGAGAATACAGAGGTTACAAGCAGACAACAAATACAGAAAAACATCAGCAGACAGGCTTCCAATTGTCTGACCATTACATCCATACCTAACCAGTTACCAGAGAGGGAAGTATCAACATCTGGGTTTTCAGAGCTAGGGGGCTCTCAACGGCTGCCCAGAGTCTCATCTGGTCAAATCACACAACGCTTCTCAAAGTGAGCCCCAAAACAAAGCCTCCCATCAGGGTTTATATAGCCTTCTCCTGACTCAGAGAATGTAACAACCATCTTGACCCACTGCCCAATCAAAAAGCATTCCCTGAAAACCAAGCCTCCCTACATAGGCTCCAGGTGCACTTAAGCCTATCAAAGGGCCTAGGGGCAGGGAAGATCTTAAAATTCCCATAACACCCTTCCTCCTCTTTGAACCATTTTCTTCATCTCAAAATGGAGAAAATACTACTTGCGCAAAAACCTCAGGATAACAGAGTTTTATAAACCACCAAGTGCTGTAGAGATGGGACTCATCATCACTGGCTCCCCTTTGCCCACAGAAGAAAGCACAGGCTCTTGCAAACCACTATTATGCTACAAGCAATCATTATTCTATCTCATCTCATATTGCTCCCTTTCATATGCTCCCTGATTCAGTCAAACTGATTTACTTGTTGCTTCTGAATTACCTCCATGGTTTTTGATCAAGCTATTCCCTGTGTTTGAAATACCCTGCTTCCTCCTTTTTGCAGAATGACATCCTGCTCATGCGTTGGTGTTGTTACTCTCGTTCAGTGTTTCAGTAGTATCTGCCTCTCTGTGACCCCATTTGGGATTTTCTTGGCAAAGACACTAGAGTGGTTTGCCATTTCCTTCTCCAGCTCATTTTACAGATGAGGAAACCGAGGCAAGCAGGGTTGAGTGACTTACCCAGGGTCACACAGCTAGTGAGTGTCTGAGGTTAAATTTGAACTCAGATCTTCCTGACTGCAGGCCTGACACTTCATCCACGGCACCACCTAGCCACCCTGCCCTCATGCTTTGATACCCCCATTCAAAATCTACCTCCGCTGGGAAGCTTTCCCTGAGCCTCCATTAGAAGGACTTTTTAACCAACTGATGCCTCACACAGCATGTTGATTGTCCTCTAATGTATGGATGCAATAGTCCATTGTATAGTGTGTCATGTCCTATCCCTCTGCTAGAATGTGAGACCTCCATGAAGCCACCAACTGTTTTATCTGAGTTCAGATCTTATCTCAGACACACACTAGCTGAATGTCTTTGGGTAAGCAGACGGTTTAAGCTCCCTGTGAGGTTGCTGGACTCACTGGCCTCTGAGCTCCTTTACAACTTAATCCATGATGGAGCTCAGTGCTGTGTAGACAACATAGCTCTTTGCTGAATTCAGTGGAGCTGAATATTCCAGCCATACTCTTCCTGTTCCTGGCAGGGCAGTTTCCTCTGTCTTTTTGGCAGGCATCCAACTTTCACCTCTTTCATGAAGTCTTTCCCAACATCACCAGTTCATCCTGTAAGAGTCTGGGATGAATCTGGAAGGGGGGAGGGGGCGGGAGAGAGAAACATGTGTTTGACTTTTGAGTCAGGAGTTGTGGATACTCAGTTTATCCTTTCCATAACTTGTTTGAATGTAATCGTTTGTATGTTGTCTCTCTCCCTCCTCCCTCATCCTCCCTTAGGCTGTGAGAAGGCAGGGGTAGTGTCTTTCTTTGCCTTTCTTTGTGTCCCCGGTAGGCACTTAATAGTACAAAGCTGTGTGACTGTGGGAATGGCTGAGCCTGTTTCCCCAGTGGCATCCTTTCCCTCACAGGGTACGCTGAGGAAAATTCCTTGCAAACCTACAAATGTTATAAAAATGGGAGTTGATACTTAATACTTCATAAGAAGAGCCCAGGGTGCCACTATTTCTTTCCCTAGAGAGCAGATCTAAACCAATGACTCTGTATGAACAAGGGACATTTTTTTTCCCCACTGGAGGGAATATTTTGAAGACAGGAAGAGTGTCCCAGACAGAAAAAGACAAGTTTCCATGGCTTTTTAATGCCTTTGTAAGGAGTGCCCTCCAGTGGTGTGCTGTGGAAACAAAGCTTTTTATTCTGCAAGCTACCAGCCCATATGGGAAACTGGCTGTCACTGTGGAAACTAGAGCTGCAAAGAGACTAAGGGTCCCCCTACAGCATGCTATCTCTTAGTAGGGATTTAATAAATGATTACTTTATTGATTGATCGATTGCTTAGCTTAGAGGAACTCAATCTTCTTGGACCAAAAGGACTCACAACTTTCCAGGGATCCATGTAGATGTGTGCTAGAGGCCATTTCATACTGAGTCCAATTGTTAAATTTTCAGTGTGAGCGTTTACACCTTGGAAATTATAAAATGCTCCAAAATGAGGCAATTGATTTGTTGTTTTTTTAAATGTCTGGACTTAAGAGGGCGATAGAGAAAATGTTAATAAAGGAGATTAAACTTAAAAGTGTGTCATGTGCATATTTCCCCTACCACCACCACCACCACCAGCAGCAGCAGAGAGCCAGTTGTTAAATGTTTACTAGTACACTGATGGATCCATGGTTTCATTGTTGTGGGAGCTCCCTTCACTAAGGCAGATCATAGTTCTTCCAGGACTCAGTCATAGTCTGTGAGTTACTGTGACTTTCTCTCTAATATACTTATCCTCACTTTACCTTCTAATTTTTAGCATGTATGAGCCTCACTAGGGTAGCCTGTGACAAAACACAGAGTCTACTGGCATACCTCTCTCTATTTGAAGAACATCTACCTTCATGGGATCTGGTAGGATTTGTGTTCCTATGACATGAACTTCAAGAAGCTCAAGGTCACCTCCATGCCATGTTAAAACTTTAGTGCTAGCAGGTTTTGCCGATGTAGGAACATAAGATAAGAGTGATTAGACTTAATTGCTAAGTAATTTGGCTCAGAGGATTAATTGGAGGAACTGGGGGTTTTGAGGAGCCTGGAGAAGAGATTAGAGGGGATGTGATAGTTATCTTAAATTATCTAAAAGTCTGTCCTAGGGAAAAGGGATTAAACTTGGTTTCCCTGGCCCCAAAGGCTAGCATTATGACTGGCCAGAGAGAAGTCACAGGAAAAATAATTCTGGCTCAACATAAAGAAGAACTTTATATCAACCTAAGCTGTCCAAGGAAGTACTGAACCCTCTTTGACAAATACTGAGCTCCCCATCATTGTATGTGTGGCAGGATGATCTCCAGGTGCTAGTGCTTTCCCCTGTTGAGATTACCTTACATCTGTCCGGTATAGAGCTGACACATTGTATTTATTTATTTGCGGTCTCTCCTATTGGAATATATATTTCTTGAGGGCATAGACTGACACCCTGCCATCTAATATCTCTTCCAATTCTCATGTTCCAAGCAATATTTTACGTTTTAAGAGCCTTTCCAACTCTAACATTCAATTTTATGACGGCACTATGAAGAATAGGAAAATGAAAGAGGGTTTTTGCCCTCAAGGACCTTACAGGCTAATGGAGGAAGACTCTATACGAAAGGAAGCTGATAAGGATGGGGAGTGGTGCCAAAGGGTACCAGGCATGATGATGATGGTGGAGTGGAAACCAGAGTAGCTGATGGCAAATGAAAAGATGGCTGAGATTTTGAGCTCTTTACAAAGGGAGCCTAGAAGAGGAGTTTGCTCTGCCCTCTAGCCCTCCAATCAGAGGAGCAGAAGTAACTGAGGCTACTTGAGTGTGAAAGTAGAAGCAATCTCCGTGATGATGACCTTCCTGGTGATGAATTTATTGTGGGGGTTGGATGATGATGATGATGGTGGTGGTGGTGTAACATATGATGGTGGTGGTGGTCAAACCAAGCAGAGTAGCTGGTAGTACATGAAGAGAAGAAAACAGGTTGGGGGGAAGGGTAGGAAAGAAGACAATCATAAAGAGAACCTGAAATGGTGGGATAAGGCATGGTAGTGAGTTTGGAGAGCCAGGAGTATAGCCTGGAGAGGAATGAAGACATGACTAGCCTGGGCATCTTCCTTAAAGCAGAGGTTCTGGAAGTAAACAGCCAATCAGAGAGAGAGAGAGGCTAAATGTGGGAAGTCTAGGGGTGTGTGAGCTTCTAGGGTGAAGAGGTTTTGATGACTCTAGAAAGTCAGGAGTGCAGTCTGGAGAGCAACTGAGATATATTTAATTAGGAGTTGATAGACCTGTTTTGTAGTGTAATGCAGATATTAACTTCATGTGGGATCTTTAGCACTTGGGTCTACATTGAGACTGAGAAACAAGTCAGGGCTTAGCTGCAGACTGAGTCAGGCTCTCAGGTCAAGGTCAGGGCCTACTGTCAAGGTCATGCTCAGTCTGTGACCAGCATCAGGATTCTTTCTGCCTGGGGTCATTGTCAGAGGTCAGTATAGAGCTGGGGTTATTGCCTAGTTTGGGACCAAAGTCTCCAAGCTCAGTGTGAGACTGACTTTGGAGCTGAAACTGGTTCTGAATTCAGGGCTCATCCAGTCTCAGAAGAGAGTTAGAAGGGCATTCAAGAAAATAACTGAAAAGCAGAACAGCCCCATTTTACAGATGAGACAGCTAAAGGCCAGAGGTATTAAGTGACTTTCCTAACCCAGCAAAAGTGGAAATCAGTTCTGTTGCCTCGGCCCTCATTTTGCGGGCTTCTAATGCCAGGCCCAGGAAAACAAATCCGTAACTCCAGATACAAACAACACAGACTCCAGACTCTCATTAACATGCGCAGAGCAAAGATGAGGTGGAATCCGATCTGGGGCAGCCATGTCTGTATCTCCTTGGTTCCTTTCTGCATAATTTGATTGTTTCTTTTCTGCCAGAAGCTAAGTGACTCTTGGCTTCCCCCTACACAGCTGCTGGTGATGTCATGGAGCCTGGGGCTGGGGAGGGAGGGAGGCCGGGTGGCTGGTGGACTCAAAACAAATGCATGACATCACCTTCAGTGTTCCTCTCATCTCACAGGCTCTGGCCTCACAAGGGGTCTCGTTTAACCCCCTTGTTTTATAAAGTAACGGGGACCCAGGGAGACTGATTGGGTAACTGTCCCAAGTCACATGGGTGGTAGTCATCTGAGGTGGGATAGTCTGGCTCCAGAGATATTAGACTTTCTTCTTCTCCAGGCTGCATTCCTCACCCTCCCAAATGAGTATTCTCCCTCCCCCTCCCCATCTCCCTACTTTTTAGTTTCCTTTTATGTGTTACTTTCTCCCATTAGAGAGTAAAGTCTTGGGGGGCAGGGACTGCCCTCTGCTTGTATTTGTATTCCTGGCCCTTAGCACAGGACTTGGCACATAGGAAGCCTTAATAAATGCTTGATGACTTGTCTTGACTTGACTAGACTTGTCCTGCTTGGACTCGAAGACCATAGGCAAGAACTAGACACAATGGGGAGGAAGTTGCCGAGTTCCAGATTTAGGGTCCGAATAAAGAAACATTTCCTAATAACTGGAGCTTGGGGCAGGCATCAGGGTACCTGTGGTCTTCGGTTTGGCATTTCCAACGCCTTTCACAGCCTGGCCCTAACCTAACCCTTCCAGCCTTATTCCACACTCCTCCCTTTCACGTGGTCTAAGGATCTGCCAAACTCACCTTTCTGCTTTTCCTCACACACAGGTCATGCCCCCTTTTCTCTCTATGACATCGCACTGGTTAGTATATGCAATACTCTGCACCCATAGTCCCTCTGCTCTCTGCCATTTTTCTATTCTTTTCATTAAACCAATCAACCTTTATCTACCTTTGGACTTGTTCAGTTGTTTCAGTCATGTCTGACTCTTTGTGACCCTATTTGGGCTTTCCTTGGCAAAGATGCTGCAGTGGTTTGCTATTTCTTTTTTCAGGCCATTTTGCAGATGAGGAAACTGAGGCAGGCAGGGTTAAGTGACTTGCCCAGGGTCATGCAGCTAATAAGTATGTGAGGCCAGATTTGAATTCAGGTGTTTCTGACTTCCTGTACTGCCTGGCTGCCCACCTTTGGGCTATCAGCTTAATCAAAAGAGCAGGTTGGAGTTGAGAGTTGTAAATTCTACTCCTGGCTCTGAGTGAACTTGATCTAGTGGGCTCAGTTTCCTCACTGGTAAGAAGACTGGCAGGGTCTAAGGAGCCTCCAGCTCTGATATTCCGTGTCCTGTCTGCAGTGAATTGCAGCTCCAACATTCCGCTTCCTCTAGTCTCGTGTTTTCCTGCATTGATGGTCTATGTTCTATATAATCCAGGATGCCTTCCAGATCTGATGTTTTGTGTTCTGTAATGTAAGATGCCTTCCAAATCTGATGTTCTCTGCTTTCTGATCATGCAGGGTTTTTAGGATATTCTGTGTAGGGCCTTGAAAATACAACGTGAAGCTGACTGGTTGTTCTGTTCATCTCTAGACTCCATGACCCCCCTCCACTCCACCCCAGGGGATTGGGAGCATGGCAGAAGTTGGGGGCCTTCAGGGAGCTCATTATCCCCAACTCCAACCTGCTCTGCTCACTCTCCTCTCCCCTGACGACTTGGGTGTGTTTGTTGCCACCCAACATTTTCCAATCTGGTTGCCCTCCTTAGGGAAAACCTTTTGAAATCCTTTATTATCCAGAGAAGGGGGTGTGGGTTCCAAAGCACATATAGGTCCTCCCTGTTGGGGTTGCTCCCACTCTGGCAAATGTGGCTGTGTGGTTGATGTGATTAATGGAAAGGCTGTGCATTGAACTCAGTGTGTTATCAAATCCCACACATCCTAAAAGGCCAATTCTTCCAGGAAGCCTGCCCTGACAACTCTAGCCCATCACTCCCCTTTTTCTGTGACCCCTTAGTGCCCTTACTGCCTCTACCACATGTCTAGCAAATTACCAGGCCCTGGTTTGTGGGTAGATTTGTAGAATATCATAGCTAGAAGGGACCTCAGAACGTGAATGTTAAATCTGGGAGAGACCTTGTAGGATGTTAGAACGTGGACACTCAGCTACCGGTGGATCATAGAACACAGAAGGGAGAACTAGGAGGGACTTAAAGCAGAATATTGGGGATTAGAACAATTGTAAGAGCAGGAAGGAAAACAATTACAAGGTCATCTCATTCCTTTATAGGTAAAGAAACTAAAGTCCAGATAAGGGAAAATACTTGTCTCTAACAGCTTCGTGTCAGGATTCTTTCCCCATGTAGACTAAAAGTTGATTGAGGAATAAGAGGTAGTTTAGTATATATAGTCCAGGGAGTCCTAACCTTTTTGGTGTCATGACTCTTTGGCCTTCTGGTGAAGCCCATGGCCCTCTTCTCAAGATAATGTTTTTAAATGAATATAATAAACTACATAGAATTATAAAGAAAACCAATTATATTGAAATATAGTTATCATATATATACATTTATCTGTGTGTGTGTGTATATATATATATATATATATATATATATATTTGCTTTTTGGAGGGGGAAAATAGGGCAATTGAGGTTAAGTGACTTGCCCAAGGTCACACGGCTAGTAAGTGTTAAGTGCCTGAGGCCAGATTTGAACTCAGGTCCTCCTGACTCCAGGGCTGGTGCTCTATTCACTGTGCCACCTAACCATCCCCTGTTATCAGATATTTTTAAAAGCAAATGCCTGGACCCTAGATTAGGAAACTCTATTATATATACACGGTCTTCATGATTTCCTGTGGCCAAAAGCTTCAACCCTCTATGGGCAACCTCTCTGAATTTAGCCAGCATGGTCTTCAGACAAGAGACATCCATCCAGTTCATCACTGGATTCATATTTGAAACCTTTTCAGCTTGGTAGAATCTTATGGAGTGTTCCCCTGGCATGGCATCAGAGAGCCCAGGGAAGCTGTAAACATGAACATTATTCAAAATACAAGGGCTTATTGATTGTAGAACAGTTTGGAATGATATTCAGCCACCATCTTTCCTTTCCTTTTTCTCTTCCCATCTTCCAACTAGAGATTAAAAATTGCCTACATTCTCTGTTTTGAGTTCAGTCTTTCAATAAGACACTCTCCCCCTCTTCCTCCTATCTTCCTCTCTCTGTCTCTATCCTTTCTTCTCTCTGTCTCTCCCTTTCTCTCCTTTCTTTGTCTCTCCCTCCCTCCTCTTTCTTCTTTCCTCATTTTACCTTCTTCTTTCCTCCTCTCTCATTTTTCTTTCTCTCTATATTTTTCTTCCCTCTTCCTTCCCCCTCCCTATCTCCTTTCTCTTATTTACCCCTTCTCTGCTCCTTCCTTCCTTCCTTTTTTGCCTCCCTCCCTCTCTGTTCCTCTTTTTGTGCCCTTTCCTTCTCTTCTTTCCCTCTTTTCTCTTCCCCTTAGTCCCTCCATTTTCTCCCTTTCCTCCTATCTTTCTCCCTCCTCCTTCCCTTTCTCCCTTCCTTTTCCACTCCCTCCCTCTCCTTTTCTTCCTTTGGGCCTAGCTCCCCACACTATTCATCTATTTACTATTTCCTCTTCTCAGGGGATGCCCTGAAAGGATGTTGTTTGGGAAGTGGTTTCCGCTCAGAAGTGGCCTGCCCACTGTTTTGTTTGTCAGTATACATGAACATGTGTGCGCGCGCGCGAGAGAGCACACACACACACACACACACACACACACACACACACACACACACAC
>NW_027187352.1:7744034-7763894 GCF_028583685.1 Petaurus breviceps papuanus
CACACACACACACACACACACACACACACACACACACACACACACACCTTTTCCCTGGGGTAAAGGGCAAGGCTTCTATCTCCAGGTGACAACCCTTGCTGACACTTTCCTCTTAGCATTGAGGCTGTCTCTGAGGGTTTAATCAAACACAGAAGACAGTAGTAACAACCTGCCATTTGGAACACCATGGAGGAAATTAAGGCTCAGAGTTTTGAAGTACCTTCCCCAATGTCTCATAAACCTAGGTCTAAAACTCATCATCCCAGGCCTTTTTCCTACTCCTTCCCCTCTTTCGCCCCTTCTTAGAGCCCTCATCCTTTTCTGTAATTCTCTCATGTTCTTTAGATTACCTGTATATCATAGTGGTAGTAGAGGAAAGAGAGGTGCATCCTGCCAGATAAGGAGAAAAGAATTTCACCCTGTGAAATCAAATTGTGTCTTTTATCTCCATTGGGCATGGGTAGGAAAGGTGGCTCCTAAGCTTTCCCAGGTGTAGTAGCCCAAGCCCTAGACTAGGGGGCAGGGAAGTCAGGAGCCTTGGCTCCACCACTTAACTTTCTATATAAGCACAGACAGAGATGATCTCTGAGATGTTTCCAAACGATTATTGTTCTGTGGTTCTGTGTTCTGTTCAAGAACAGATCTAGACCCTGGAGGCTGTTTTACCATAGCAGCCAGGGCAGCGCAATAGAAAAGAGTGTGAAGCTTACAAGGAAGGCCTCAGGTCAAGAGCTGAATTTTCTACTTCCTAGAAAAGTTTCTATTCAGGGCTTCAACATCCTCCTCTATAAACTAGTGCTAATACATCTTACACTATCTACCTTACAGGAAAGGAATCTGTAGAGCTTAAAGGGCTACAGAAATGAGTATCATTCTTATTTTCATCATCATTATTAAATGTGTCTCAGGATCAGCCCCATGCACTTAACAGGTCAGGATGCTGTCATTGACTGGAAATAGTCTAGAGGTCTTGAGCCAGGCCTGAGGTAGGGTGATGACTTTGCTCTACATGACTTCACCCTAAAAAATTCAGGTAGGTGCCTTGAAGAGCTTTGTACAAAAACAATTAATGGAGCGACCAGTTTTGAACCTGCTAGAGACAGCATGATGGTGAAACATTTGGATTTAGAGGAATCTGGGCTCAGGATTCTGGTTCTGCTCCTTAGTGTTCCTTTTGATTGAATTCAACAAATATTCCTTAAGTGTCTACTATATGCAAGGCAATATGCCAAAGGTTGAGGGAACAAAGACAGAAGAAATAAAATAGTCCCTGCCCTCAAGGACCTTACAGTCTACCAAGGGCCTACAAGGCAAACAAGTATTCTGTTATCGCTCAGTTCATTCAGTCACGTTGCACTCTTTGTGACCTCATTTTGGTTTTCTTGGCAGAAATACTGGAGTGGTTTGCCATTTCCTTCTCCAGCACATTTTACAGATGAGGAAACTGAGTGGTAGGATGTTCCGGAGGGATAGCGTGAGGCATAGTTTTAAAATCCAGAAGGTGAGGAACGGGACTGGGAGGGGAAAGAGAGAAGGGTCAAAGATGATTCTGAGGTCATAAACCTGGGAGGAGAGTATTTATATCTTTATGAGAAATGAAGGAATGTGGAATTGGGGAGGGTTTGAAAGGAAGGTAATGAGTTCCTTTTTGGACACATTGAAGTCAAGATTCCTGTAGGACTTCCAGAAGGTGTATAGCAAGAATTTGACAATGTATGGGTAAAGTTCAGGAGAGAAATTAAAGTTGGGCATATATAGATTTAAGAGTCATCTGCCTAGAAATAACACTTGAACCCATTGGAGCAAATGAGATCACAAGAGGAGAGTATAGAGAGAACAGAACTAGGTTGGGGGACATCCATGTGCCAAGGAGGCTTAGAAAGACTACAGACTCTTTGCTACTTCCCCAGTTGTTGATGCTCTCTAAACAGCTGCCAAAATTACCTTGTATTATGGACTCCAAAATGAAGAGGTTGGATTCAGTGATCTATGGATTTCTTTCAGCTTTAGCTGACTATGGGATACAGTCATCATTACCCAGACCTTCGGTATCATATTTTGTGTGCACTTATCTATATTGTTTCCTGAGGAAGGTGATTGCCTTGTTTTTATTCTTCTATCTTTAGTGCCCAGCACACTTCCTTGACACATAGTAGGTATTTAATATATGAACTGAATTGAATTGAATGGATGGTGATTCTAACCTTGTAACCCACTCACTTACCCTACCTATGTGTCCTTGTCATTTAACCTGTTTGGGGTCGTCTTCTTTTTTTTTTTTTTAAGCAATCCGGGTTAAATAACTTGCACAAGGTTACCTGACCATTTATTTTGTGTGGTTGTTAAGTATCTGAGGCTGGAACCTATCCCAGGTCCTCCCGACTCTGCGGCGGGTGCTCTTACTCACTGTGCCACCTGGCCGCCCCCTGTTTGGGGTCTTCTACCAGCATTAATGTGTTAGTTGTAGATAGTTCCGGTGTGGGCTGGTGTGCTCATCAGGGAAGCCCCCTCTGAGCCCATAATTCTGCTGCTCTACATTTCTGGTAATACAGATCTGGGCCGAACATTGGCTGAGTTGGATCTTCCTTCTCCTGTCTGATGGTAGAAGAGGTAACCTTGAAAGGCTGAATTTAGCTCAAGAATGGTGAATCCTCTGAGTGCTTTGTAATCTGGGTATCATTATTTCCTTTGGACTGTCTCTTGCTCCCGGTCACAGGGTCTTAGACTCTCCATACTGGACCTCATGTGGTCATTTTATTCAGTTTCTATCTAGTGCTGGCATACCCGTTATACCATTCCTTGTAGCACAGCTGTTGTTGTTATAGATGAGGAAACTGAGGCTAACGTTTTGTTGGCCAGAGCAAGCAGCATATGAAACATGCCCTGGAATCAACTTTGTAATTCATGAGGTGGAAATAATACAAGAAGTAATTCAGACAAATTCCATTGTGCCAGAGGGAGAGAGAAATCATAGTGACTCGCAGAGATGTTTTAGTTTCCCATTTTTACTAAATTTTTTCTTGCTAAGTTAGATTGTTTCTAGCTTAGAAAGTGTGAAGGTGTTAAAAATCTTGAATCCTCAAATTTCTCTTCCCTGAGGCAGAGGCCTGACTGATCCACTCTAGTTATGATGGCTTTAGCTGGCAAAGCCAGGATACCTCTAGTGATGGGAAGCTTCCTTCTTTTGTGACTTACTACACATGCGACTTTGGGCAAGTGCCTTAAACTCTCTGGGGCTCAGCTTACTTATCTTCAAAATGAGATTAGACTAAATCTAACCTTGGGTTCATGGAGTCCCAAGAAGTCCATGGATAGATATCTTTCAGGGGGTCTTTTAACTAGATGTAGGGGGAAAAAAGGACATTTTTATTTTCAATAACCTGTAACTAAAATTTAGCCTTTCCTTGAATAAGGAATTAAAAAAAAATAAGATTCTGAGAAGGGGAGTGTAGGCTTCACAAGACATACTACCAAAAGGGTCTATGATGCACAAAATTCTAAGAATCTCTGGACTAGGTGATCTCTGTGGCCCCTTGAAACTCTAAATCTATAACCCTAAGTCACTGGGCCTAAATTAGAAGTTGAATTTTAAGCTGTAACCATGACAATCTGTGAGTCTATGAAAACTTTCCATATGATGTTTCCCCTAGTAGAATCTTCTCTTCCCCCCAATTCCATATCCCAGCTGTTGTGTAGAGCCTTAAAAACTTGTCTTAATGATAATAATAAGAACCAAGTTTTACATAAATTGTTTTGAATACATACTCCTACTTGATCCTCCCAGTGACCTTATGAGGGAGATAGTTTCTTCAACGTTTAGTTCAAGTATTGTTTTTCCTGTTTTGCAGATGAAAAAACAGATAGTTTATGTGATTTGCCCAAGGTGACCCTCCTGGTGAATGTTACAGGTAGGATTAAAACCCAGGTCTTTGACTGCAAGTTCAGGACTCCACTCATTTATACTGCCTTGTTTTAGACATAAACAAACCCCAGCTTCTCATCGTCTCTATGTTGGTTGTCAGAACAGTTGCCTTGGCAACTGACATCAGCATCTTCTTCCCTGTGGGTTACCCTGCTTGCTTGCACTGCAAATAAGAACCAAGAAAGCTTTCCTTAGGGCCCTGGGGAGGCTCTGCATCAGGCCTTGGGAGTCCCTGACTTGTACTGGCAGGGAAAGTTGGAAGGAGGAGCCAGAGCTGGGGAAAGGGGTAGGGGCAAGCAAGTTGGAGGAAAACAGGTGAGGGAGGGAGGGAGGAGGCGGGGTTGGCAGAGGTGTAGGCTGGATGCCTCCTTCCCACAGCCCCAGTACCTCCAAGACACTCATAAAGACAGCAGGTCTAGCGTGAGGAGCTGAGCAGGGGCCATGGCTGCTGAGGAGGCTGACAAGCCACAGCTGGAAATGCCTCTGGTCCTTGATGAGGACTTGACTAAGCAGATGAGGATACGAGTGGAGACTCTGAAGAAGAATAATGAGAAGCGCCAGGATGGAGAGAAGTTGCTGCGACCAGCAGAGTTTGTGTACCGCCTGGATTTCATCCAGCAGCAGAAACTACAGTTTGAGCGCTGGAACATCACACTGGACAAGGCCGGCAAGGTGACCATCACGGGCACTTCCCAGCATTGGACACCGGACCTCACCAACCTCATGACCCGGCAGCTCCTGGACCCCGCGGCCATCTTCTGGAGGAAGGAAGACTCTGACGCCATGGATTGGAATGAGGCAGATGCTCAGGAGTTTGGGGAGAGGCTGTCAGAGCTGGCCAAGATTCGAAAAGTGATGTACTTCCTAATCACTTTTGGTGAGGGCCTCGAGCCTGCTAACCTTAAGTCTTCAGTGATTTTTAATCTGCTCTGATATTGAACCTGGTTGCCCACTTCAGTCCTTTCCCCCATCCTTATGGATCAAGGCATCTTCCCCCCACTCACCCCACCATTCTTCTCTCCTGGGGCTTGCCTTTTCTTCTCCCCCACCCAAACTAAAAAAAAAGTCTTAAAAACTGCACACATTTTTCTAGATGAAGACATCTCCCCTTTTCCTCCCTTAGATCTTTTTTCCTGTTTGCTTGTCTCATCTTTGTGCCCCCTAATTTTTTAAACTGTCTTTCTTTCCATTCCCTTGTCAGGAAAACCATTTCATCCCCAGCTCCCTCATTCATTTCTCTTCCCACCCATTCATTTTATTGTCCAACTATCTGCCCTTTTAGATATGGGTCTTCCTCCCTTGCCCTCTTTACTACTTTCTATCTAAGCAACCATCTTGCCCTTTTGATCTGATCAGTCCTCTGTTTATCTCACTCCAACCTCCCTATCTTTTTGGGAAAGGATTATTTATTCCCACACATGCCCTTAGTTCTTTTGCTTGGTGTTTGTCTCCATCCTGCCCTCCCCATCATCATCTCCCTTCCCCTGCACCTCCCTCTTTCTGTAGAATCAGTGTGTCCTAACCCTCCCTCCTATTTTTTGTTGTCTGCCCTCTTTCTCTGCTATTTCCCTCCCACTGACATTGCTGGTCACTGACCACCCTGTTTCTAGGGGCAGTGACAGCATAGTTGCTGTGTCTGGTCTGAGCTTTTTGGTGTGCTCAGCTGCTTTGGGGAAACTAGTCAGTGTCTTGCTCTCTTTTCTCCCTGACTTCTTTCCTACTCTGGAACAGAAACCTCAGCTGACATTCTTGACTGTGCAAGGTGGGGACAACCTTCTGCTAGCCTAGGAAATACTATTGCACACACTGCTGGCAGGATTAATGGATTAGTGATGGATGCAGCTAAATGTCAGACCAGCGAGAGACTAAGTAGAAGGTTAGGTCGGGGGAGACAGTGAGAGAGATCAGCTCATGCTTGGCATGTTGTGATGGCTGAAGACCTGCCATTCCCTCTTCATCCAGGGCAAGAGAGAGCCATTCCAAAGAAAGAGACCTTTAAATATCTATTGTTTAGCTAGAGTTTTTACATATAACTATCAGTGCATCTGAAGTGGGATTTCTTTTAGTGAATATCCAGCTTTTCACATTGCTGAAGGATCGTGACTCCTCTCTCTGGGCTGTCTTTCTGTATGGGCGCTAGCCTCACAGTGCATGAGCTGACATGGGCTGTCCCAGGCAGCAAGGCATAGAAGGTAAATACTCACTTGAGACATGTCCCTTTCATCTAAAATCTCCTCTTAGAGAGAAAGCAGCTCTCTCAGGATAGATACAGTAGCCTAGGGGAAGAGAAAAGCATGGAACAGTTTATATTGGAGCTGAACCCATTGGAGCTGAACCTGGGAGTCAAGAATTACAAGGGAAATTGGTCTAGTTCCGTTAGGTTCTTTAAAAAAAGAAGACAAAATGCACATATACATTCATATAGATGATATACTATAGCTCTTTATATACTACAGAATATTGAACCTTTATATTTACAGATATATATTTTGCATAGCAAAAAATATACAAATAGCTTGAGTGTTGTTCTAAGAGGCGAGGGATTTCTCTAGATGACCTTTGGAGTTTGCTTTCCAGATGCAAGATGTGACTGTCAGTAGATTTCTGGTTCTGCAAAGTTCACATAAAAAGACTTTATCACCATTTCCAGCAGATGGAGGAGGGGACAAGGCTGTTGATGAAGATTTCCATCCTCAGGGAAGCTCAAAGATGGGAATGGGGAGGGCTAAAGAGCTCGGGGGCAGGAGGAACAATACTGCATACTGTGACTCAATGCTAGGGCTGCTGGATTCCAGCAGAGGACACTGTGGACCCTTTGGACTTTCCCTTCTAAGTGACATTTGTTATATAGATGGCCTTTTCCACGGCTCTAGTCCTTGAGGATGCCTGCTTTGGAATGGGGTGCTCTCTTCCCATATCCATTTGGCTACTTAAAAAAAAATTGTATTGTTATCTTCTGTCTTTACATTACCCTTCCTCTCTCCCCAAGCTGAGCCCTCCCTTTCAACAAAGAGTAACGACATCTGCTACAATGACTGTATCTGATGATGAGCCCCCTTCCTCTTTGCTAGGATGGGAGAGCTATAGTTAATGTTCTGTTTTCTGGGACTTTGGTTTTTTTTTTTGTTAATCAGTTTAACTTCCTTTTAATGATCTCTTCATTCCATATATTGTTTTCTTGGTTCTGATTATTTTACTCTGCCTCAGTTGCAACAAGTCTTTCCGTATTTCTCCAAATTCCTATATCTGTTCAGCTTCTGTCCTGGGACTGGGAGGAGACATATGTTGTGTGGTTAACAGGATATGTGTTACACAACTCTAGTAGTATTTATGAGGCAGGCAGCGTGGTTTAGTGTGGAAAGAGTCCTGCACTCTGGGAAGGCAGGATATCGAAATTATAGTTTCAGCTTTGCCACTGGCTCACTGTGTGACTTAGAGTCATTTTCCATCTCCTGATTTTGATTTCTACTTTTGAAAAATGAGGGTGTTGGAGTAGATGATCTCTGTAGTTTTTTCTGGTTCTAATATCATTTTATGGTTCCATTGTTTGATTGTATGACTAGCTGGCTGTTGCCTAGTACTGGTCATGGCTTAACATGGCCAAATATTTAGTATCTGCTACATATGTAAATCTTGGACTCAGCTCTGGGCAGATAGAGATGAAAAAGTGACATGTTCACTGACCCTCAGAGACTTACAGTTTAGTAGTACAGAGTGTTAGAGATGGATGAGACTGCACAGCACCTAGTTCTGCCCCCTCATTTTGCAGTGTAGGAAGCTGGGCTTCAGAGAGGCAGAGTTATTTCCTCTAAGTCACACAGCTAGTCCACGGTAGAGCTAGGATTAGAACCCAGGTTCCCTGACTCCAGTCAATAACGAATATAATACATCGATATACATCTACCTGGGGAACATTTGATTTGTGTTTCCTTTTCTGAGTCATCATGGAAAGTAAGCTATTATTAGCTGTGTCACCTGGACCTTCAGGCTAACTACAGAAATCTCCCATGCTTTAAAGGGAATGTATTTTATTTCCTACAACTATTAAAAAAAATAAAAATGACAACAACAGCAGCAAAAAACAAAGCAAAGGTCCGATTATAACTTCCAGAGTTCATTCACAGACTAAAACAAGAGCTTCTCCATGCTGTGGTTTACTTTGACCTGGGTAATGGCAACCATTAGCTGTGTCATTGTTAAGACTGCTATTATTTTCCAAACTGTCTTATTGTGACAGTGCTTGCCTTACAGCAAACACTTATAAGCTATGCTTTATCTATCCTTACCTATGATTTGATCCTTCCTCTAAACCCATGAGGTAGGGGACGGCAGTGATTGTTTTCCATCCATTTTTAGCCTTTTGTAAATGAGGAAAAATAGGTGAGATCCTTAGTCAGAAGGTGATTTGCTTGAACTCCTACAATGACTTAGTGGTAAAGCCAGGACCAGAACCCCCATCTCCTAGTCCATCTCGTCCATTACCCTAGGAAGCTCTCTGCTAATTAATTCTCTCAATGTGAGCAAATCACTCAGTCCTTGAACCTCACTTTTGTCATCTGTCTAATGTATTACCTTCTTTGAATGGCTGTTGTGAAGATCCAGTGGGATAATTCATGTATTTTAAAAATAGAAGTTACCCAAAAAAGTATGAATTGTTATTGTGAACTTCTTATGTCTCCCGGTGCCTTCCTAGCCTGCCTTAGGCAAGACTCCTGTGGCTTTGGAGCCTTCACTAAAATTAGCTTGGGTATCATTGTGGGTGACAGCTACTTCATCTTAATACTCTTGGCCATCTGGTCTCTCAGTTTGAAGTCCCTCCAAACTTGTATTCTGTATATGTATCCAATAAAAGTCGATATTCTCTTGTACTCCAAGGTGTGCATTCTGTCCCTGGCATTCTCTCCCATTCTGTTTCCTTCAGGGCCATTTTGTTGCTACCTCCTTCTGTTGCAATCAGTTGATCAACCAGCATTTATGTGTCAGGAACTGTGCTGGGGATACAAAGGAAAAAATGAAATGGTCCCTGACTTCAAGGAGATTAAAATTTTATTAAGGGTGACATGTATATATATATATATATATGAAAAAAAGAGACAGACAAAAGAAATACAAGCTAATAGGGGGAGGGGTTAGGAAGGCTCAGTGTAGATGACATTTCAATTAAGTTCTGAAGAATGTCAGGGATTCTGAGATCTTTCTGAGATCATGGGGTTCCACAATTCTCACTCATATCATATCACTGGGAGGAAAATAATATTGATGTAGAAAGTACAGGCTCCAAATTATTCCTAGGGGAATCTAGTTCCATCTTTTCCAGTTGAAGATTTCTTCAAGCTTTTCTTCCTATTAATTAGGATTATCCAAATTTAGGGGTTTGGGCGTTCCCTATTATTTGAGGTGTATGTAACCTATGTAAGGTTGAAGAAAGACTTCCTGTTGGTGTGTGTGGGCTGAAATCAGTGACGCTCAGATGCACTCTGTGAGTCCACAAGACATAATCAATATGTACTCTTAACAATAATAACTACCATTTATGTCACTATTTAAGATTTGCAAAGAGCTTTATATATTATCTCATTTAATCCTCACAAAACAACTTTGTGAAATTGGAACTGTTATTGTCATTTTGTAGATAAGGAAACTGAGGCTTATAGATAGTCAGTGTCTGAGGCAAGATTTAAATTCAGATCTCCTTGACTCTAAGTCTAACACTAGCCACTGTGAAACCTAATGTATTTACTTGTGGACACTATATATCTCCCACCCTAAACCTTACAAGATATACCTTGTATTATTATGTAATGTCACAAGAGCCCACACAATGGCTAGAAGGGCCCTCAAAGATCTGTCTGACCCTGTGTTAATGGAAATTGAAACAGAAGGCAGCAGAGTTGTGAAGAAGTGACCTTTATCTTTAGGATAATCTACCTGTAGCATCCTTCCAAGCCTTTGTCCCCCTTTTCCCATCTGTGTGTAGGCCAGATGTTATACCTGGGCCTGGTTGAATTGTTGACTCCCACACCTAATTTCTAAACATTTTCTACCACTACTCCCCATTTTTACAGCTGAGGGAATTGAGGCCAGAGAGGTAAAGTTATTTGCTTCAAATCACACAGATAGTAGTAAGAGAGGTAAGATTTGGACCCAGGTCCTCTGATTCTAAATTAAATTTTCTTTCTACTGTATCATGACAATTCATATTTACAGGGCACATTAAGGTTTGCACTTTGCTTACTCTACAATATTCCTGTGGGGTACACAGAATAAATCTCCTCACTTTACAAATGAAGAGTAGGTGAGTTTAAGGTCCCTTCTAGCCAGGCCAGGGGTATACTGATAAATGTTTGACAACCGACTCTTGGAGGAGATAAGTTTAATCTGTACTATTAATATTTTTTCCCCATCACTTTCTTAGGTCTGGACAATCAACAAAACAGTAAATCAAGCCCAGATTTGTAGCCTTTGCCAATTTCCCAAGGTGTAAATACTCACATTGAAAATTTAACAGTTGACTCTCTGGAGCTGATTCTAATTGATTCCATCATTGCGTTTTGCTCTAAATACTGTGACCTCTTAAGGAAGTGACTTTTAGTCCTCAAAATGGGAAATGTAGAAGGGATCTTAGTAATCATCTAGTCCTTCCCTCAAATTTTATAGCAACTGAAGTCCCGTTAAGGGAAGTGATTGGCCCAAGGTCTCATGGCAAGTTCATGGAAACATCAACATTAGAACCTAGCTGTACTGTGGAAAGTCAAGAACCCTCTTCCCCTGGAATTATAGGTTGTAGACATGAAAGGAACCTTGGTGGGGGAGGGGGGTGCTATCTAGGACAACCCCTTTATTTTTCAGTATATGAACTGAGGCCCACAGGGGTTGTGATTTTCCCAAGATCCCACAGAGGGTGAATACCAGAGGTGGTGATTTAAATCCAGCTATTATGGCTCCAATGCTCTACCCACTATATCTTTTGAATTTTAAATTTTTTTTTTTTTTTTGCTTTTTGCAGGTGGGGAAGGTAGGGCAATTGGGTGGCTAGTTTTTGTGTTAAGTGTCTGAGGCCGGATTTGAACTCAGGTCCTCCTGACTCCAGGGCTGGTGCTCTATTCACTGTGCCACCTAATTCCCCCTCTACCCACTATATCATTATGGCCTCTCTTTCCTCATCTTGCTACCACCCTCCAACATGACAACAAGGCAAAAATAGGCCCTCCAAACTGAAAACTCCCTTCTTGTTTTTGCCTGTGAAGGCTCTGGAATCTGGCCATGTCTGGGTTCTAAGACCAAAGTAAACAGAAATCCCCAAAGCTTCCTCCCATTGATTGCATCAGCCTTGGTTGTTCTTCTGGGTCCTTCTCGCTCCCTCTGCTTGTCCAGAATTAAGCAGCAGCCAGGATTTTCAGGGTAGATCCATTTCACCAAGGTGCTTAATAGAAAAAGCCAGATCTCCCAAACACATGCCACTAAGGACATAGGATGCCTAAAGAACCTTGCCAAATGATCCCACTCCTAAAATCTGAGAATTTTAGCATCATAGACTCTTAAACTCCCATTATTATAATGACTAGTAGTTTTAATGAGACATTTTTTAAAATAACATTTTAAGGTTTACAAAGTGCTTTCCCCACAGTGCCCCAGCAAGGACAGTTATGTAATGAAAGTCACCTGCATCTTATACACGAGGAAACTGATGCTCAGAGAGGGGAATTTGCTTCCCTAGGGTCATATCACTCCAAAATGAGAGAACCATGACTGAACCCAAGTCCACTGATGACAAGCTCAGTATTTTCCCCACCATATTGGGGATCATGAAATCCTAGAATTTCAGAATCCTAGCCTGACTCAGGCTCTCAGAGGTAGAGGGAAATTCTGAAAGCATCTTATGTGATCCAGCCAGTCATCACCTTTTCAGACTGGCCCCTTGCCAATCTAAGCCCAAGAGACAGAGAGAAAGAGAGAGAGAGAGAGAGAGAGAGAGAGAGAGAGAGAGAGAGAGAGAACACTCATTAGGCATTTATAAAGTAAGTACTGGGGATATAAATATAAGCAAGTAAGAGTTCTTGTCCTCAAGGAGCTTATATTCTAATAAGGGAATACAACACATAAAGGGGAATTAGAAAGGAGATTGGTGGCATGGTATGGAGGTATCTGGGAAATGACATATAAACCTAGTTTTGGGTAAGATAAAGGAAAAAGCTCCTTTCTGAGACCCCAGTATGTCAGGAACCAAGTTTTGGGTTGCTATGGGAGGGGGATGAGCATGCTGTCTGAAGTACAGAGGGTGCCTCCTTATGTGGATGCATAAGATGCTACACCACTCATTTTTTTTTACGCATACTTTTTATTTTATTTTACTTTTTAAACTTAAAAAAATTACTAATTTTTTTTCTCTCACCTGTCTCCTTCCCCAAAAGGAAAAGGAAAAACAAAACCCTTGTAACAAAAACTCAATAGTTGAACAAAACAAATCCCCATGTTGTCCTTGTCCAAATTTGAATCTCTCTTCCTCCATGAGATGATGGACAGGCTGCTTCATTATTGATAATCTTTGGAATTGTGATGGGTCATTGCTGCCCTGCTCATTGTCAAAGACTGTTCCACACCCACTGTGTTTCCTCAGCTCTTCTCCAGATTCAGTCCTGGTCCTCGTAAATATGCAGTGTTTAGCTTTTATTTTAAAGTTCTTTCCCTATACATTGTTACAATCACTGTAACTCCTGTGTCTCTTTGCATCAGCTTATACAAATCTTCCCAGTTTTCTCTGAATTAGTTGTATTTGCTATTTCTTGTGGCCCAGTAATATTCCATCACAGATTTGCCCCACCATTCCCCCAATCAACAGGCATCCCCTCATGTTGCCAGCTTTTTATGTGCATCTTTGACTGTCTTGGTGTGTATAAGGCATTTTTCTCTGTCCTAGACCTCCTTGAGGTGTAAGCTTACCAGTGGAATCTCTGGGTCAAAAAGGAAACAGTTCTAATGTTGTTGTTTTTAATGAGGGGAAAACAGATCAGACTATAAATCTTTTAAGGGATGATCAGAAATGCTATAGAGGGAATTTTTGCTAAGGTACAGGTTGAACTAAAGACCAATGGGGTCCTTCCCAATTCTGAAAAATCTGTAATTCAGTAACTAATTAGAAGAAATTCTTAATAGTAATTGAAATGGCCTTTAAAGTCCCTTCCAGGAGGTCCAAATCTATGTTCTTATGATTCTAGTTGGTGGTTTTATGGTTTGTGCATATGATTATGCACAAATATGTCCTCACAAAGAAGTACACATATGACTTATTCCACTGTTAATCTCCTGCTCATCAAGTCATCCATAGCCTACTGCCTCCTAAACAAAAAGCAAGTCTGCTTCATCTGGCATTCGCTGCCCTACAGAATCTGTCCTTTCAGCATTATCTACCCCACTCTTATTTCTGTAGTCTGTGCCCAAACTGGATTGATTGTAGGATCTCTCATCTCATCCTTCCCTCAGCTCCTTGATAGTAGGGATTATTTCATTCTTTATTCCAATGTCCGGCACATAGTAGGCACTTAATAAATCTGTTGATTTGCATAGACCTAGAATACATTCCATCCACATCTCCGCCTCTTAAAAGTCCCCCATAACTCAGATCATATGTCACTTCTTGCACAAAGCCTTCCCTGATTCCCTCAGCTAACAATCAGCTCTCTTTCTCAAAATATTTCATAAAACTGTCTCTCTTCTCATGCACTGATTTTATTCAGACTTGTTTCATGGCTTGTGTCATCTCTCCCCACTCATAGTACAAGGCTCTATGCACAGTTCATGTTAAATGAATGTTTGTTAAATGAACACATACTCTCATACCTTTATAAAAGGCAGTTTGATATGGTGGATAGCACAGTAGACTTGTTTAAGAGACCTGTATTTAAATGCCCTAGAATGGATATTTCCTAACTGAAATCATAAACCTAGGGCTGGAAAGGGACTTCCAAGACTATTTAATGTGTATTTTTTTGTTTTACACATGAGGAAACTGAGGTATAAAGATGTTAAGGAACAGCCCCAAAGTCATGTAGGGAGCGAAATCTGAGGCAGGATTTGAATCTAGATCTTCTGAGTTCAGAGTCAGTGCCCTTGCACTGTACCAAGCTGCACCTTGGCAAGTCATTGCTTCTCAGAAACCCAATCGCTAAATCTATAAAAATTTATAGATTTATAAAAATTTATAGACTGACTATAAAAATGAGAGGCAGTTTGTCCTCTGCCTCACATGTTGTTCAGTAATGGAAGCCTTTGTAAGTCTCAAGCTCTGTTGCTCCAGGGTATGGAGATGTAGCATGGCTTGGTGGAAAGAGGTCGAAATTTAGAGCCAGGAGGACCTGGATTCAGATCCAGCCTTGGATTGTAGCTATGGGACTGTGGGCTAGTCATTTTGTCCTCTCTGCAATGACTGAGTCACAGATGGGTCTCTGTTTGCATTGGTGGTGGTAGTTTCCACAAGTATAGCTCCTGGACATATCTGACGTGTTATTATATACATTCTGTACGTGCATATACAAATATGTTGTCTCTAACACATACACACATGAGTTATAAACACAGATCTATAAATCCTCTTATACATAAGAATGAATAAACAAACATCTGCAAACTCATACATAGACACATACAACTACAAAAACAGAGATACATATATTCACCAATAATTGCTGCTTTAAAAAAAGACTTATTGTTGCCTTTTGGGGTTGGGGTGGGTTTTTTTGCCTTTTTTGGAGGGGGAAGGCAGGGCAGTTGGGGTTAAGTGACTTGCCCAAGGTCACACAGCTAGTACGTGTTAAGGGTCTTAAGTTTGGATTTGAACTCAGGTCCTCCTGACTTGAGGGCCGGTGCTCTATTCACTGCGCCATCTAGCCACCCCTTGCCTTTTGGTTTTGCATTCCAGTCATTTCCAAATGTAACACTCTTCTCTGAGCTTTCACTGTAACAAAGGGGAAAAAAACACATTTAAACAAAAACATATAGATACAGTTCACAAATCTGATAGTGTATGCAACATTCCACATCCATAGTCCCCCACCAATTACTGCTTTCTGTGACCACACTCCCTTCCTTCTAAGTCCATACTCCTGGTCACATCTTAGTTAAAGGGAAGGTATATGAGGCCCAAAGTAGCCTGAAGATATTTATCATTATTATTGCCAGGCTTCTCAGAGCTAAATGGTATCTCCATTTAGTAATAATAATAATAAAATAATAAATAATATAATCATATTATATAATAATATATAATAAATAATTATATTATTGTAGAATAATAAATGATAAATAAATAGCCATAATAATTAACAAAACATTATATTTATTATATTAAACAATAAACAATGTTATATTTATTATATTAATAAATAATAATAAAATATAGCAATAAAATAATACTAAAATAGCTAATAATAAAATATAATAAAAATTATATGGTAATAATATTACATTAATAAATAATAATAAATAGCTAATATTTATATAGTGCCAACTATGTGCTGTGCAGCTAGGTGGCATAGTGGATAGAGTGCCAAACCAGGAAAACCTGAATTCAAATCCAGCCTCAGATACTTACTAGCTGTGTGACCCTGGGCAAGTCACTCAACCCTGTTTGCCTCAGTTTCCTCATCTGTAAAATGAGCTGGAGAAGGAAGTGGCAAACCATGCCAGCGTCCTTGCCAGGAAAATCCCAAATGGGGTCAGGCAGAGTCAGACATGACTAAAAAGACTGAGCAACAATGACTATGTTCCAGGCACTGTGCTAAGCCCTTTACAAGTATGATTCTCTTTGATCCTCACAACAGCCCTGGAGAACTATTATCATCTTCATTTTTCAGTTGAGGAAACTGACTTAAACAGAGGTAAAGTGATTCCCAGGAAATGGCGGAGGCCAGATTTGAATTCAGATCTCTCTGACTCCAGGCCCAGTGCTGTATCCACTGCACCATCCAGCTTCCTGGGAACCATGTAGCTGGGGAGGAGAGCTTGGGCAGGATCCTTCTCCCTCCTGCCTCCCCACAGCCCCAGCCCCCTTCCCCTAGGAGCTGCTCTGTATCTGATCACTAAGAATCATGAGCCCGACTGAGGATTAGGACCAGCGCAGCTCCCCTGGCTCCCTGTTCACCCCTCTCATCATGAGGCCCTGGTGATTCATTAATTGGCTTCTCTGGTACTTACCAGGCTTCACGCAGAGCCTTGTTAGCCACTAATGACCCTCACCGGGTCCTGAAGGAGGTCCCAGAACTAGTGAATGACAGTAACTCTGAGGGGATTGGGAAGAGCCCTGGATATGGAGCCAGGGCTTGCATCCAAATCTTCTCCTGCCTAGAGATGGGCTCTTGGCACAGTCGTAGGTCCATACTCAAAGGACCTGGTTTTATCTTCCAGTTCTGCCTCTTCAGTACCTGTGTGACTTTGAGCAAGTCACTTGCCTTCCAAGGGACTGAATATCTTCATCTCTAAAATGTCTAGGGAGACAGCTCTCGGTCTGCCACATTGTACTGCCTTTCATCCCCATTTTACAGGGGAGAAGACTGAGGTCTGAGGAGTTGAAGGAAATCTCCATAGTTCACGTAGCCAGTAATGAGTTGAGGTAGGATTCAGCCCTAGGTCTCCTTTCTTCTATTCCAGTCCTCAACCCTCTACACCACAGTAGCGCTCTCTCTCTCTCTCTCTCTCTCTCTCTCTCTCTCTCTCTCTCTCTCAGTAGTGTGTGTGTATATATATATATATATTTGCTTTTTGGAGGGCAATTGGGGTTAAGTGGCTTGCCCAAAGTCACGTGGCTAGTAAGTATGTCAAATGTCTGAGGCTGGATTTGAACTCAGGTCCTCCTGAGGGCTGATGCTTTATTCACTGTGCCACCTAGCTGCCCCCCTTTTTTTCCATATATATATATATATTTTTAAGGTAGTTTTCATCATTCATTTTTTTTAAATAAGATTTTGAGTTCCAAATTTTTCTCCCTACCTCCCCTCCCCAAGATGGTAAGTAATCTGATATAGGTTGTGCATGTATAATCATAGTAACTCTTTTTCTAAAAGAAATTAGTTTTGATTTCTTTTCTTTATTGAAATCATCAAAATTTCTCCCAGTATCCTTCATTTTGCCATATAACAAAGAATATTTTTAAAGAGAAAAAAAAACAGCAGAACTGATCAATGCATTGAAAAAGTCTGAAAATAAAAATGAAAGTGCACATTTGTGGAGCCCACCTTAGCAAAGAAATGAGATGAGTGAGTCTTCTTACATATTTTTGGCCATGCTTATTCTTTGTAACATCACAGCATTTCTTTTTTATTGTTTTGTGTTTATTCTTTCTGTTTTATGTGGTTGCAGTGGGAAAAGGGAATAAGCATTTATGTGACACCTATTGTGTACTTTGCAAGTATTATTTCATTTGATCCTCACACCCCCCCTGGGAGGTAGGTACTATTATTATCTTCATTTTACAGATCTGAGGCAGACACAGGTGATATGACTTGCCCAGAGTCACACAGGTCATGTGTGAGTCCAAATTTGAACTCGTCTTCCTGACTCTTAAGTGCAGTGCTCTGTGCACTATGGAGCCACCTAGTGGCCTGTTGTGTGTACTATTTTCTCCTTTACTTCACTCTGTATCAGGTCATGTAAATCTTCCCCACTTCTCTGTTTTCATCATGTCTGTTGTTTCTCCTCTCACAGTAACACTCCATTAATTTACATGCCACAGTTTCCTTAGCCACTCCCTAATTTATACATTCACTTTGTTTCTGATTTTTTGCTACCCCTAGATTGCTATTACCATGGTCAAAATTAAAGAAAATTCCCTTTATCATGGAGGATTGATCTGAGGGTCGTAGGGTTATAGGATCATAGATTTAAGATTTACAGATGAGGAAACTGAGGCAAACAGGGTTAAATTACTTGCCCAGGGCCACACAGCTAGTAAGGGTCTGAGGCTGGATTTGAACTTGGGTCCCCCTGACTCCAGGCCTGGCACTCTATCCATTGTGCCACCTAAAAGTCTGGCACATAGTAGTCCAACCACTGTTTTTATGGTTGAGAACCCTGAGGCCCAGAGAAGTTAGGTGATTTTCTTAATATCATGTAGCTAGTAAGTTGTGGAGCCAGGGTTCAAACCAACCTCTTTAAATCTAAACCTTACACTCCTTATGCTGTGTCATGGATTGCTGTGCACACAAACAGACTGGCAGACAAGTTTAGTGTCTGGATTTTCCAGTGGATTTCTTCCCTTGTGGCACAGCCATATCCCAGATTCCCAGGGCTACCCACCCAGTCCCTCATGCCAGCTCCTCCCTGAAACCCCAGCACCAGACTGAGGAAAGGAAGCAGATGTCCTTTGTACCAGTGGTGTTCAACTCAAACAAATGGATCCCTGCTGGCTGCGTGTTGACTTAGAAAACCACAAATTAACATTATCTATTTGGCGCTTTGGAGAGTGGGTTGATGTAAGTAATAAATAATAATAAATAGCTAATATTTATATAGTGCCAACTATGTGCTGTGCAGCTAGGTGGCATAGTGGATAGAGTGCCAAACCAGGAAAACCTGAATTATTTTTATTTTGTTAAATTTCTTTATGTGGGGAGTTTTGGGGGTCAGGTATGGCAGCTCTGATGTTCAAGGCCTGTTTCATCCATAGAATCTCAGAGGTGGGAGGTGAGTCACCTGGTCTGGTTCCCACCTTGGCAACCAGTATATTGTCCTCTATATCATCTCCAGCAAAAGGTCATCCACAATTCACTTGAAGACAGAATTCTGCCAGTAGAATGTAAGCTTCTTGAGAGCAGTGACTGTTTTCTCTTCTCTTTGTATTTCCAGCACCTCGTACAATATCTTGTACATGGTGGACACTTAAGAAACGACTGTTGGATTGTATTGGACTTCCAGTGATGGGGGATTCACTACCTGGTTACACAACTTATTCCATTCAGAAGCTCTAATTGTTTTTGCTTATGGGGAGCTGAAATCTGCCTCTTTATAACTTCCCACTCATGGGGCTAAAGGACCTGGGTTTGTGCCCTATCTGTGTCACTAACTCACTTCATGACCTTGGGAAAGTAATTTTCCCTTCATGAGTTTTCTGTTTCCTAATATACAAATAAGGATAATCAATCTTTCCTCTTAGGATTGTGTTGAAGAAAGTTCTCTAAACCTTCAGCTTATGTAAACATCTTTATTTCATAATAATAATTACTGAGAGGGTTGTTTCTTGTCTGTCTCTAGGTCATCCCCAACTGGAAGGAGCAGGAATGGGACCCTGATGACCCTTCGAGCTATACGGGCATGTTCCATTTCCATTTTTGGCGCTTTGGAGAGTGGGTTGATGTGGTCATTGATGATCGGCTGCCGACGATCTATAACCAGCTCATCTATTGCCACTCCAACGTTAAGAACGAGTTCTGGTGTGCCCTCATTGAGAAAGCTTATGCCAAGTACGTTCTCCTGTGCCAGGGTAGCTGTAGGGCCTCCGGTGGGGTGGAGAGGAAAGGCGGGCGGGCAAGGGGTCCTTGTAGCAGGGAAGAGGGATTTTGGTCCCAGCTGATTAGAAAACAGGTAAGTGAGAAAGTTAAAATTAGAAAGGTAAAGCATGTTAGTTGCCTAATTATGGGACCAAACTCTTCTCTTGACACGCAGCCTATGAAATCTTATAGCTTTTCCAACAGCCTAAATGTATGCATAAGGAACCTTGAGAATGGGGATTGAGTCTTGTTTCATTGACCTCTGTGTTCCACCCTTAAAGCATGGAATGTCAGAGCTGGGAGGGACCTTAGGACACAGAATGTCAGAGCTGGGAGGGGCCTTAGAACACAGAATGTCGGAACTGGGAGGGACCTTAGAATACAGAATGTCAGAGTAGGGAGGGCCCTAGGACACAGAATGTCAGAGCTGGGAGGGCCCTTAGAAGATAGAATGTCAGAGCT
>NW_027187352.1:7763904-7787713 GCF_028583685.1 Petaurus breviceps papuanus
GGGCCCTTAGAACAGAGAATGTCAGGGCTGGGAGGGCCCTTAGAACACAGAATGTCAGGGCTGGGAGGGCCCTTAGAACAGAGAATGTCAGAGCTGGTAGGGTCCTTAGAGCACAGAAGGTCCCAGCTTGATGGACTTTAGAACTCATCTAGTTCAATTTCTTCATTTTACTTCTGAGAAAATGAAGAGTCAGAGGTAAAGAAATGTGTGTAGGCTTAGACCCTGAATAAGGAGCAGAGTTCAAACCCAAATCTAGTCTTTACCCTCAGAATCCAGTGCTCTTCATTACATTACATTCTGCTCCCTCTGTTGAAGTGGCCACACGGCCTGAGTTGTGGGGGAGGAAAATGAGAATTGGCCTTCTCTTTCCTCCTTCTCCTCCCATTAGACAATGGTCTTGGATGTTTCCAACACCTGATTAGCTCCTGGGACAATGATCCCATAACATATTTGACCCAGGGGAGCAGATAATAGGTCGGACTTTAGAAATACCTAGATGAAGCGGGTATATCTCTGCTGTCTAGGAGGGGAGAGTGCTGGTATCAGCTCTGGGCATGCAGACCCTCAGTCCTTCTGCCTTCTCATCTGTCCTTGCATGTGGCCTTTGCAATGGATGTCCAAGATCTTCTAGGAATTACTCTGAGAATTCCTTCTCTCTGAGATCTGCTCACTGAGGAGGATTAATTCCTTCCAATGTCCCCTTTTCTTCTTCTGAAACATCTTGTAAGGAAAACTCTGGGAGATCAGGCACCTCATTGGTGCAGTGTATAAAGTGTTGAAATTAGAATAAAAAAAGATCTGAGTACAAATCCTGCCTTAGAAGTATATTAGCTAGTAACCCTAGGCAAGTCACTTAACCTATCTCAGTTTCTCAGGGGCTCCCAATACTGGTACCAGACTTAGTCCAGACCTCTGGTATGCTTTAGCTTTACTGTAGCTCAGATTTCCCATTCCCAAGTGATCCCTCAGCCTCAAACCCTGTGAGAGCAGGTAATAGAGATGTACACCAGCACACTTGGCTCAGAGACTTTTCCAAGATGAATATCCCTAGTGTTTTCAGCTTACTGATAGTTGACCTAGACTGCCCTCCCCATTTTGGACATCTTTCTCTAGGCATGCCCCAGTTTGTTCATTTTTTTCCTTCCTTCCTTCATTCCTTCCTTCCTTTTCTTTGTCTTTCTTCTTTTCTACTTCTTTCTTTTTCTCTAATTTTCTTCTTCTTTCCTTTCTCCTTCCCTCCTTTCTTCCCTTCTTTCCTCCTTCCCTTCCTCCTTCCCTCTCTCCATCATTCCCTTCCTACATTCCTCTCTCCCTTCTTTCTCCTTTCTTCCTTTTCTCTCTTTCTCTCTTTCTGTCTTCTCTTTATCTTCCTTTTTTTCTCTAATTTTCTTTTACTTTCTTTTTTTCCTTCTTTCTTTGTGTTCTTTTGTGTTAAAACAAAACAAAACAAACAAATCCAAAACTTCTTGAGGCACATCAATAACTCATCTATAACTTTTGAGTCCTGAAGGGTTACCCTGGAGAGGTTAAATGACTTGCCTGGGGTCACATATCCAGTGTGTATCAGAGCCTATATTTGGTCCCATATGCTCCTGACTCCAAGGTCAGCCCTCTCTCCACTGTGCCATACTATCTCTTGATTTTGTCAAAATTCTTCCTAAAATGAGACTCCCAGAACTTAATCCGGCAGCACAGATGGAGTTTGATCATCTGATCTGGGCATATGCCAATAGACAGAGGGGGCATGCTCCTGAATCTAGGACTCTTCTGGGCTTGATGACCTCTTGAGAGTGTTTTCTGGGTTTTCAATATGGGAAAAAAATGAAAATGCAGATCTCACAGCTCAGGGGCTACCAGAACATGATCCAGGCCCCTGAGGAAATAACATGCCAAAGGCAGGGTGCTCTGAGCATAGAGGCAGGGAGCAGGCCTGGTCGGGTGAACAGAGCCCTGGATTCTAAGTCTGAGAACTCTTTGTGTCCTCTGGCAGGTCCTTCCCTCCTCTCTAAAATGTAGCTGATGATACCTGCCCTTTCTATTTCTCAAAGCTGTGAGGTCCAGTAAAAGCGGGTTTGTAGACCTAGGGGGGAATTAAGATGATAATAATAGCAGCTTACCGTTCTATAGGATTTAGATGATTACAAAGCACTTTACGTCTGTGATTTCAGTGGATTCTCATGACAAACCTGTGAGGGAGAGAGGCTGGGATTATTATCCCCATTTACAAATGAGGACAGTAAGACATCATAAAACTTAGGGTCCATACTTTATATACCTTGGAGGAAATGACCATTGCTCTTTCTCTCTTTACCTGCTGCCTTCCCATTAGGCTGATAGGATGTTATGAGGCTTTAGATGGGGGCAACACCGCGGATGCCCTGGTGGATTTCACGGGGGGCATCACAGAGCCCATTGACCTGACAATTGAGGATTATGCCAATGACGAGACGTTGCGGAACCAGCTATTTGAGCGAGTGCTGAAGGTTCACTCTCGTGGGGGGCTCATCAGTGCATCGATTAAGGTGAGAGGACTCTGAACCTACTGCCAGCCCCTTGGAGGCCTGAGTCAGAGTGGCCACTAGGCATAGCCTCCCGCATAGTTTTCATGGGGAATTAATATGAATGTTGGGAACTTGACATGTGACCCAGGGAGGCCAAAGCCCACATTCCACTACCTGGATTTCTGAGCCATTCGAGGGGTGTGTGTGGGCGGGGGAGGGAGTAGACACAGGATGTTGAGAGGGTACTAAAGAGAACTGAATTTGATGTCACAGGTCCTGGGTTTAAGTCTTAGCTCTCTCATTTACTAGCTGTATGTACCTGGGGGGAAAAAAAAACTCTTCCTCTCTTTGTTCCTCAGTGTCCTCATCTGTAAAATGAGGATAATGCCAGCAATATCTGTTTCATAAAGCTTGTATGAGATAATGAAAAGCCTTTGAAAGCCTTAAAGAGCTATCCATGTATCAATCATTATTTTTTGCTCAAGACAGTACCAAGGGATATTATAGGATTTAGAGCTAGAAGTAAATAGCAGTCATCTATTCCAACCCCCTCATTTTACAGATGGGTAAACTGAGAGAGAATATGACTTGATATGAATAAATAAATAAATAAATAAATATACATATCCAGTCCCTAGCAAGTAACAGAACTTAGATTTAGTTCCTCGTAACAACTCCAAATTCAGTGTTTTCCCCCACCCCTTCATCTTTGGTGGTGGAGGAGAGAGAGTAGGTCACTCTCCTGATGATTTCCCCCTCTCCCCGATGTTTCCCATGTCACTTAGGCGATGACAGAATCTGACATGGAGACCCGCCTGGATTGTGGATTGGTGAAGGGTCACGCCTACGCCATCACGGATGTGAGAAAGATCCGTCTGGGCCATGGCTTGATGGCCTACTTCAAGTCGGAGAAGCTAGATATGATCCGGTTGCGAAATCCCTGGGGAGAGAAGGAGTGGAATGGTCCCTGGAGTGACACGTGAGTCCTTGACATTGAATGGTGCTTGCAAGGGCAGTGATTAATCTTAGAAATGGAAGAACAGAAAGAAGAGGGGAAGGAAAGAGAGTTTGTTTCTTTGTACTGAGGTCAGGCACTGGGAAGGAGATGTTTTTGCCAGGAGAAAGAAATTGGGAGATTTGTCCATATACTTTTATGTCATGTATAGCATAGATTTAGGTTGGGGCCAGTTTGACCATGATCATAAGTTGGTGCTAATTACGCTAAAAGTTAAAGGACAGACCAGAACCAGCCCCTTGCTCCTAAACCTAGAATTGAGTCCTAACCCAAGGATAAGCCTTGACCTTAGAATGAGCAGTGACCCTGACTGATCTCAAGAGCTTTGACCTTCACCCAAACCTGAGCCCCTTCTACAAAACAGCTAGGTTTTAAAAGTTTTAAACTTTTTTTAAAAGGGCTGTTGTAAGATGCTTGTCATTTAGTAAAGTGCAAATGTTTATGTTATACTATAACTATAAGGGGAAAAATCTATTTTAATGAGATTATTATTTTTTAAGTAATAGACATTTATAATAGGTAAATTTCCCTTCTGCCTTGATCCTTTTTTGGAAATTAGTTATTCGTGTAAGAGATGTACCAATGCCAATTTGATCTCAGGCTTTGAGGTGTTCAGGTAGATGGATGTCATTGTCCTGTCTCCTTGTTGAAGATGGCACTATATTCATTAAATACTCGGGAAATATTTGCTGATTGAATGAATGAATAAATGATAGTAATAAATAGGGTCCAAAGATTTACATTGCACTTTCTCACAATATCCCTGTGAGGTGCAAAAGAGCAAGTATTATCCCAATTTTACCGATGAGGTTCAGAGACCAACTTCACATGGCTATTAAGTTGTGGCGCTTAGACCTGAGACTAGGCAGCCTTCTTACTTTAGATACAACTGTTCTTCCCACTACATCTGCTTGGACAACTAAATGAACAAGCTACATGATGTCCAATGACATAACAAGTCTATACTTAGGGACCCACAGACCAGGGAGGGAGAGACTTCAGCTCTCAGAACAGGAAACATTCAGAACTTTCCAACACTGGGAACACTGAGAGAGAAAATAATTAGCCTCGTGTTTTCTTTGGCTTGTATGGAACAAATGATTACTCATCTTACCTCAGGAGACAGGTGGTATCATGCAAGACTGATTTGTACCAGAAACTCTTCTTACTACTACCATGATACCCTGCCTGGGATATTGGCATTTTCTCTTCTTGTTATAAGAAGCTCTGCACAAGGAGTTTCTGGGAAATATTTCTAGCTACCTCTTGGGGGGAGGATTTACACACAGCAGACTTTTAAATTTAATCTACATTGTCAATATTTTCTCCATCACTTTTTAAAGTCTGGACAATAATTAAAAAAACAAAACAACAATAAATCAAACCTGAATTTGTAGTGTTGGCCAGTTTTCTGAGATGTAAATATTACACTGAAAATCTAACAATCTCAGCAACTCTCAAACAAGTTCAGGTTGGCTCTAGCACACTGCAGACTGTAAAACATTGTGGGTAGGGTACCTCAAAGTCAAGATTACCTAGATTCAGGTCCTGCCTCTGACACATATTCACTGAGCAATCTTGGGCAAGTCACCACTTCTTAATACTCTAGGATTATTCTCAACATGTTTAAAACTGAACTCCTCTACCCCCCCCCCACTCCCAAACCTTCCCATCTTCCTATCTTCCCTACTACTATTGAGGATACCACCATCTTTTCCCCCCCACCCCGCCTCACCCAGGCTCAGAACCTAGGTGTCATCCTCAACTCTTCCTCTTCTCTCTCTCTGTCTCTCTCTCTCTCTGTCTCTCTCTCTCTCTGTCTCTCTGTCTCTCTCTCTCTCTGTCTCTCTCTCTCTCTGTCTCTCTCTCTCTCTGTCTCTCTCTCTCTCTCTCTCTCTCTCTCACACACACACACACACACACACACACACACACCTTCCCCTATCCAACTATAGCCAAGTCCTCTCTAGTCCTCTAACACTGTCACTGCTCCCATGCAGGCTTTTATCACCTTGCACCTGGATTATTGCAACAGCCTGCTGGTTGGTCTCTTTGCCTCTTCTCTCCACATTTCAGCCCATCCTCCACACAGCTGTCAAAATGACTTTCCTAAAGCATAGGTCTGAACATGTCACCCTGACACCCCCCCTCCCCCGCAAACCTCACTCAGTGACCTCCAGTAACTCCCAGTTCCTTCCAGGATCAAGCATGAAATCTTTCATAACCTGGCTTCTTCTTATCTTTCCAACCTTCTCTTCACCCCCTCCACATACTCTGTGATTGAGTGACACTGACCTCCTTATTTTTCTTCTAACACAGTACTCCATCTCCCAGCTGCAGACATTTTCACTGGCTGTCCCGTATGCCTGGAATGCTCTCCCTCCTTATCTCTAATTCCAGGCTTCCCTGTCTTTAAGTGCCAGCAAAAATCCCACCTTCTATAGGCAGCCTTTCTTGATCCCCCTTACTGCCAGTGTTTTCCTACTGAGGGTATCTCCAATTTATCTTAGATATCTCTTGTCTGTACATGGTTATTTAAATGTTGTCTCCTCCATTAGACTGTGAATTTCTTGAGAGCAGGGATTTTTTTTTTGCCTTTCTTTGTAGCCTGTACACTTAGCACAATGCCTGGCACATAATAAGTGCCTAATAAATGCTTATTGACTTTAACAGATGCTTGTTGACTTGTTTGTCAGTTGAAGAGTAGACACTCTTCTTCATTGGTAGAAGGATTTCCTCCCTGGGAGCTCTCTTTATCAATAAATCCAGTTTAAAAAACAAAAACAAAGAACTCATCATCTTTTGTCTTATTTTGTTCATTCATGCATTCATGATCTATAAGTACCTGCAGTATGTAGAGCCTGTGCTTAGAGCTAGAACAGATCCAAATTGAGGTAGGGCATCAACTTCCCCCCAACAGAGCTGAGAGTCTAGCAAAGGGACAGGATACACACAAGTAAGTGTAATACACAACCATATCTGATCAGGTAATTTGAGGGGCATGAAATCTAGTGTTTCCTTCTCTAACCAATTCTGTCCACCCACACCCTGATTTCCTTCATATCCCACAGTTCAGAGGAATGGCAGAAAGTAAGCAAAAGCGAGAGGGAGAAACTGGGCGTGACTGTGAAGGATGATGGAGAATTCTGGTGAGTCTCACACACAGGGAGACATGGAGGGCTGTCTGGGGGAAACTTTGATGCAGAGAGCTGAGTACAGGGAGAGATTCATTTAAGGCCAAGAGATTCATTAAAGTCAAGATTTCCACGGCACTGGAAATAGTATGCAGTTGGGGAGTCAGGAAGGACTTAGATTATGGTCCTGGCTCTTCCATAAGTTTATTGTGTGACCTTTAAGTCCCTTCCCTTTATTGGGTTTTTCTACCAAGGCATTCAGCAAATGTATTTCAAGTGCTCAATAAATGTGAGAGCTCCCTTAAGAGGATAGTTATCCTTTCTACTCATAAAACTTTTCTTGGATGCTTCCACATCTATTAAGTTACAATCACAATAGCTTTCCCATTTCCAAAGCATTTTGAAATTTATATGAAGCACTTTACATCTATTACCTTTCTTTGTATCCCTAGCACTGCTTGCACAGTGCCTGTCTGGTGAAGGGTAAACCCAGTAAGTGCTTGTTCATGGATAGGTTGATCCCCTGAGGAAGGCACTTATCCTCACTTGAGCAAGAAGGGATAAAAATGAAACATCTCCTGACTTCAGTGAGACTAGAAATATGTCTACATAAATAGATAGAAAATGTATATAAAGAAAATACAAGGTCATTGGGTGGCGGGAGTGGTGAAGGAGACCATAGCCACCTGAAGAGATGGGAAGATGCTTCTTGTAGGAGATAGCCCTTCAGTTGAGTTTTGAAGGAGGATCTGGAGCTTCCAAGAGATGATAGGAAGAAGTATATTTCAGGAGGGCATGGGACACAGCCTGGCCAATGACTGAGTCTTTTTTTCTCAGTTTTTTCTCTCCTTATTTTGTAAGGATAGTAAGTCAAAAAACAGATCCAGTAAAGGAAGGTGATTTATCCTGAGTTCCACTCTGATAACCCTAGGATTTCCAGAACTGGGATCCACATGAATCTCAGACTGGAGTCCCTTCTCCCATATCCCATCAAATCCCAGGTTTTAGTGCCATCGGAATGTGAAGAGTCTTTCCAGATTGGGGTGGGGGGAGTGGGAAGTCCCATCTCCCTCTCTGGCCTGCTGGCTGGTGCATCCCTCACCATAACACCTTCACCCAGGATGACATTTGAAGACCTCTGCCGCTATTTCACGGACCTCATCAAGTGTCTCATCATCAACACATCCTACCTAAGCATCCACAAGACCTGGGAGGAGGCAAAGATTAAAGGGGAGTGGAAGTATCATGAGAATCCTCTGAAGAACCGCACTGGGGGCTGTATCAACCACAAGGAGACCTTCTTCCAGAACCCCCAGGTGAGCTAAGAGGGAGGAGCCACACACATACCCTGCCTCTGTGTCCTCCCTCTTCCCTTTCCAGGATCTCTTCTCTTAACTGCCTGTCCCAAACGTATGGGGTGTCCTGAAAGTCTTAGTGCAGTTCCAAGCCAAGATTGTGGGGACACCTTGTATAGACAAGCCATGCCATCTGTACCCTTGAGGGAGGGGATGGGAAGGGTGAGAACAAGCAATGCTGATGAAGAATTAAGAGATCTGAGTTCAAATTCCAGCTTTGACACAGAATTGTGTTATAACCCTGGGCAAGCTGCCTTATATCTCTGTGCCTTTGTGAAACATAGGAAGGAAACATTATGAAGTGCACAGAGCTCAGAATATATGAGGCACAGGCCTTGGCATTAGTGTTTATTGACTGTGTGACCTTCTTGCCCTGGGCCTCAGTTTCCTCATCTCTAAAATGGAGATTCTAGCAGTTAGCACTACCTATCGAACAGGATTCTAGGGAGGAAAATACTCAGCACACAAAGGGCCCTGTCATTTTCCTTTAGGACTTGAGGAATCTAATTTCATGAGTCCAGATCCTCTACCAGCAATACCCTTTTATAATTTCATAGATTGTTATTGGCTATAGTTACCATAGCCAATGCATTTGTCCTTCTGCAGATCAACCTGATGATATACTGCTTTAAACTAAGGTGAGCTGACTCTTGGACAGTAGCCACCATCATATTCATCCTCAAAACCTTGCCAGCCTTGTAGGATTTGACAGATAGATCCACTGCCCGGCTCAGCAGTGAGGGCTGAATCAGATTGAAATGTAAATGGGACATGTCCAACAAAGTAAATAAAATGATAACAGCATAGGTATTTTAATTTTTATTTTCCTAGGTCCATTTGCAGCTACAGAGACTGTTCTATTTGAGTTTGACACTCTTACTTTAAGTCACCAGGGTCACCTCCCTTCCCTGCTGGGGTATAAGGAGACAAAGCCAGGGGAGGGCACTCATTATTGTCTATAAAATGAGGTCTGTAAAATACTGGGTATTATCATGATTATAATTTAACACCTACAGTTCAATCTTTACCACACAAGCCTTGTACAGGAAAGCATTTGGCCCACTTCCCCCACAACTTTGACTTCCCCAACCCGAACACAGTCAAACCTTTCTCTATGCTGTTACCTACCATGTTGCAACTCTCATATCCTGTGTTGTCTCCCTCCCTCTCCTCTCCACCTCTCTTTATCTCTCTATCTCTCTCTCCTTCCCTCCCTCCCTCTCTTTTCTCTCTCTCAGTCTCTCCTCTTTCTATCTCCTTCTGTCTCTGTTTCTCTTTCCCTCACTCATTCTCTCCTTTCCTCCTTCCTGCTCTCTGTTTCTTTGTCTTAGTTTCTCCTCTCTCTTTCTCTGTGTCCTGTGTCTCTCCCTCTCTCTTTTTCTTTCTCTGTATCTCTCTCTGTATTCTCTCTCTGCATCTCTCGCTCCTTCCTTTCCTCTCTCTATTTCTCTGTCTTCATCTCTTTCCCTCACTCCCTCTCTCTTTCTCTCCTTCCCTTTCTCTCTATCTCAGTATATCCTCATTCTCTATCTCCTGTCTTTCTCTCTCTCTCTCTCTTTGTCTTTCTCTGTATCTTTCTCAGCATTCTCTCTCTGCCTTTCTCTCCTCCCCTCCCTCTCTCTGTTTCTCTCAGTCTCTCCTCTATTTCTTTCTTTCTCTGTCTCTGTTTCTCTCTCCATCTCTCTCTTTCCCTCCTTCCCTTTCTCTCTCCTGTCTCTCTCCCTCTCTCTTTTTCTCTCTCTGCATCTCTCTCTGTGCCACTCTCTCTCTGCATCTCTTTCTCTCTATCTCTCCCTCTTTCCCTCCCTAACCCCTCCCCATGTCCAGGGCTATATCTCCTTCATGGAATCATAAACTATCAGATCTAAAAGTGACTCCAGAGAACAAGTAGTCCAACCTACACTTAAGCAGGAATCCTTCCTACCGGATGTCTGCCAAATGGTCCTCTGCCTTCTCCTTGAGATGGAAACTCATCTGTGAAATAAAGAGATTGAACTTGGTGTCTCTAAGGTCCTTTGAACTACTATGTCAGGAACATTTCTCAGTTTACCCTTATAACTGTCTGACTGTGGACAGACCACTTGATGTCCTTCAGCCTCAACTTCCTCATCTATAAAATGGATGTAATCATACACTCATACACAAGGTTGTGAGGACCAAATAAAACTATCAGTCATTGTCAGTGTCATCATCATCATCCTTGTTTCAGTGTGACTCTACACAGGTGCTCTGGCCAACTTTCTGAGAGCACGAGGTTCAGACAAGGTGACGACTGGTATTAGATGGGTTTCCTGATCTGGGTTTTTGCTACATTAATGAAATCACAGGGCTGGTCCTGAGCTGTTATTATTAATGTTGTTATTACCTGTTCCCTCCCCCTACTTTTTGTCTTTCTAAACATACCATCTTAGGTTCCCAGATAACATGATTTTGAGCCAGATATAGTGGAAAGAGGCTTGGATTTAGAGTTTAAGGGCCCGGGTTTGAATCCTGACTCTGTTACTTAGTGCCTTGGGCAAGTCACTTCCACTCTTTGGGCCTCATTTGTTAAATGAGATGGAGCTGAACTATACAGTCTCTGTGGCATATGCCAGCTCTTCAGTGCTCTGGTCCTTCTTTCATGAACCTGAAGCCCTGTCTTCCTTTTTCCCTTGTCCCTAGTATGTGTTCAATGTGAAGAAACCAGGGGATGAGGTGCTTATCTGTCTGCAGCAGAAGACAAGGCGGACCACCCGCAGGCAGGGCAAAGCTGAGAACCTTGCCATCGGCTTTGACATCTACAAGGTAAGCAGGGCCCCAGAGGCAGGTCCTGGTCCCCTAGTGGGGAGGCTCCCCTTTTACTTATAGAGGATTCTCAGAGATCATGAATGACTCCCTTCTCTGTCCCTGGGGAAGGTGAGGATGGTGGCAAGGGGCAGTCTGAAGTTCAGGCTGTTGAATTGTGCTTAAATCCCACAGAATAGAACACTTGGCTCATGCCTGGCTTTTGGGTCCACACCCTGGCTTATTTCTGGGCTTTCATTAAGCTGGGTTGAACAGTAAGAACACTAGATTCAGTTCCCTAGCCCCTCATTAGAATAGCTCCACTCCTCATTATAATATTCATTCTCATTAATTGTTAACCAGTCAGAGTTGATTACCATCTGTCAGGAACATCCATTCTTCCAAGGGCGTCTAAGTCTCAGTAGGCTGCCATGATCCATCTTTAGTTCATGAGAGACAGCCAAATGACCAATCCTTTTATTAAATATTTGCTAGCCATAATTAATAAAATGATTAATTGCCCAGAAACTAAGTCTCTTGAACTTTTTTTTCTTTTTTCTCTTCTTTTTTTTTTTGGAGGGGGGAAGGTAGGGCAGTTGGGGTTAAATGACTTGCCCAAGGTCACATGGCTAGTTTATGTGTTAAGTGTCTGGGGCTGCATTTGAACTCAGGTCCTCCTGACTCCAGTGCTGGTGCTCTATTCACTGCACCACCTAGCCACCCCTCTTGAACTTTTTATATATCATACAATCTTTCTTAGCTGTGCAGCCTAACCCATAGTGTCTTCACTTGTAAAAGGAGAATAATACAAAGTTGTACCCAAAGTCTTAGGGTGGTTTTCATTCCAAACCACACTATGACTATTGGTACAGCCTGTGTTATCTGTACCATCCTCTCCCGGCATTGTTGTGAGGACCAGTGAGATAATAATGCACATAGAGCACTTAGCTAACCTTACCCATATTATCATGTCAGTGCTAATTTTTTCTATTGTTGCTGTTGTGTCCTCCTCACCTGCCCACTCCCCCCAAATTTGCAGCTCTTTCAAGTTTCTCTATATTGATGGTGACAAAAGCATCCTCGTCACTCAGAACCTCAGCCATCTGATGGCACAAGCGTCTGATAGGCTAGACATCTGGGATCGTTTTCCCTTTCTTGTGTCATGGCCTCCTTTGGCAGTCAGTCTGGTGAAATCCCTAGACCCCTTCTCAGAAACATGTTTTAAATGCATAATGTACAAAATCAGGAGGTGCAGGGGGTAGAGCATCAGGCCTGGAGTCAGGAAGACTTGAGTTCAAATCTGGCTTTAGACACTTACTGTCACCTAACTTTCTGTCTGCCTCAGTTTCCTCGTCTGTAAAATGGCGATCATAATAATAGCACCTATTTCCTAGGGTTGTTGTGAGGACCATATAAGATAATAATTGTAAAGCATTTAGCACAGCATTTGGTAGATTTGGTTATCATTTATATAACAGCATAGTGTCTAATACCTTATGGGTGCTTAATAACTTCTAATACATAATAATAATAATAACTGGCATTTATATAATACTATAGCACTTAGCACAGTGTCTGGTACCTTGTAGGTGCTTTATAAATTTGAATAATAATAACAATAACAACTAACATTTATGTAGCACTTACTCTGTGCCAGGGGCTGTGCTAAATGCTGGGAAGTCAAAGTTCCCCCCTCCAAAAAAAACCAATACAATTATCCAAATAATTTTAAAAACCCAAAGTTCATAGACCCCAGGTTAAGAACCCCTGACCTAATAGACCAATATCTTACATCATATACCAAGATAAGGTCAAAATGGGTACATGATTTAGAAATAAAGGGTGATACTATAAGCAAATTAGGAGAGCAAGCACTAATTTACCTGTCAGATCTCTGGAGAAGGGAAGAATTTATGACTAAACAAGACCAACATTTATGAAATGCAAAATGGATAATTTTGATCACTTTAAATTGAAATGTTTTTGCACAAAATCAATGCAACCAAGATTAGATGGGAAGCAGAAAGCTGATAAATAATTTTTATATCCAGTGTCTTTGATTGAGGCCTCATTTCTAAAATATACAGAGAACTGAGTCAAATCTATAAAAATACAAGTCACCCCCCAGTTGGTAAATGGCCAAAGGAGATGAATAGTTTTTAGATGAAGAAATTAAAGCTACCTATAATCATATGAAAAAATGCTTTAAATCACTGTTGATTAAAGAAATGCAAATTAAAACAACTCTGAGATACCACAACGTACCAATCAGGTAGGCTAATGTGATAAAACAGGAAAAATGATAAATGTTGGAGAAGATGTGGGAAAATTGGAACACTAATGCATTGTTGGTAGAATTATGAAACGATCCAACCATTCTGGAGAACAATTTGGAACTGTGCCCAAAGGATCAAACTGTCTATATCCCAAAGAGATTATAAAAAATGGAAAAGGACCCACGTGTACAAAAATATTTATAGCAGCTCTTTTTATGGTGACTAAGAATTAAAAATTGAGGGAATGCCCATCAGTTGGGGAATATCTGAACAAGTTGTGGTATATGAACATAATGGAATCCTATTGTTCCATCAGAAATGACAAACAGGCAGACTTCAGAAAAACCTGGAGAGACTTACATGAACTGGGGGAGGGGGGGTGGGGATGATAGAAGGAAGGGCAAATAGGAGGAGGGGTTAATCAGAAGCAAATACTTTTGAGGAGGGACAGGGTCAAAGGAGAGAATAGAGTAAATGGGGGGATAGGATGGAGGGAAATATAGTTAGTCTTTCACAACATGACTTATGGAAGTGTTTTGCATAATTATACATGTATAACCTATATCAAATTGCTTGCCTTCTCAGTGAGCGTGGGTAAGGAGGGAGGAAGGGAGAGAATCTAGAACTCAGAGTTTTAAAAACAAATGTTTAAAATTATTTTTACATGCAGCTGGGAAATAAGATATACAGGCAATGGAGTATAGAAATCTGTCTTGCCCTACAGGAAAATAGACGGGAAGGGGATAAGAGAAGGGGGGGGTGGTAGTAGAAGGGAGGGCAGTTTGGGGGAAGGGGTAATCAGAATACACATTGGGGTTGGGGAGGAGAGAGATGAGGAGAAAATTTGGAACTCACAATCTTATGGAAGTGAATGTTGAGAACCAAAAATAAATTAATAGGAATGAAGATAATAAAAAATTATATTTTGTATAACTAAAAAAAAGACATGAACATGATGCTGAGTGAAGTGAGCAAAACTAGGTGAACACTGTACACGGTAACAGCAACATTGTGCAGTGAATGACTTTTTTTTTAGACTTAGCTTTTCTGAGCAAGGCAGTGATCTAAGACAATTCCGAGAGACTCATGATGGAAAATGCCATCCACATTGGAGAAAGAGCTACAGCGTCTGAAGGCAGATGGAAGCATACTATTTTCTCTTTCTTCTGTTGTTTTTTGTTTTCCCCTTTTGTTCTGATTCTTCTTTCCCAACATGCCTAATATGGAAATATGTTTAATATGATCATACATGTATAGTCTGTATCAGATTGCATACCATCTTGGGAAGGGGGAGAAATTTAATAATAAACTCAAAGTAATATAAAAGTGAATATTGAAAACTAAAAATAAATTATTTAAAAAAAATAGAACCCTGGCCTAGTTAACCTCCATCAGGTCCAGTCTCCTCATCTGTAACATAGCAACCACTGCCCTACCTTTACAGGGTCGTAGGGAAAGCACTTTGCTAAACATAAACAACTTATATAAATGTGGTTTGTTATATTTTTCTCACCTTCAAATATTTCCTCTCCCTTACTCGTAATCTTCAGTCAATTGCCAAACCCTATTGTTTTCCTTGAGTTCATATCTCTTGTACCCATTCCTTCTGATCTGTATCATCCAACCAAGAACACTTGAGTCATGATGTAGATAGAGATGATGTATCAGCACCAAGACCACTCAACTAGGCATCAAGAGACATAGCATAAACTTACTGTGTCAACTTCCACATCCCTGGCCTCCTCTTCCTCATCTGTCAGATGAAGGAATTCTGTTAAATGCCCTCTGAAGCCCCTTCCAGCTTGGATCTTTGGTGGGCTAAATTCCCTTCCAGATCTAATGTTCTGTGTTCTATGTTGTTCTGAGACCCTTTCTGTTTCTGGCATTGCATTCTTTGTCCAAATAACCCTTCCCAGTTCTCAGCCTTGATTTTGTAAGCAGGATTTTGCTGGGGCTAGCTCGTACTGACCAATTGGGAAATTTTAAGGGTAAACATTTATATCTCAAAAATCAGCAAATTACAAATCAGGGCTTGCTTGCTTGTTTTGTTGATTGCCTAAGCTTAAGAAAGTGATGGAGAAAATGTTAATAATTCAGATTAAACTTTTAAATTAAACTTAAAATATGCTTCTTCCCACTCACCACTCACCTTCCCCCAGGGACATGGTCATTAAAATATTTACCAGCATGCCTCTGGTTGTACGGTCCATCCCATATTCTGTATTTTAAGGCCCTTCTCAGTTTGGACATTCTATGTTTTGGATATTGTTCTTAGGTCACTACCAGTTATAAGGTTCTAAGGATACTAAGGTTATCGAGGGATGAAAGGTTCAAATTCTTGCCCCATTGGGCCACCTTAGGGAGGAATGTGGGGGCAGGAGTTGGTGATGTGGGAAGCTCGGGTATGGGGAGACCTGGGAGTGGGAAGGAGTTTCAGACACAGTTATCTCTACAGGTGGAGTCGAACCGAAAGTACCGCATGCATACCGTCCAGGAGAAGGCAGCTGGTTCTATCTATATTAATTCACGCAGTGTCTTTCTGCGGACTGAGCAGAAAGAGGGCCGATATGTCATTATCCCCACCACCTTTGAGCCAGGCCAGACATGTGAATTCCTCCTCAGGATCTTCACAGACGTGCGTGCCTCCTGCCAGTAAGTGCTTGGGGTTGGGAGGAAAGGGGAGTGGGTAAGGGGAGAATCCGAAAGAACAGGGCATCTTTGTTCCCTGCCCAGAAACTCCCAGTTTAATAAAATAGTCTTATCTGTATGACACTTTTAACTTTGTCCAAAGTGCCAATTTGGTAAATAGGACAGGAAAGATAATACTTCCTATTTTATGGAAGAGGAAGCCAAGTCCCAGAGAGAGGAAAGATACTTGCCCTGGCTCACAAAATGAAATAATGGTAGACCTGGGGCTGCAATCCAGGTTTCCATGGATTGAAATAGTTGCTGTCCATATTGTTTTCTTGGTTCTGCTAATGTTGTTCTGCACTAGATCATGGAGATCTTTCTATGCTTTTCTGTATTCATCACACATGTCATTTCTTACAGCACAGTAATATTTATCACATTCAAAGCCCTCTATAATCTGGCCCCCTCCTACTTTTCCATTCTTCTTACACCTTGCTCCCCTACACATATGCTCATATGCAGTGACACTGGCCTCCTGGCTGTTCTACGAACAAAACATTACATCTCTTGGCTGCTGGCATTTTCTCTGGCTGCCCTCTGTGCTTGGAATGCTCTCCCTCCTCCACTTTGACTACTGACTTCCCTGACTTCCTTTAAGTCCCAACCAAAATCCCACTGTCTATAGGAAGTCAACTCCTCTTAACTCTGGTGCTTTCTCTCATTTCATGATTTCCTATTTATCTTGTACATAGCTTGCTTTGTTTGCATGTTGTCTCCCCCATCAGACTGTAAGCTCCTTAAGGGTAGAGACTGCCTTTTGCCTCTTTTTGTATCCTTGGCAATCAGCACAGTGCCTGGCACACAGTAGGCACTTAATAAATGTTTCTTGAACAAACGAATGGATATCCACTTACCGCAGTTTATATAGCTATTCCTCAGTCAATGTACTGCTATTGGTGTCTATAGTGACGGTCTTTGTGTTGATGTTTTCTTTGGGGTTTAAGTAAAGTAATGGAGTCTATAGTTCAAAAGGTATGAACATTTTGGTCACTTTGTTTGCATAATATCAAATTGCTTACCAGAATGATTGTATTATTTCACAACTCCACCAACAGTGTATTAGTATGCCTGTCTTCCTACAACCCCTCCAACATGGACTACTTTTTTGAAAAAATAAGTTTTTGTTGATATCTTTAGTTTCTTACATCTTCATAGTTATTCTGAGTGTCCTTCACTCATTCTCTCTCCTAGAAAGCCATTGCAGATGACAAATAGTATATTTTTGAGAGAAAAAAGTCACAACTGATAGATATATTGAAAAAGTCTGAAAACAAAACATTGACTATTGCAGTGTTCTGTTCATTTTTGCCAGCTTGCAGGATGTGAGGTGAAATCTCACATTTTTAAAAATTTAAACTTCTCCTTATTAGTGATTTGGAGCATTTTTTATGTGGCTGTGAATACTTTGCAATTTTTTTTGAGAACTGTTTATATTATTTGATTGCTTATATCTGTTGAGGAATGACTATTAGTTATATTCAGATATAGAATAACAATAAAATGGTTATTATTATTGATTGTTTCTATATCTTGGATAACAAAGCCATATCAGAGAAAATTGATGGAAAGATTTCCCCCCATTCTATTGCTTTCTTTCTTATTTTAGATTCATTAGTGTTGTCTGTGCAGAAGCTTTTCAGTTTCATATAAGCAAAGTTACCTATTTTATCTTTTGGGGTTGCCTCTTTCTCTAGTTGGTTAAGAATACATTTTCTACCCATACCAGTGAGAAGTATACTGTCTGTTTCTCTTTTAATCTTTTTATAGTCTTCCCTTTAATATTAAGGTTGCATTCCCATTTAGATTGTATTGTGGAAAATGATATAAAGTGTTAGTCTAAGCCTAATTTCTGCCAAATTGATTTCTACTGTAACTGGCAGATTTTATTAAATAAGTTTTTTCCTATGTAATTTCCACTTTATCAAACACTCTGTAGATTGGATAATAGAATTTAGAGTTGGAAGGCACCAGTGAAATTCTCTAGCCTAAATCCCTCATTTTGCAGATGAGGAAACAGACTCAGAGCAGTGAAGCAGACCATCTGAGACATCCCACAGGAAGTAGCAATGGCTTAAGTATAGGTGGTACAGTGGGTCAGAGGCTAAACCTGGCATCAGGAGGCCCTGAATTCAAATCTATCATCAGGCACTTAGTAGCTACATGCTCCTGGGCAAGTCACTTAACCTGTCTGCCTCAGTTTCCTCATCTGTAAAATAAGGAAAATAATAGTACCTACCTTTTAGGTTTGTTTTGAGTCTTGTATGAAATGCTGTTTATAAAGTGCTTTGTAAACCTTAAAGTACTCTGTAAGGGGCGGCCAGGTGGCTCAGCAAGTAAGAGCACTGGCTCCAGTGTTGGGATGACCTGGGGATCAAATCCAGGCTCAGATACTTAGCACCACACACAGAAATAACTGGCCGTGTAACCTTGAGCAAGTTACTTAACCCCGATTGCTTAAAAAAAAAAAAGTACTCTGTAAATGTTAGCCATTATTGTTTCCCAGGATGTCCCAAAAATCTTAGTGCAGTTTTATAAATCTTAAAACTACACTAAGACGTTTGGAGTATTCTTTCTATGTATATATCTGCCAAAGCCAGATTTGATAGAAAGTACCTAGAACACTAGCAGTAGGTAGGTCCAGTAATTCACAGGAGGTGACATAAGAATGGAGCTATCCAATGAAATGTCCTTTGTGGAAGAATTTAAGTTCCCTTAAATTCCCTTTTTACCCCCTGATTCTTGTTCTTGCCTTCCTTCCCTTTGTCCCCCAAACTGATTCCTGTCTCTCTCCTCATCTTCTCTCCTCACCCCCTGTTCCATTTTCTCATTTTCTATCGCTTCTTCTCCCTCAGGGAATTGCACCTGGATCAGCCCCGCCATTGGTGGTGGAATAGAATCTTTGGTTATCCTCAGGTTGTATCCCAGGTCCATATCATCAAAGCTGAGGGGCTGAGAGATTCCCCTTCAGAAGGTAGGTATTCTTTCTCTTTGCCCCACTTCCAGCCTATCTGCTTCTTCCTTGGGGAGTCATGATTTCTCTTCTTCCCACCGAGATCAAATCCTCTAGCTTGGCCCAGGTGAGAATAGTTTGGGCAGGCTGAGTGTTGAAGGTTGAGTCTGGTGAATTGCTTGCATTTAGGATTTCTGAGCTGCCATAGGGTTATAGCCCATCAAATTTCCACACTAGCTCCTGCCCCAATATGGTGAGCCACTGGGATTAGAGTGCCCTGGGCTGCCTAAGGAGGAGCAAACCTCCCAGCATGAACTCTTCAGTCTTGGCAAGATGAAGAAACTCAATATCAAAATTAAAAAAAAAAAGACAGACTAGATAGACACTGGGCATGGTGTCTATGGATAAGTCCCTAAGACCCCATCTTCCCAATCTTCTAGTTTCCCAGAAGGAGACATATGGGAGAAGGATATCAGTGGAAGAATGTATTCATCATACAATAACTGTATAATGTAAACCTTCATTGATGGCCTCCCTTCATATCTGGCTGGCCCCACCAACCTGGAAAGATTTCAAAGATAGGGTCAATGATAAATGATATATCTCTAGCCTAGATAAGTTTAGAGGGCTTCATCACTGGTAGACTGGTCACCAGCAGATGAAGATTTAGGTTATAGCAGCACTCAAAGACAGTCTACTAAGGCAGGGAGGGATTTGTGATCTCAGTCAGGAAAAGATCTCCTCACAAAGGAAATCATGGTGCTTTGGGAACTGGGGAAGCTCTGTGCTGGGGGAAGGGTACAAACATTCCTTAAATGACATTGTCCTTGCCCTCAAGGAATATATAATCTAGAAGGGAGACGAGGTATGTATACAAATAATAATATACAAGTTAGAAGGAGGAATTACAACAGAGAATGAGTCAAGCAAAGGAAGAATCATTTTTAGCTGAGGAAGACCAAAGGAGATTTCATGGAAGAGGCATCTCAGCTGGACCTTGAAGGAAGAGAAGGATATCAAAAGGTGGAGATAGAAGAAGGTGTATATGACGCAGCTGGGCAATACAGTGGATGCCCAAAGTGCTAGACCTGGAGTCAGGAACACCTGAGCTAGATGTAGCCTTAGACCCTCACTAGCAGTGGAGCAGGACCCTGGGCAAGTCACTTAACTTCTGTCTGCCTCAGTCTGTTCATCTATAAAGTAGAGATAATAGTAACATCCACTTCCCAAGGTTGCAAGGATCCAATGAGTTTATATTTGTAAAGTACTTAAAGTGCTATGAGCGTGTGAACTGTTATTATTGTGGTTCTAGGCATGGGAGAAGGCCCACAAAAATTTACATAGGTGGTGTGAAACAAGGAAATGTCTAGCCTTGGTTTGACTAGAATACAAAAGAGAGATGGAGGATGATGGCGGTGGGCAAGGTGATGAGTTTAGACTTGTTTGTGGGGAAGATTAACCTGGGGGTGTATGTTTAACCTGGGGCAGAATAGATTGGATCCTTCTTAGAAGACCTTTGAAACCCTTCTCATTTTCCCCATGACCAAAGGAGAAAATATGAGTCAGGGGGACCTTTTAAAAAGTGATTACACTTATCAAGGCAGAGGTGCTTTACCGAGGTAAAGAGGTGAAGAGAAGGGATGGATATGAAACATATAGAGGTGGGATTGACAAGGTCTTGGAAGGGATCAGAGGGTCATAGGTTCTTAGGATCGTGGTTTTAGAGCTGGAAGGGACCTTGGAGGCCATCGAGTCCAACCCCCTAGTTTTACAGATGAGAAATTAGGCCCAGAGAGGCTCAGTGTTTTGTCCAGGGTTGCACTATCTAACAAATGTCTTACTAGGCAGAAATTCAAATCTTGGAGTTAAATCTGACTCTGTATCCAGTTTTCTATCCACAATACCACAATGCCTGAATAAGAGAGGAAGAGTTCAAAATGAGTTTCCAAACCTGGGTGACCTGGTGATAAAGGTTCCATCAACAGAATCAGAGGTCAGTTTGGGACATGGTGGCCTTTGGACGCCCATGGAATGGTCAGGGAGCTGACATTTTTTAGGAAGCAGTTGGAAATGACAGGTCTAGACCTCGGGGGGGATGCTGGGACTGGGTTTGTCTCTTCAATGTCCCAGGTTCTTTTCTCAGGGTGCCCTTGTTCACTGAATATATAGTATGCTTTCTGCCCTACCTCTTTTCTCTCCAAGTTCTCTCCATGCTCCATTTCTTTTCCCACAGGGACTAACTCCTATGTGATCATCAAATGTGAAGGAGAGACAGTCCGATCAGATGTGCACAAGCATAATGGTACCCCAGAGTATGATGTGAAAGGCATCTTCTATCGTAAGAAACCGGAGCAGCCCATCATAGTCCAGGTGAGTGTCTGGTCCATTGGGTCACAGGGACTGTGACTGCTACAGGGATCTAATCCCTAGGTATTACCTTCCAAGAGAAGCCTGATGAGTTAGAGAGAACACTGAGAATAGAGTCAAGAGCCCTGGTTCTGTTCCTAACTCACATTTTGTATATAGGATGTCCAAAGGTCTTATTGCATGTCTGAAGGTTTTACAGCTTCTAACCTGTGCTAAGACTTTTGCCATGTCTTATATTACATTCCTCATAAGAAATCCATGAATAGCTACTGTGAATAGTATTATCCCATTTTTAAATGAGAAAACAGGTTTGAAATGACATAGACTTGGCCATTGTTAAAAAAGCTAGCATTTGAACTTATGTTCTCTAACTCCACACTGCAGTATTCATTCATTTGCATATACCATACTGTGATCTTGTACAAAGTCACTTTATTTGACTACACTTCGGTTTCCCATTTGACCACAGAATGTCAGAATTGGAAAGGACTGCAGTGGTCCTCTAGTTCCAACCCCTACTTAAATACAAATCCTATCTAAGACATTCTTCCACTAAAAGGGAAAACCCACCTCCCAAAGCAGCTGTTTCCACTTTGGATGACTAAATTATTTGGGAATTTTTCCTGATATCAAGCCTAAATTTGCCTTATGCAACTTTCACCCATCCATTACTACTAGTTCAGCCCCCTAGGACCGTGCAGGAAAACAAGATCTAACCTAATTTAAACAGGGTAACCCTTGAAATATTTGGTTCAAATTCTAGGAGATACATATATAATTCTGCTATATGGTGAATTTGTCCTTGAGAAATAAAAAATATCTCATTGTGTGTGTAAAAATATTTGCTTCAAAAGTCCTTTTTTGAATGTAAATTTTATCACATTGTTTCTGGTAAAAGATGCATTTAATATTGCTTGGGAGGTTTTTAAGCCCTAATACATGCTTAGGTTTTATGATTGTACCATGTACACTAGAGAAATAAGTATACTCCTTTCTATTCTCATTCAGTATTCTCCATAGATCTATCATTTCTAGCTTTTCTAAAACTCTATTGAGGTACTCCATTTCTATTTTATTTTTTGGGTAGGTTTATTGAGGTCTGAGAGGAGTCGTTTGAGGGTCCCCACTATTATAGTTTTACTATTTCCTCTTGTAACTCAGTTTACTTTTCCTTTAAGAATGTAGATGTTATTCCATTTGATGCATATATATGTTCAGTATTGATATTCATTGTTTAAGGTACCCTTTTTTTTTTGAAGGGCAGTTAGGGTTAAGTGACTTGCCCAAGGTCACATGGCTAGTAAGTGTTAAGTGTCTGAGGCCGGATTTGAACTCAGGTCCTCCTGACTGGAGGGCCGGAGCTCTATTCACTGTGCCACCTAGCTGCCCCTTTTAAGGTACCTTTTAACAAAATGCAATTTCTTTTTATATCCTTTTACAGATAAGAAAGGGATGATTTTATCTCCTGTTTTTGCTGTTCCTTTGTTTTTGATTGATTGGTAGATCGACCTTTTTTGCTTCCTCTGAAAAATAAGTTTCTGCTCTAGCCCCTTGTTTTAACTATGTATTTAAATTCCTTACACTGTGCAGAAATCTTTGAAAGTCTCAGTTGCCCCCACTTGACACCTCTCAGATGCTACCTCCGTCACAGCTCTTTTCCTAATTCTCCAAGTTATTAGTATTCTCCCTTCTTGAAATTTCTTGGTATTATTTTGTATTTTCAGTACGTGTGTATGTGTGTGTGTGTGATATTGCCCAGAAGAACACAAGATCTTTGAAGATAGGAACTGTGTTCATATTATCTCTGTGTCACTGACACAGCAAATATTATAGGTACTTAATAGTTTATAGAATTTGCTTTAATTGAACTAAACTTAGTCATGATATTATTATCAACATATAGCTAGCATTTATAAAGAGATTTCAGGTTTGCACAGTGCTTTACTATGTGCTTTCATTTGAGCCTTACAACAGCTCTGGGGGAAAGATACTTTTATTATTCCTATTTTACAGATGAGGAAACTGAGGCAGTCAGTGGTTAAATGACTTACCTGGGGTCTCACAGCTCTGAGAGTGTCTGAGGCTGGATTTGAACTCAGGTCTTCCTAATTCTGAGTCTGGCACTCTCTCCCCTGTGCCCAGATGGCTGCCCTCTGGAGCCACACAGAACAAATAGGCTACCTCCAACCCATAACATCTCACTATGTTTGTGTTCTTCTCCTAGATTTGGAACCATAAATTCTTTTTGGATCAGTTCCTGGGGCAGGTGGCTCTGAAGGGGGATCCAGATGACCTCCAGACATCACATGCCCTGCATCTACAAGATAGGGGCAATGCAAATTCCAACGACCTTCCTGGCACCATCTCCCTCCAGGTCTATAGCAGCGGCAACCTTACACACATCTAGTTCTTCCCCTCAGCCCTGGAGAACCCATGGTCTGTGGGGGGCATGGCTGGACCTGCTCCCATGTAGCTCCAGCTTTCTCTTGGAGCCCTTTACACACACAATGAGCTTTCTTTATTTCCCAAGGACAAATTCACCATATAGAAGAATTATGCATGTATCTCCTGGAATGCAGTGTCTAATGGTGCCAGAGGCTTTCTGGGACCTTCGGTACCTCTTAACCAGTGGAGGGGTAGAAGACACAGAGCACTTCAGGACAGGGCACCTTCAGAGTCACTTGTTTACATGCCAGTGGCCCTGTGAATTTGCTCTTACCCCTAACCAATTCCCTATTAGCCAGTTCCCCTTCACTC
>NW_027187352.1:7787723-7805220 GCF_028583685.1 Petaurus breviceps papuanus
AGGGAATGACTCCATCAGTGTGAAGGTATCCAATGGCTGGGTGGGACTTAAAGGAGATACTTTGGGTTTTTTGGCCAGTCAGACCTCTTCCCCAAAACCCCCTACTTCATCAGACTCCTTGTTAGCACATGGGAGACTTGCCAGGATTGTTCATTCGTAACAGGTCCATTATTCATATCAGAATATGTCTTCTTTTGTCAGTTCTGTTGGGTCTTCCACCAAGAAAGCCAAAGTCATATTGTTTTAAAAGCTTCCCATTAGGTCACTGGGCCCCATCTTAGAGGTGAAGGGACTTCATGTGGGCACATGGATGCAGCCAGGCTTTCTACCAGTTGCCAATGCTGTAGATTTTCCCACAAGTTGAACCAACTGCCAGATACTGAAGGATCCCAACTCCATGCATCATCTCATCCAGGTCAGACCAGCTGTTGTCACTGGTTACCCTCCTAAAGGAGGTCAGTCCTCATCTAGCTAGACATCTGTACGTAAGTCAGGATGATAGTTGGCCCCCTTGGGCAATGGGATGAGATGTGTCAGAGAGCAGTGCCAAGCCAGCCCCGGGTGTTAATGAAAGACAGGACTCTCAGTCATGCCAAAGCTGGGGTCCTGGGGGAAGAGGTGCACCAAAGGATAACCCCTCCTCCTCCAAGCAGAATGGATTTTCTTCTTCAAAACAGGCCACATCAACCCAAGAAGCCAAAGAATCTTCCTTCTTGTCATATCAATATTGAGGCTAAAGTGTCTTAATGGTTTTCTTCCTTGCTTCATTGTCATTTTTATTATTTCACATTTTAGAGGCTAGGGGGTTTCAAGCTGATTAGATGATTCTTTGGGTCTTATGAAAATGTGATTCCAGGTGGATGTAATTAGGGATAAAATCTGGATTTGGAATTGGATAAAGGCCAGGGCATTCTATATAACGGTTTAGGGATTTTACTGGTTTTTTTGGTAATGTTACACCTTATTCTCTCCCTGGTACATTCACAAAATGTGGACAGTTTAACATCTCCACTCCAAATATCTGTTTTTCCAGGAGGTCTCTTGGGTTGTTTGAAACAACAAAATCTACCCAAAGACCTACCCAGACAACAACCTCAGTTGTGTCTGAACCCTTTCATTCTCCAGATCAACATCAGGAAGGAAGATCCTGTAGGTTCATAGGGGTTTGAAAGCCATCCCCCTTGTAGTTAGAAAGTCAGAATCTTCAGTGAAGCTTCAAAACCTAGATCTAGTTAAAGGGTAATTGCGTTGTAAAGGTATACCCCTGCCTTTGCTTTCCTGGGGGTAAAGTGAGGAAGGATGTGCTATCTCCCTGTCACTCTTCTTCTAGGACATCTGGGAACTTTTCACTTCTAGGACTTTTGCCACTGGGACCAAGGTTTACCAAGCTGAGACAGTCCAGTTCTTGACTACTTGCTGTGATTTTTCCCATCCTTCCTTTCTGTCCCAGCCATATACCGTGTTTCCCCGATAATAAGACACTGTCTTATTAATTTTTTTGGAAAGAAAAACACCAGAGGGCTTATTTTCAGGGGAGGGCTTATGTTGTCCTGCCTCAGCTCTCCTCCGCGGCACTGCTCTCAATGGCGCCAGCAAGCAAATCACTGGGGAAGAACAGGATGACGCACTCACTGCTGCAGCTCGGAGCACGGCGTGCGTTTCACCCGGGGTGGGGGGACAGTGCATACAGAGGGTACCGTAATGTAGCGTGTAGCGCAGGGGATCACCTTCACTACAGTAGTAATCTCAATAGGGCTTATTTTCGGGGGAGGGCTTATTTTAGAGGAATCTTACACAGTAAGGGGAGGGCTTATTTTTGGGATAGGTCTTATTATCGGGGAAACACGGTAGCTTTGGGACACTCCTCTCTAGGTTGTCCATGGTATGAAGAGCAGAAGGAAGAGGAAAAGGTCATTAAGGGGTAAAATGGAAAAGGAAGGAAGGGGTAGGATGAGGAAGGAAAGAAGGAAGAAAACAAAAGAAAAAGAAAGGAAGGATGGAAAAGAAAGAAGGAAAGGAAAGGGAGAAAAAGAAGGAAAGGAAGGAAGTTATTTTTACCTTAAACTCAGCTTTGGGACCCAGGGTGCTCCACATGGGTCTGGAATTGAGATTCTGTGTGATTGTGACAATGAATAAGTCAGTTAAACCTCTCTGTGCCTCAGTTTTCCTCAAATTTGAAATGGGGCCAATGATACTTGTTTGTCAAGCTTCTCATGATGAATTCAGTATAAAGACAAAAGTATAGGTATATACACACATATACTATGTGTGTATGTATATACACAAATATACATGTAAATATATAGTATACTGTATTTACATATGTACAAATGTCTCTGTCACAGAATATTGGAGCTGGAGGGACCTTAGAGGTCATCTCCTGTAGGTATCTGCCTTATAGCATCCCCTAGTAATGATGAATCTACCTCCTTCTGGGGTATTCTTTGTTAGGGAGTTTTCCCTTCATTACACAGAAATTGCCCTGTCCATAACTCCCATCCATTCCTCCTGGTTCTTAGAACAGAGTCTAAGCCAAGCAGCCCTTATACCCCTTCCACATGAATGCCCTTCAGATATTTGAATGCAGAAGCCCGAGTTCAGCCTCCACCCCTCTTTCCTTAAGGTTAAGGATTCTTTGTCTTTTTCGCGTGATTGCCAGTCCCCATCCTGGCCTAGTTGCCCTTCTCTGGATGTGCTCCAGTTTGTGAATTTCCTTCCTAAAATGTGGTGCCTAGAATTGGACGCAGCATCCCGGATGGGTCTGACCAAGGCAAAGGACAGTGCTAGGAATATTATGCCTCTTTTTATGTATTGCAGATTCGTATTTGCTTTGGGAACTCTTGTATCCCATCGATGACTTAGATGGACTATCTCTTAACCTCTGAATTTCTGAGGCCCAGAATTCCAGTATTCATCTTCCAGATAGCAGCTGCCTAGACAGAAATTGTGCCCTCTCTTCTCTGGAGCTGGCATCCTGCCTGGGTCCCTGCTGTCCTGATGGGTGACTGCCTCCCTCCCCTGGCCCCCTTTTTCTCAGGCAGACCTCCACTATGCTTCACTCTACCCTGCCACTACTTGGCCTCTACTCTCTCACCAGCCTTGCCAGCAAGCTTGCCATGAGAGCCTCCCCTGCACTCCCTTCTTGTTCTGGAACCACAATCACATCAATTCTGCCATTGTTCTAGGAAGGGGTATGTGGCTCCCCTCGCCATCTGTTAAATTCTGGACCAATGTGCCCCCACCTTACCCCCCTCCACCTTATGTGTCTTTTTTCTCCCTCTTAGAATATAAGCTTCTGAGGGCAGTGACTGCTTCTGCTTTTGTATTTGTATGCTCAGTGCTTGGTACCTAGTAAGTGCTTAATAAATGCCTTTTCTTCCTTTTGTTCATTTTTTTTATTCTCTCATCTGAATCCTAAGGGAAACAATGTGATGTTAGAAGAATGGATACATGTTGGAAAAAGCATTGGATTTGGGGTCTGGAATGGTGGAGATAGCCTCCGTTGGGTCCAGAGGATCTGGTTCAAAGCCCTGATCTGCCGCTTGCTATCCTAACTTTTCTGGGTGGAAGGATTGTAGTAGAGGCCCTAAGAGGGGTGGTATCCCCCAGTTCTGCAATTCTGTGATCTCCTGACTCCTGTAGCATTTGAGCTGGCTCATGAGGAGAGCTCCAGGGACACAGGTCTTGCTTGGGAATTACTTTGCTGGCATGGACTGGATGCCAAACTTTGGGGAGAGAATGAGCCTTTCTCCCTTCCTTCTCCCACCCCTCTCTTGCCCAGTTCCAACTATCCAATCCACCCCACCACCATCATCAGGGAATATTTCTCAAGGCCCTAGATCCTGTGTGGGGGAGCTAAGTTCTCACTAGACCTGCCTTCTAAGGGCTGATGACTCAACTTCCCAAAGATTTCTCCCACTGTCATCCCCAATTCACCAGTCCCCAGGACCATTTGTATATTGCTTAGAATCCTTGTTGCTATTCAATTGTGCCTGACTCTTCATGACCCTATTTGGGGTTTTCTTGGCAATGACACTGGAGTGGTTTGCCATTTTCATTTTACAGATGAGAAAACTGAGGCAAACAGGGCTAAATGACTTGCCCAGAGTTACAGTTAGCATCTGAGGCTGAATTTGAACTCAGCTCCAGGGCTGGCACTCTCCACTGTGCTATCTAGATGTACCTGTAGAATCCTTATATAGGAGGCCTTTTCTGATGCTCTCCAGTTTGGGTCTCTCCTCACTCCTTTATTTTTTATGTACTTTGTTGGTACTTTGTACATGTGTTCCCCTCCCCTTCCTGGTAGAATGGAAGCTTATTGAGGTAGGAACTCTCCTGTCTTTGTATCTCCACCACCTAACACATAGCAGGCTTTTAATAAATGTATATTGAAGGACAGCTAGGTGAAACAGTGGATAGCCTAAAGTTAGGAAGACATCTTAAATTCAATTTCTGGCTTCAGGCATTTACCAGCTGAGTGGCCCTGGGCAGGTCACTTAATTTTGCCTGAGTTTCCTTATCTGTAAAATGAGCTGGAGAAGGAAATGTCAAACCACTCCATTATCTTTGCCAAGAAAACCCAAATGAGGTCACAGAGTCAGACAGGACTGAAAAATCACTAAACAACAAATCTTGAGTTTCCAACAAGGTAGAATTAGGATAGTTCCCTTGCTTTTTAGTATTTATATAGAAGGGGAGGAAATTAAGGAAGGAGAACAGTTAGCAATAGTGATACCCTTCAAAAGGGTCATTAGGCTAGTTTTTAAAATGCTTGGGGGAGGTGGAGCAGCTAAGTGGTGAGTGAATAGTATGGCCCTGGAATCAGGATGACCTGAGTTCAAATCCAGCTTCAGACACTTAACACTTACTACCCAAGTGACCTTGGGGCAAGTCACTCCCCCCTCCAAAAAGCAAAAAAAAAAAAAATCATTCATTCATTCTTCTCTTCTCTTCTCTTCTCTTCTCTTCTCTTCTCTTCTCTTCTCTTCTCTTCTCTTCTCTTCTCTTCTCTCTCTCTGTCCTCCCCCTCTCCCTCCCTCCCTTTGTCTTCTCTTCCTCCCTCCTTCCCTCTCTCTCACTCCCTATCTGCCTTTTTAAAAAAGCATGATGTATGAAATGAAGAATCATAGTTTTACTTAGAATCCTCTGTATTCCATATGCAAATGTTCCTCTTGGTGTTTAAGTTCAAGTGATAAAAAGAACGGCAGAGTACAGTTTTATACAAGGAAAAATTCATCCATTCCAACAATGGGTAGACTGCATTTTCACTTAAGGAATCTCTCCAGTTCCATAGAGGGTAGAATCAATCCAGTTTCATCCAGGGAAGACTTCATCCAATTTAATGTAAGGCAAAAATCCGTCCATCCTGGACCCTTCTCATTGGCCTGTTTTGAGTCTCCTACACTCAAGGAGTTAATACAGCCCCCCTCCTGTCCTGGTTTGCTGCACCCGCCCTTCTGGACAGTTGTTGGCTGTAGGGCTGAGGATAAGGAGTGGTCAGCTAGTGCTGGGAGAGGCTGGGGAGACAGGGCAGAGAAGCTTTTGCAGGGTGACCATTGGGTCCCAAGCACCAGGCTACACTACATGTAGTGCTGGGCTAGGCTAGAGGAGATGCCATGTTTACCTAATATAATGTCTCTGCCCCTGTGGAGCTCAGCGCATGAGTGCATGTACAGATAACCATAATAGAATAATAGAAGTGCTTGGTTTTGTTTTGTTTTTTAAAAATGCATTTATTAAGTGCCTACTGAATTCAGTCCCAGGAGAAGAAATCTCACCTGCCACCTGAGGAGTGATGATCAGGGACTTTGTTCAGGACTTCTTCCCTGAGAAAGCAAACAACATCTGTTGGGAGCCCTGATCATCTTAAAACCATCTAAACCCTAGATTTCACAGTCCACATTCCATTGCTACTTATTTGGGGGGGGGGGGCGGCCAGGTTGGGAACATCACACACACATCACCTGATATTAGAGGTGCCCCTCCACCTTCCCAGAGGTGAAATGGGCTAGCTCAAGAAGCAGTAGACTCCCTCAGTCTCTGGAAGTATCCAAAGAAATTCCCACTCAGTTACAAGTTGGATGATTAGATGTCTTCTGGAGTCCCAACTTTGGAGTTTATTTAATGCTGAGGATGATGAACGCCCCAAGAGGTCTTCAAAATAAACTTTCTCTAGAATCCTAATGCCTATGTCTGTTTCCTGTTGGGTTATGTATGGGTGGGAGAGGGTTAGGATGGGGTGTTGGGGCAGGGCAGACGTACTGGACTTCTGTGATTACTCTGATATGTGACAAGGGGGCGCATGAGGCAGCAAGCATTAATTAAGCCCTTAACTATGTGCCGAGCTCTGGCGATGCATTGACAAAAATTTAAAGCCTGCCCTCAAGGAGCTCCCATTCTGACAGGGAAGACAACCTGCAAACAACTATGGATATACAATAGCTGTACAGTATAAAGGAGGTAATTTCCGCCGGAGGGTCCTGGGGTGGGGTGGAATGGAGGAGGGACCAAGGCCTTCTGCTGAAGGTGGGATTTGAGCTCAAGTCTTAAAGTGGGTCAGGAAAGGCAGGAGGTGCTAGGCATAGAGGACAGCAGATGAACCCACAGAGTCAGGAGATGGGGGGTAGAAGTGGGAAGAACAGCAAATGGGCCAGTGGAGCTAGACTGAAGGGTACAGAGAAGGAAAAACAAGAAGATAGGAAAGGGAAGGAGGGGCCATGTTGGAGGCATGGGAGCTTGAGCAGAGGGGCAAATTTATTAAGCAGAGTAGGTCAGACCCACACTTTAGGGAAGAGATTGTTAAGGATTGTAAAGGCCAAAGGGGAAATCTCAGTGAGCAAGAAATAGGGGCAGATAGGTGATGGAGTAGATGGAGCACTGTCCCTGGAGTCAGGAGGACCCGAATTCAAATCCAGCTTCAGACACTTAGTAGCTGTGTGACCCTGGGCAAGTCACTTAATCCTGATTGCCTCCAAAAAATAAAAAATAAAAAAAAGAAAGAAATGGGCAGGGTGGGGGTGGGAATCACTCTCCCATTCCCCTTAACCACTTGAAAAAAGACAATGACTCAATGGCCTAGGGGTGAGTAGGCCTGTCACTGATTTCTTGAATAGGTTCCTGCACCCCTTGCAGAGTGAGACTACTAATGACTCCCAGTCAGGCCTCCCATGGGTTGTGAGTCTCAAAGGAGATGATTTGGATGCCCAGAGGTCTGGAGAAACCTGCAGAGGTTATGATAATAATTGAACTAAAGGCCCTTCCCAATCCAGCCCTACCCAACCTTACCAGTCTCTTAGAACTTGGAGCCTGAAGGGCCTTGAGAGTCCAATTGAACTGGAGTTTAAGGGAATTCAACTCCTTCCCTTGAACAGAAGGGGAAATCCTACCACACGTGACTTACTGAATCCTGCCAAACACTCTAAGTTCTAGCCAGACTTTACCAGATCCCTTTAAAAATGAAAACAATATCACATGGAAAAATATTCATTGGCCCATTCCCAAGGTTGTGCTTGTATTTATTGAAACTGGGTTATAGAACCTGAAAGAAAGAAAGCTAACATTAAAGATAGAGAAAAACGGTCACTCTCTAGCAACTAGTCATTTCAAACATGGCTCTCTTCTCACATTCTTAAAATCTTTAAGATGAGAACAGTGGTAACAAGGAGTACCTTCTGGGGCAGCTAGGTAGCACAGTGAATAGAGCACAAGTCCTGGAGTCAGGAGAACCTGAGTTCAAAATCCTGCTTCAGACACTTGACAGCTGTGTGGCCTTGGGCAAGTCACTTAACCACAATTGCCTTGCCTTCCCCACTCCAAAAACAAAATAAAACAAAACAAAAAACAAATAAGAGATCCTTCTCCTATAGGACAGTTTCCCCCTGTTAAAGCACAGAAACCTTTTGTAGTCTGTAGAACCCAGTAAATTGAGGGATAAAGAATAACAGAATATCAGAGAGTCACACTTCAAGCTTTGTTCAGGATAAATGCATCAAGAAACACAAAACAGGAATCTCATGTTTATTAAATAGGTGATTATGATGTGCAAAATTAGTGTTATATATATGAGGATGGAGGGACAGAGAAAGGGAGGAGGAGGATAGGTTGAGACAGAGAAGGAGAGATGGAGGGAAAAAGAAAGAAGGAAATAGAGACAGAGTGAAGCATCCAGAGAGAAAGTCGCTTCAAACATTAGTGTCAAACTCTAAAAATGGGGGCCACTGAGCCCTACATAACAATCCTGTGGGCAGCATATTGCTTTAGAAAATCACATATTAACAGCTCTTTTTGTGGTGGCGAAGAGTTGGAAATTGAGGGGATGCCCATTAACTGGGGAATGGTTGATCAAGTTGTGGTATATGAATGTAATGGGATACCATTATGCTAAAAGAAATGATGAGCAGGTGGATTTCAGAAAAACCTGGAAAGACTTATATAAACTGATGCTGAGTGAAGTGAGCAGAACCAGGAAAACATTGTACACAGCAACAGCAACATTGTGGGATGACCAACTTGGATAGATTTAGCTCCTTAGCAACACAACGATCTAAGACAATTCCAAAAGATTCATGGTAGAAAATGCCACCCTCATCCAGAAAAGAGTTATGGAGTCTGAATGCAGATCAAGACTTAACTATTTTCACTTTTTTTGTTTTTTGTCTTTTGTCCCTTTTGTTCTGATTCTTCTTTCATGACATGAGCAATGTAGAAATATGTTTATCATATTTAACATACAGGTATAACCTATATCAGATGCTTGCTCTCTTGGGGAGGAGGGAAGGGAGAGCAGAAAGGAGAAAAATTTGGAAATTAAAATTTTACAAAAACAAATATTGAAAACTGTCTTTACATGTAATCAGGAAAAATAAAATTCTACTAAGGAAAATATCACATATTAATATTATCTATGTCTTACTGTATTTTTATGTGTTTTGTTAAATATTTCCCAATTTCATTTTAATCTGGTTCAGGCTCCACTTGGGAGGGGCTGTGTATTTGATACCTTTGGCTTAGAAGACAGAAAGCTAGCTTCTGAGTTACAGATAGATGGGTTCTAGGCCTGCCTCTGACATATTGGATTATAGATGTTGAGCCAGAAGAGACCTCAGAGATCATCTGGCACAGCCCTCTCATTTTAAATATGAGGAAACTGAGGTTCCATGAAGTTAAATGATTTGCCTCAAGTGACACAGATATTAAATGACAGGTAGGATTTGAACCCAGGCCATTTGACTCCAGAGATGTCGTTTTCTAACATTTCAGTCACATCATATTTTCTGTCACAATCTTATATCCATTCCAGCACTCAGTTCTTACTACCACCACCCACACTGAGGCCTTTACCACCTCTTTCTTGCCTGGACTGGGCAGCTAAGTGGCCCAGTGGAGAGTGTCAGACCTGGAGTCAGGAGGACTCCTCTCCCTGAGTTCAAATTTGACCTCAGACACATACTAGCTGTGTGACCCTGGGCAAGTCACTTAATGCTGTATGCCTCAGTTTTCTCATCTATTAAATGAGCTGGAGAAGGAAATGGCAAATCCCCCAGTATCTTTGCCAAAAAAATCTCAAATGGGGTTAGGAAGAGTCAGACACATCTGAAATGACTGAACAACAAAATTTATAAATATCACATCATTTGATTCTCACAACCACCTTGTGAGGTAGATGCTATTATTACACCCATTTTACAGATGAAGAAACTAAGGTTAAGTGATCTGTCCAGGGTCACACAGCTAGTGTCTAAGGCAGGATTCGAATTCAAAGTCTTCCCAACTCCAGGTCCATGTACCGTTGAGTATCCTAACTGTATTACTCACGTCCCTTCCTCTTCTGCTCTCAGCTCACTCCCATCCTCACAAACCCCAAGCCTACCTCTGAACTCAGAGGGAACTTTCCAGTTCTAACCTAGGCAACCCAACATTGAGCAGCTTTCCAAACAAAACAGCTCCCCCTGGGAATGCTATGGTTGGAGTTTTGTCAGGAGGCACTAGGTGGCACTGTTGTGCTGCTGTTGGTGAAGGCCACGGAGCAGGAATTTTGATTTGTCCGGGTTGCCTCCCCTGGGATTTAAATCAGACCTGAGGAAGAATATCCTGAGCCTTGACCTTGTTAGAGCCTGGGATGGAAAGGACCACAGCAGAGTTTTGGGGTGGTCCTCTCCAAGGTCTTTGGGCTTTCATCAATGTGTGATGGCCCTGGGTGGTCCTTCGGCAAAGTAGGGGGATGACCTCAAGTGAATCCTTCCAGCCTGGTCATTCTGTGCTCCTCACTATGTGTGACCTTGGACAAGGCACTTTCCATCTCTGTCAAACAATGGGACTCAATTAGGTTACCTTTAAAATCCCAGTTCTAGAATTCTAGCCATGTTCTAAGGCCCTTCCCCATTCCTACGTTCTGTGTCCTACGTTCTAAGGTCCTTTCTAACCCTGATAGTCTATGTTCTAAGGTGCTTTCTAGCTTTGGCACTAACAGGGCAGTCAAGCCAGCCTAAGTGTAGCAGCAGGGCACACTGAAGGAGAGATAGGAAGTAGCACTTTCCAGGCAAGTCAAGCAACCACCATGATCTTGACCATGATCTCCCCTCAGATCACTATGGATATAGCCCTGAGACCCTGAATCCAAGAGCCTTGGGAATAGCAGTGGCCCCCAAGTCACCAGACCTGCTTCTAGCCCAGCCCATGCAGCTATCATTGAGGGGAGAAATCGTTATGGAGAAAGGACCTACCTTCTTCATCACCAGAAGATGCCACCAAGAGGCAGATAAGCCCAAGAACAGAGGGTGGCAGCACATGCCTAGATCACTGGTCCTGCATCTAGCCCAGCCCACACAGCCAGAGAAGTAACTACTGTGGAGAAGGGGACTACAATGCCCAACAACTGCTACCCACAGGGCAGGCAAGTCAGCTCAGCTGAAACAGGAAGATGCCCTGAAGGAGGGACAGGAGGAAGCATGCGCCAGGCAAGCCAAACTATCACTACCACCTTGACCGCCATCTTGCCTCAAACTCTGATGGAGACCGTCCAAGACACTCAACCCAAGAGCCATCATTCTGAGAAGTAATGTCTATGAGTTCCAACCTGGCAACTGGCCCTATGGGTGCTTACACCACATCTATTGATGACCAAGTGAAGAAAGCCCCAGCCACCAAATTTCTTGGCACTGTCATACAGCTCCACATCCAAACCGAAATGATTTATCAATGGAAATGACATTAAAGAAGAGGTGTTGCCATCCACTTCGCTGCTGTACCCTAAGGATCATGGGACCTTCCCATCAGACTTATGGCTGAAACCTTCTCTCTGTGTGCTGTCTCCACCATCAGAACGTGAGCTCCATGGGAGAAGAGACCCTCTTACTTTACTATTTGTATTCCCATGCACTTAGCAGTGTGTTGCACAGAGTAAGGGCTTGATAAATTATTTTTTCCATTCAGGCATTCATATTCAGTATCCTCGGAGGCCATGATTCTAGGTTCTAGAATGGCTCTCCATAGGTGGAGTATGAAGGGGCTCCCTGAGCAGAACGTATTGGTATTCTTTTATTCTTCTCATGGCCCTGCCTTCCTCTGGCTTTAAAGATCTAATGCTGTGTTGGAAGTGAGAATGGGACTCTGGGGCAAACAGCACAAGTTGTTTGTTAATGGTAGGGTATGTAAAACTAGCTATGGGAAGGGAGGAGAGGAATAAAATAAAGACACCTTACATCTGTACAGACTTTCTACTTCTCAAAGCTCTTTCCCATTCATTTCCTTATTAGATTCTCATAAGAACCTAGGATGTTTCTGGGTCTGCTTTTTAAAAAGGCATGCAAAGATTATTTTACAGATGGGGAAACTGAGGCAGAGAGCTTTGTGGGTTGCCCAAGGCAACATGGAAAGTCATTGATAGGGCTGGGACCAGAACGTAGGTCTTAACTCCAAACCCAGGAAATCATAGATCCACAAAATTGGAGAGCTGGAAGGACCCTTAGAACACAGAATGCCAAAGCTGGAAGGAACCTTAGAACACAGAATATCAGAGCTGAAAGGACCCCTAGAACACAGAATGTCAAAGCTGGAAGGACCCTTAGAACACAGAATTTCAGAGCTGGAAGGACCCTTAGAACACAGAATGCCAGAGCTGGGAGGGACCTTAGAACACAGAATGTCACAGCTGGGAGGGACCTTAGAACACAGAATGTCACAGCTGGGAGGGACCTTAGAACGCAGAATGTCACAGCTGGGAGGGCTTAGAACACAGAATGTAAGAGCTGGGAGGAGCCTTAGAACAGAGAATGTCAGAGCTGGGAGGGACCTTAGAACACAGAATGTCAGAGCTGGGAGGGACTTTAGAACACAATTTCAGAACTGGGGGAGACCTTAGACCCAGAATGTCAGAGCTAGAAGGGACCTTAGAACCCAGAACACACAGAATCAGAGATGGAAAGGGCCTTAGCCTATCTTCTCCCATCTCCTTTGGGAGCTTGCCCCATTGATCATTTATTTCCTCCGGGTCTCTTCAATCTCTGGATTTCTGCAGCCTCTTTCTTCCTTCCTACAAACATGCTCATGTCTCTCTACCTTAAAAAGAATAAGATTTCCCTGGACTCCACCATCTCTACCCCAGTGATACCTTCTTTTTTTCCTTTTCTCCCTTTCACTCCCAAACTCCTATGAAGAGTTATCTTCATAGGCTATCCTCCTTTACCATCAAGCCACTCTCTTAACTGTGGGCTCTGATAGTCTTTTCCCCTTGACCTCTCTAGATACCATTGACCACTTCCCCCTTGTGGACACGGTGCTCCCTTGGTTTCCATGACCCTGTTCTGTCTTGGTTCTCCCATCCAGTCTCTTCTTTTTAGACTTCTCTACTGTCTCATTGTCCATCTCCCTCATCCTAAGCACTATGTTGCCCAAAGCTCTATCCTATGTCCTTTTCTCCCTCCACATTTTCTTACTTGGTGACCTCATTCACTCCCATGAGTTCAATGCCTCCCCTATCTATATACCCAGCCCAGGCTTTCTCCAAAGTTCCAGCCCCCAATCACCAGCTGTTTTGCTGAATACTTCCACTTCCTTGCACCTACAACTCAATATGTCCAAATTAGGACTTAGCATATTCCCGGGCTAAAATTGATCTGAAATTGAGGGTTCCACCATGCTTGTGGTCACCCAAGTTTTTAACCTCAGAGTCATCTTTGGTCTTCCCCTTCTCTCATTCCCGCCTGCCCCACATCTAATCAGTTGCCAAGTCTTCTCAATGTTATGTCCCCAACATCTCTCATATGCATCCCCATCTTTCTAGTCATATGACCACGACTAGCCCCCTTCTTGAGGTCCTCATCACCTCCTCCCTGACTAGCTTCATTATTGTAGGGGACCTCCACCACTGGTCCCCCTACCTCTGATCTCTCCTCCTTCTATCTTTCCTTCGCACAGCTACCCCCCAAATGGTACAGGTTTAACCATCATCACTCTTCTGCCCAGAAACCTTTGGTGATTCTCCCCTTCTTCTAGGAGAAGAGCCTGGCATTTGAGGCCCTCACGTGTGGGCTCCGAGCTACACTTACTTCTTGGCATTTTAAGTGATTGCCTTTCATGGACGCTACACTCCAATCAAACCGAGCTATCAGAACTTGACCTGTCATCTCCTGCCTCTGTACATTTGCCTGAACACACACTGATTTCACTACCACGTTTCAGATTCTTTATCTCCCTTTAAAGCGCCACATAGCTGCCCATATCATATCAAAGGATATGGACTGCCTTTTTCTTAAAGGAAGTCAAGCTATCAACAAATGAAAAAAACATATGCATACTATGAAAAAATATGAACACTAATAATTAGAAATGCAAATTAAAGTCTCACCTATGCTTTCCGTTGCATCCCTCCCCACCAACCCTCCCAAAGAGCCATCCCTCAAAAGAAAGAAAAAATGGAAAGAGTGGGGGAAATAGCTCAACAAAACTAACCAACCAAGATATTAAAAAATCTGTCATTACAAGCACTAAGGCCTAGCCTCCTACCTCTGCAAAAAAAAAAAAAAGAGGTAGACATGCCTCCTCACATCTGTTCAACAAGCATTCATCAAGTACTTACAATGTACAGGGTACAGTCTAGCTAGCTGCTGAGCCTACCAAGACAAAACCAAGCACTACCAGTCTCTGCCCTCAAGGAGTTTACATTTTACTGGAGGGAATCAACATATAAGCAGATAAGTATGCATGGGTTGTCCCAAAAGTCTTAGTGAGGTTTTAAACCTTCTCACTTAGACTTTTGGGACATGTTGTATTAGACAGTTTGAGGAGGGGGAGAGCGCCATCAGCCGAGGAGATCAGGAAGGACTTCCTACAGGAGGTAGCATCTTTGTCTTTCTTGAAGGACACAGTACAGCAGATGCCTAATAAATGTTTGTTGATTTGAACAGAATTGGAAAATGTTAGAATTTGAAGAGATCTTAAAACATAGAATGACCAGAGCTGGAAGGAACCTTGGAAATTATCTGGTTCACATTTTTCATTTTGTAGTTGGAGAAACTGGCAAACATGGGAGTAGACTTACTTGTCCAAAGTCAAACGGTAAGTCAGAGGCAGCTGAGAAGAGATGGGAAAATGGACCTCCTTCTTTTCTTTGCAGAGGTGGGGTACTATGGGTACGGAAAACTATATACACTGTTGGACTTGGTTCATGTTTTGGTTAATTTTTGCTGGCTTTTTTCTCCCCCTTTCTTCATGTTACAAGAGATGGCTAGGGACAGCCAGGTAGCACAGAGATTAAGAGCATTGGCCCCAGTGTCGGGATGACCTGGGGGATTGAATCCAGGCTCACTTAGCACCCACCCAGAAACACCTGGCCTTGTAACCTTGAGCAAGTTACTTAACCCCAATTGCTTTAAAAAAAAGAGAGAGAGAGAGATGGCTGAATGGGGTAGTGGGGGAGAGAGGAATACATTTGAAATGAAGGTGATATAAAATAGAAGGTATCAATATGTATATATATATATATATATACATATATATATATATATATATTTAAAATCAGTGGTAGAGAGCAAGGACCAGAAGCTCAGCCTTCCGACTCCCAGTGAGTGGCTCAGTTCACACCACCACATGAAGGTCCTTTATCCAGTGTCCTTGTGGTTAGTGATGGTCCAGGGTCACAGCTCTCAGCTCTCTCTCCATGAGGAGCTCCAGAGGGCAGAGATTGGGAGTTTTTCCCCTTGAGGAAGCCAAGAATCTTCTGGTTCCCAGTGGGTGCTAAATGAATAGCTAGAGTAACAATGTTTGGCACGTAGTAAATAGTATTTTTGTTCAAATAAAATAATGTAATAAATAATAAATTAATAAATGCTTGTTGACTGACTATTACAGTGGAGTGGAAGGAGCCCTGGATTTGGAGTCAGAAGATAATGCTTGACCTTGGTTTTGTGTTCTTGGCCTTTTTAAACATTTATTTTATTCTGAACTTAAGATATAGAAAGCATTTCCAGAACACAGTAGGACAGAAAAAAAGATGATTGTACATGAACCTGCAAATCTGTTATGTACAACTTGCTATTCCTTTTAACTATGTAATAAAGTTATCATGTAACTTCCTTTTTCCCCCTTTTCTCCCCTCCCCCCTGCTACCATTAGATGCAAATGGTATGCAAAAAATATACATGTGTGTATATTCTATGCATACTGTATTTATCAGTTCTTTCTCTGGATGCAGATGACTTCTTCCTTGCTAGGTCCTTTGTAGTTGATTTGGGTATTTATAATAGTCAAAATGGCTTAGTTGCTCAAAGTTGTTCTTAAAGCAATATCGCTGTTACTGTATACAATGTTCTCTTGGTTCTGCCCATTTCACTCTTCATTATTTCATGCAAGTCTTTCCGTGTTTTGCTAAGATCACAGAGCTCATAATTTCCTATAGCACAGTAATATTCCATCACAATTATATATCCCAGCTTGCTGGCCATTCCCTAGCTGACAGGCATCTCCACAATCTCCAGGTGGCCAAGTCACTTTCCCTTTATGGGCCTCAGTTTCCACATCTATAAAATGAGAGGAGCAGAAGACCTAGGTAGTCACTAAGTTCCCTTAAAGCTCCAGATGTTCTGGCTGAATGTTTTCTGTCCAGCTGAGTGGTGTCGCTGCTCTGGGGGTTGCCACCATTGAGATGCAAGGGCCGGACCCCGCCGGCACCCAGCTCTCCTGAGCACCCGCCCAGCAATCTCCCAAGGCACATGCTGCTTCCAGCCCAGCTCACGTGTCTCTTCTGGCCACAGTACAGGTCCCCCTCCCCCCTCCCCTCCCTCATTGCCGCTGATGTCAGAGTGGCCACAGACCTGGAGTGAGTCCCCCCTCCCCCCACCGTGAGCTCCTCCCCCTCCTTTAAGAAGCTCAGGGAGCGGGACCATAAGGCACAGCCCTACAGAAGGGGTAGCCTGCTAGGAGCCCTGGATAGAGCCTGACAGACAGACAGACAAGCAGGCATATAGATAGAGAGGAGACAGGGAGACGGGAGAGACACGGACTGACGGAGGGAGCCAGGGAGTCAGGAGAGGGAGCAGGGAGAGAAAGAGAGATAGACAGGGGAGAGAGACTGACAAACAAAGTGACAGGGGAGTGAGGGAGTGAGAGATAGAGAGGGACGAGGACCACACAGAAACCTGAGGAGAGGGGTGGACAAGACAGAAACACAAATATATTCAGACGTACAGAGGCTCAGACGATCAGAGAATTCCAGTCTGGGAGAAACTTTGGGCATCATCTCATCAAACCCCACTCTCTTGAAAGATGAAGAAACAGAGGTCAAGAGAGGAGCTGTGACTTATCCAAGGTCACACAACTAGTAAGGAATCGAGCTAGAATAGAGACAGAGCAAGAACGGGGACAGAAACAGAAGGGGCTGGAGGAGTGAAGGTGGGAAAGGCAGAGAGAAGCCAAGAGACAGAACCTTCAGGAGAGACCCTAGAGGCTCAGAGAGTGGGGACAGAGACAGAGATAAAGTGGGAGGGGTCATCGGCTTCAGGCAGCATCAGCTCCTACCTCCTACGCTTCCAGAAACTGAAGTTTCCTCCCCTCTAAGTTGGGACAGCTGGGGACCTAGGAGGCAGCTGAGCCCAAGCCCCACCAAGGTAAGGCCTCGAATGCAGGGCAGTTCCTTCTGAATCAGGTTGTTGTGAAAGCTTCTTAGAGTTGCTGACCTGGGGGTGGGGAAATTGCTGGGATCATGATTATAATCATAAAGTCATACTGAAGTGAGCCATGGTCCTCCCCTCTCCTCTCTTCCCCTCCCTTGTCTCCCCTCTGCTTCCCTCTCCTCTCCTTTCCTTATTCTCCCTCTCTTCTCTTTCTCTTCCTCACCTTTCCTCCCTTCTCTCCTCTCCTTTCCTATTTCTCCATCTCCATCTCCCTCTGTCTCCCCTCTCCTCTTCCCCTTTCCTTCTTTCTTCTCTCCTTTCCTTTCTTCTTTCTCTGTCTCCATCTCCTTCTTCCTCTCTCCTTACCTCTTCTCTCCTCTTTCTCCTTTTCT
>NW_027187352.1:7805230-7812031 GCF_028583685.1 Petaurus breviceps papuanus
TCCTTTTCTTCTCCTTTCCTTCTTTCTTTTCTCCTTTCCTTTCTTCTTTCTGTCTCCATCTCCTTCTCCCTCTCCTCCTCCCCTTTCCTCCCTTTTTTTCTTCTCTCCTTTCCTCCTCCTTCTCCCTCTCCTCTTCCCCTTTCCTCCTTTCTTCTCTTCTTTCTCTACCTCCTTATCCCTCTCCTCTCCCTTTTCTCCTTCTCTTCACCTTTCCTTCTTCCTTCTCTCCTTTCCTTTCTTCTTTCTCTCCTCTCTTCTTTCATTCTCCTGTCCCTTTTCAATTTTGCTTCTCACCTGCCACCCAGGGAGTTATCATCACTTGAAATCTAGTTCTTTCTCCACTGCACCCACCTCCATTAGTTGAGGGCACAGAGCAGCTTCAGGACTAAGGAGTTGGGCCCCTGATTCCATCCCAGTTCAAGTTTTCCAGATTCTTTCCTTCTTGGGAATGTTTTCTTGTTCCCTGGACTGTGAGCTCCTGAAGGCCTGATCATCCCTTTCCTCTCCCCTCCTCAGGATGTGCTTACAGAAAGGAAACATGGTGCAAGTAGAACCAGCATTGGACTTAAGTTAGAAGACTTGGGTTTTTACATCCTGGCTCCTAGCTATGTGTCCTTGGGTAAATCACTTTACTTCTCCTGGACTCAGTATTTTCCATCTGAAAATGGGGGTAATAATGCTTGGCCTACCTACATCTCCAGGCTGCTGTGAGAATTACAGTGTGTAAATCTTTCAGAAATATGTTATTTTCCTTGTTCTTTTTCATGAACTTCTCTGAAGAAAAATGGTGTTTAATTCAATAAGTTTTTGTTCAATACTGTTTGTAGAACCAGCCCTGCTCTCAGCAGTGATGGGGAATTAGAGATGAACAGGGCATGGATGTCCCATCTCACTGGTTTAGGGGTGGGGATGTACTCCATTATCGGGGCTGCCTATGACACAAAGCATGGCAGGGACCATGAAAGAAGAGGCATTCCTAGAGAATTCAGCAGCAGATGAGATCTTATTGCCTGGGGAGGATCAAGGGAGGCTTCCTGGTCCCCTATAATGCTAATCCCTTCCCTCTGACATTATCTCCAATTTAGCCTCTATCCATCTTCTATGTACTTAGTTGTTTGTGGATAGGTGGGCTCCCCCATTAGACTGTGAGCCCCTTGAGAGTGGGACATTTTTGTACAGTGTCTGGCACTAATCAATGGTTCTTGACTTGACCTGGTGGAGAGAGTCCTTGGGCTGGGCTTTGGAAGATTGGCAGGATTTTGTCAAGGGGTGTGTTTGGTAAGGACAACATCTGGGCTTAGCACCTGTCATAAGAAAGGGCAAGGAGGGTGGGAAGGAAGGGAAGGGAAAAGAGTATAGCCAGGCATTGAATCTGGCTGGTGCATGGAGCAAGTGAGGGTGAAGAGGGCTAGGAAAGGCTGGAGAGGTAAGACTGTAAGAGATCCGAAATGCCAGGCCTGTTGGTGACTCACCCAGATGGGGTCTAGTTTACCCATGCTCCCTGCAGACCTGGGCTCATACTGAAGGTTATCAGATGGCCTTTCCCTCAGCTCGAGGATCTGCCCCTGAGTTGTGGGGAGGAGAGAAAGAAGAGAAGAAGGACTTGTCAGCTCTGCTTGTACATGTTTTGGGAGTTTCTTACCTGGGCAGCTAACATAGACAAGAGCGGTACTGGAAAGATCAGGAGACGCGGAGTCAGAGGCCTAGCATTCTCGTACTGCCACTGCTACTGGCTGCATCTGTGTGACCCTAAATAAGTCACATTACCTCTCCAAGCCTCAGTTTCTTCCTCTAAAATGAAGGGATTGGAGTAGATTCTTTCTCAGGCCCCTCTCCAGTTCTCAGTTGTACGATCTAGGAATACCGTCACCATGAGGACGAGTGTGATTTTGTTCTGGGTTAGGAGAAGGGGAGAAAAGGGCAATAAATCCTGTCCTCTTGACAAGTGGTCCTGGGTCAAAGCTGGGAAGGGGCTAGGAGTCAGGATACCCAGGTTCTACCTTGTCTCTCATAGGATAAACTGGGGCAAGTCAATTTTCCAGTTTGGGTCTCCTTACTCTTCTGTAAAATGGGTTTATCAAGACTGCCCTGCCATTTTCTGAGGTTCAAAGGAAATTGTAAGGCTATGCCAGGGTTTTGCTCATTTCTCAGGGAAGCCCCACTGCTAATCAATAAAACCCTTCTCCCTCTGATTGCAGAGTAAGTGCTTTCTTTATCCTCTCAAATGGCACTGTTTTATGGGTATCTCTCATTCCTACCACTAGACTAAGCTTCCTGAAGGCAGGGATCAAGCGTTGTCTAAACTCCCCTGGTACTAGCACTGAGGTCAGCAAACATCAAGGATTTAATAAATTTTTTTTTGTTGTTCAGTCGTTTCTTAGTCATGTCCAACTCTGTGACCCCATCTTGGATTTTCTTGATAAAGATACTAGAGTGGTCTGCCATTTCCTTCTCCAGATCATTTTACAGATGAGGAAACTGAGGCAAACAGGGTTAAATGCCTCACCCAGGGTTACACATCTAGTAAGTGTCTGAGGCTGGATTTGAACTCAGGAAGAGGAATCTTCCTGATTCCAGGCCCAACACTATCCACTGAATTGAACCCCAGAGGATGTCAACCAGGATGCTGAGAGGACTGGAGACCAGGCCAGTTAAGGATCACTGAAAGAGCTGGAAAAGTTGAGAAAAAGAGAAGACTTGGGGAGGGGGCAGAGGATGGAGGGGTGATGGCTTCCTTCAGGTGTTGGAAGGCCTTTCATATGGATGAAGGAGAGACCACAAGAAGGCTAGGCTCAACAACTGGTAACACAATCAAGGGAGCCAATCCCCAAGGGCTAAATGCTCTCACTGAAAATTTAACAACCGGCACACGCCTTACTGTAACATGACATTTCATGAGTGCATTAAGTGACCATCATTCCAATGGCAGGAGTTCCCATTTCATGATCCCTATCGGCCATTTAGATCCATAGGATATGGAAGCTGGAAAGGGTCTACCTCGAACTGTTATCTGGGAGGTAGATATTAGCTAAATCCGTTTCCCTCTCTGGCCTCCAGTTTCTTCCTCCATAACTTAAAGGACTAGAGGCAATTTCAGCTCTGGCATTCTATTTTCTAAGACTTTTCCCCCTCATATAAGAGGCTGTGGTCTAAGCCTCTTTTTATTGTTGAAGAAACTGGAGTCATGGGTTTTGCCTAAGGTTGGGCATGTAGCTAGTTAGTGGCAGAGTTCTTGTTGTAGTTTTAAGCTAACTAGAATATATTAAATGCACTAAGACTTTTAGGACATATTGTAATTTCTCTTTGCCCCTTTACTGACTGATTCCAGGCTGCTATACTTTGTGCCTTTGTGTCTGTTTTTAATTATTTACCTGTCTCCTCCCTACTGTTATTGTCCAAGCTTCTAGAAGCCCCCTCAAGTAGTTAGCTCCTTATGAGGGTTGGAAACCAGAAAAATCAAGTCAGAATTATAGGTAGAGATAAGAGTAAATAGTTACTGAGTGAATCTTTGAGGGATGGCCCCATAGTGAGGGTGATGGGCTTTAGGGTATATATGACCAGATTACATAGATGTGCCAGGGGGGAAGGAGAGAGTTAACTGGAGTATGAGCTGGTATGTGCTGGTACACACCCTTATAGGCCTGCCTATGCTATATTATATGGGCACTTTGGTGGCTCGGTGAATAAAGCATCAGCTCTGAGGTCAGGAGAACCTGAGTTCAAATCTGGCCTCAGACAATGAGCTGTGTGACCCTGAGCAAGTCACTTCATTTTGTTTGACTTGGTTTCCTCATCTGTAAGATACCTGGAGAAGCAAATGAAAAACCACTCCAGTATCTGTGTCAAGAAAACCCCAGATGGAGTCACAGAAAGTTGGACATGACTGAAATGACTCAACAGCAACAACAAGTCATATGATTCACATTAGGGAGGGTGTAGAGGGGAGGGCACTGATGTTCAGGTACAGGTGGGCTGGACCCTCTCCATTCTGAGATGCTGTTGGTTTGAGGGTAGGAAAAGAACTGTGAGTGGGGACATTCTGCAAATGTGCCCACTGGGTCTGAACCAGTTTGAGGAGGTCCTGCTAGACAAATCTCATCACCTTCCAGTGAATATGCCAGCTGTATCTGAACAAGGAGAAGGAGGGCGCTGAGGACATTCACCTCATCATTTCCAGCCCCAGCTGCAGGACTTCATCATGCCCCCGCTCCAGGAACCTGACGCACCATCCCCTTTTCCGTTTCTTTTTGCATGTTTTCTTCCCCCAGTAGACCATGAGCTCCTTGAGGGCAGGGACTATCTTATCCCTTTTCTTTATATCCTCAGCACTTAGCACAGTGCTTGGCATGCAGTAGGTGCTTAATCAATGTTTATTTACTCTTAATTTTTTTTCTTTTTGGAGAGCATATGGGGTTAAGTGACTTGCCCAAGGTCAAATGGCTAGTGTTAAGTATCTAAGGCCAGATTTGAACTCAAGTCCTCCTGACTCCAGGGCCAGTGCTCTTTTCACTGCACCACCTAGCTGCCCCTATTTACTCTCATTCTTATTTTCTGAAAGAACCTTTACCTGAGTGTCAGGGAACCTGGGTTCAAATCCCAGTCATGCCTTTGTTATATCTTGGGTCAGTCCCTTCTCCTCTGGTGCTTAGTTTCCTCACCTGTAAAATGAGAGGATTGAGCTATACAGTCTCTGATATCCCTTCCATCTCCAATATTCTATGTTCTAAGGCCTCTTCCAGGGCTATCATTCCACATTCTAAATGCCTTCCAGCTCTGACAGTCTGTATGGTCTATATGCCAGGTTCCATGTTCAAATATCCCGCCTAGCTCAAAACAGTCTGATCATTTGAAGTCAGAAAATAGCCTGACAGAAAGGTGTGTGTGTGTGTGCACATATACATGTGTTTTCATGTGTGCATATGTTTGTATGTGTGTTTGTGTGTCTATCTTTGTGTAACTGGGGGGACAATTCAAACCCTTTGCTTTACTTAGTTATTGATGGTATTGGCGGTAGGTAGCCTTGCATGTTTCCAGAATGAAGATAAGCATATCAATCAATCAATTAATCAATGGTCACAGGGCCTTTAATTAATCATTTGGGGAACCATTTCCTTCCCTGAGTCTCTGCCCAATTGTCAACAGTCTGGGGCCTCTCAGTTCACTATATCCTGGTTCAGTTTGGAGTCTCTGTTCCTGGAGACTTTTGAGAAATCAGTCCTGGAAGGCTCAGGCCAGGCACACCCGCCCTGAGATGAAGGGAATATTTGGTAAATAACAATATTATCCTCTTGAAAGTAATCCACTGAAATGGCTCTCTCCAAAATAACCAATGATCCCTTAAATGCCAAATCTTATGACTTGGTCCCAGTCCTCATCCTTTTCAACCTTTCTTCAGCATTTGACACTGTCAATCACCCTCTTCTCTTGGATCTGCTTTCCTTTCTAGGTTTCCATTACACTGTGCTCTCATATCTAACCGTTATCTCTCAATCTCCTCAGCTGGATTTTTATTCAACTCATGTCCACTAACAAAAGGTATTCCCCAATATAACTGGTCCTCTTCCCTTCATCCTGTATGCTATCTTGATTGGCCATCTTATCTACTCCCATGAATTCCATCATTGTGCCCATTGTATAGCTAAGGAAACCAAGGCAGACAGAGGTTAAGCAACTTGTCCAGGGTCACCCAGCTAGGAAGTATCTGAAGCTGGATTTGAACTCAGGATCTGACTCTAGGAGAAAAAAAAAGAGGAGAAAGTGAAAGAACTAGAGGAACTTTCTCAGGGAAGATCAAGTCAGTCTTTAAAGAATATTGAAGAAGGGATTAAAAGAGGAAAACAAAAGAACCGGATTTTGAATATGTGGAGTGAAATTCGGACATGTGTCTGGAGGATGGAGAGCTATGACATGATGAAGATGGGGGAATTAGGACCATTGGAACATTTCCTTCTGTGCAGTAGACTTGAGGCTCTTTTTCACAGAGGGGAGAGCTTTCCTAGGAGGAAGGCTTCCAGTATTCTAAGGAGCCACAGGGACCACCAGGAGAGAAGTCATCCAGTGATGGTCAGAGAATTGGCTAAAAGACCAGTAATGGGCTGATACCTACTGAGGAGTGCTGAGGCAACCAAATGTTAGCCTTGAAAGAACAATGGAAAGGCCTGTAGTCTTCTTGGAGTGTGCAGCTAGGCCATGAAGGATCATGGATCCTGAACAGAAACTAAAGGTTCTAGGGCCCCAGGTGTTTTTTCATCAAGGCAGGGACTTTGGAAGATAAAGATGAAGTGTGGAAGTGAACAACTGGGAAAGAAGATGGTGTCTGAAAGCAAAACCTGGATTTCTGAACCACAGCTTAAGATCAAGGAATGATGGTTTTCCTGGACACTTTTCCTTGCCTGCTTTTAAAAGACTGCATTCTTGCAAATCAGATCTTGATGGCTTTAAAGATGAAAATGGAGTGGGTGGGGGGAATTGCCCACATACATTTGCCAAGCTAGTTATTATAGAAAAAAAAGGGGCACCACATATGCAGAATTTCAGCAGAGGAGACCAGTAATTCATCAGAAACAGCACCCAAGAGAAACCCAAGGCATCTCCACAGAAGTATGGGTAGCAAGCAAAGGGAAGTACAGATCTAACTTAAGAAGGCATAGTCAACCTGATATCACTGATGAGATGATGAATGGAATGTGCCCCTGAAAGAATGTGTTTATTCAAAAGAAACAAAATAAGCTGCATGACAAAATAGGAGAGGGGTGAGGGAGAGAGAGAGAGAGAGAGAGAGAGAGAGAGAGAGAGAGAGAG
>NW_027187352.1:7812131-7812389 GCF_028583685.1 Petaurus breviceps papuanus
AGAGGAGAGGAGAGGAGAGGAGAGGAGAGCAGGGAAGTCTGGTGAAGAGCATTTGGGTGGAGATCAGTGGAGAAATAAGTGATACTGTGATTGGAATTTACTGCAGTCAACCTGGACAGAAGGAGTGAGCAAGAGAAAGAATTCAGCAAAAAGATCATGAACCTGGCATGGAGGGTTGATAAGAGTAGAAATGTGGAACTTCAACTGTTTGCATATCTTCTCTCTTTCTCTCTCTCTCTCTCTCTCTCTCTCTCTCTC
>NW_027187352.1:7812489-7844574 GCF_028583685.1 Petaurus breviceps papuanus
CTCTCTCTCTCTCTCTCTCTCTCTCTCTCTCTCTCTCTCTCTCTCTGCTTCTTTTTGCTTTTTGCCTCTCATTCTCTTTTCTCTCTACCATTTTCAATCTCTCCTCTCTCTGTCTCTATCTTCCTCTTTCTCTCTCTGTCTCCTCTTTTTCTCTCTCCCTCTCCCTTTCTCTCACTCCCTTTCTTATCCTCTCTGTCTCGGGCTCTTTTACTTTTTTTCTCTGTCTTTCTCTGTGTGTCTGTCTTTCTTGGTCTCTCTCCCTGTTTGTCTCTGTCTTCTTCTTTTGTCTGTCTCCCTCTTTTCTTTCTCTCTACCACTTTCTATCTCTCTCTCCTCTCTTGGTGTCTATCTTCCTCTTTCTGTGTCCTCTCCTTCTCTCTTCTCTCCTCTCTGTCTCTTTTTCTTTCTCTCTTTGTCTGTCTGTCTCTCTCTGTCTGTCTCTCTTTCTCTGTTTGTCTCTGTCTTTATCTTTCTGTCTGTCTGTCTCTGTCTCTGTCTTTGTTTTTCTCTGTCTCTCTTCTTTGTTCTTCCACCTCTGACAAAAGCAGGAAAGCTGATGAATTTTCAGCTTGCCCACATGATAATTTCATTCTAAGGACAATCAAGAGAGGAAATATTCTAGACCTGATTCTGATAAACACAGAGGAACTGGTTGCTAAAATTGCAAACTTTATCAATGATATGAATGAAAATGTAGGTTCCTAGGCTGAGAGCTAGAAGGAGACTTAGATACTATCTACCCCAATTGCCTCATTTTACATGTGAGGAAACCAAGGCCCAGAAAAGTTAAGCAACTTGTCTAAAGTCACCCAGGTAGCAAATATCAGAATCGAGATTTTAATCCAGGTTCTGTTTTTCCAGAGCTAGTGGTTTTTCCTTCTCTATCATGTTTCTATGATTTTGTGGTCACCATTCATCCTCTGTAAAGCCAGCATCCTTGACTTGGGAGAGAGGGAGGTCATGGGGCTGTCCCCAAGGTCTCAAAGTCCCTTGGATGCAATAGGATATAACCTAGTCAGGGAGAGGGCACAAAGTCCCTTCAACAGGGAGCCCTGGGGCCCTCCCAGGGCTTTCAGGGACAGCCCTAAGCCTGTTCTCCATCTCCATGGGAACCCAGGGTTTTCAGGGTCACATGTCACAGAGCATAGGAGACAGAGGGAGGAGGGGAGAAAGATCAAGACAGGAGGACAGGGAAAAAGAGAGAGACAGTGGTACAGGGAGAGACAGATAGTGAGACAGTGAGGGACTGAGAAAGGAAGGCAGAGAGTAACAGAAAAAAGGAGCAAAGACACTGGAAACAAGTAGGGGGAAGAGAGAGAGGGAGGGAGGGAAGGAGGAAGAGAGAGAAAGAGAGAGGAGAGAGAGAGAAAGAGAGAGAGGAGAAGAGAAGAGAGAGAAGAGAGAAAGAGAAGGGGAAAGGTTGGGAAGGGTGTGTGTGTGTGAGCGAGAGAGAGAGAGACAGACAGAAAGAGAGAGAGAGAGAGAGAGAGAGAGAGAGAGAGAGAGAGAGAGAGAGAGAGAGAGAGGCTAAAAGTGATATGTAGCATGTTAAAAGTTTGTGATCCCAAGCTGAAGGATGGGAATAGGAACCATTGAGGGTACACTGAACCTTTAAATAGGCATCTTCCTCATTCTCTTCCTCTTCCTCCTCCTCCTTCTCTCTCCCTCTCTCTCTCTGTCTGTCTCTGACTCTGTCTCTGTCTCTCTGTCTTTCTGTCTCTCTCTGTCTGTCTCTCTCTTTGTATGTCTGTCTCTCTGTCTGTCTGTCTCTGTCTCTGTCTGTCTGTCTCTGACTCTGTCTCTGTCTGTCTGTCTGTCTCTCTCTCTCTCTTTCTGTCTGTCTTTCTCTCGCTCTCTCACTCATAGCCTGGACCCTGGAGACCTTAATTCTGGCTCCAATACTTGTTCCATAACTCTGCTCATCCATCTCTAATGCCTTGCCTCAGTCTCCTCATCTTTAGAGTGGGCCCTTCCCTAGCAGGGCCATTGTGAAGGAAGCCCTCTGTCCACCTTAGCCCACTGCAGAGCCGGCAGCTGCTGCCTGTCCTCCCTCTCCCCATGCAGGGCTCTCCCATCCCCAGGCCAGCTCCAGCCCTCAGCTGCCATCCTCACTGCTTCTGCACAAAGGCAGCTAGGCCTCCTCAGGTTGCACGGATTCCATCCCCACCATCCACCTGGATCTGATGCCTCCAGTGACCCAGGGTTGGATTCCTGGGTGGCTGAGGTAACTTAGAGGAAAGGAAGGTCAGGGCTCCAGTTACAGCCCAGTGGGTGGGGGATTAAATAGCGGGGCACCTTTCTGAATGAGAGAGTATAAGAAATTGATGCCGCTTCCCTGATGGGCCTCAAGGAGAGGCATGTGAGGGAGGCTGGGGAGAAGGGGTATACATTTCAAGGGCAGGCTCTGTGGGTTCCGGGAGCCGAGCATTTTGGAAATTTCCTTCCAAAGGCCAAAGATTAGTGCCTTCCTCCAACGCCCACAGCTAAGGCAAGGAAGGGTGGTCTTGGACTTGTCTTTTAAAGGAAACGTAGAATGTATGCCTCCCCAGCAAGCTTCACCTGATTCCCTGTGTAGCTGTTTTTATAGAACTGTTGAGACAGAAAGGACTTTAGAGATCAGTGAGCCCAACTCTCCCATTTTACTAATGAGAAAACCAAGGCCCAAGGGAGTAGAGTGATTTGCCCAGAGCCACACAGTTAGTGACAAAAGAGCCAGGATTCGAACACGGTTCTCCTTCCAGTCCATAGTTCTTTGTACTCTGTCACATGGTCTAATGGCTTTCCCTCTCATTTTTTTTGGGAGGGGGGAGGAACCTCTCTAATGCATTTCTCGTGCACAGTGTCTATTAGTGTTACCTATGAATGTGTCTCACCTGGCTGACAGCAAACTTCATCAAGTCAGAGACTCTATCTTTTCTAACATGTCTCTTTCTCAGAGCTTACAAGCAGATGGGGTTTAGTGAATGCTGAATTAAACGCATAGGATCATGGAGAAGCTGGGTAGCACAGTGGATAGAGGGCCAGGTCTGGAGTCAGGAAGACCTGAGTTCAAATCCAGCCTCAGACACTTACTAGCTGTGTGACCCTGGGTAAGTCACTTCACCCTGTTTGCCTCAGTTTCCTCATCTGTAAAATGAACTGGAGAAGGAAATGGCAAACCATTCCAGGGTCTCTGCCAAGAGCTGGACACAACTGGAAATGACTAAACAACAACAGATCGTCGGGCTAGGGCTAAAAGGGATCTCTGGGGCCCATCTGGTCTAACCTTCCCATTTTACTGATGAGGAAACTGAGGCACGGAGGGGTGAAGTGACTTATTCAAGGTAATGAATTTGAACCCAGGCCCTGTGATTCCAACATCCAGACTGTTTCCCCCTGTATATTGCTTTCATGAAAGCATTGTGTGCAGAAACATAAAAACGAGTCTGTAGCCAATGCCAGCTATGTGGAACTAATGTAAGCATGGAGGGGCTGGGTCAGGCTTGAATGACTGAGCTCAACAGGAACAGGAAGGAGGAACTAGGCAGGAAACCTGGAAGGGCTGTATCTTTGAAGGAGGGATTTCTGACTGAGGGACTTGGGAGGGAGAAGCAGAGTCAAACAGAGAGAGTATCATTTAGTGGCATTGGAGTTGAGACTCAAGTAGAGTCCTGGGTTCTAATCCTGACTTGGAGAATTATTGGCTGTGTGACCCTGGACAAGTCATTGTGCCTTTCTCACTGTACCTTGATTTTCTCATCTGTAAGATCCCTTCCAGCTCTAAATCTGTGCTAACAGCCAGAATAATAGTATTAATAATAACTGACATTGATTATCATGTCTACTATGTGTCTAGCACCGTGCTAAGTGCTTTACAATTATTATCTCATTTGATATTCACAATAACCCTAGGAGGCAGGTATGGTCCCCATTTACAGATGAGGAAACTGAGGTAAACAGAGGTTAAGTGATTTGCCCAGGGTCACACAGCTAGTAAATGTCTGAGAACACATTTGCTCTCAGGTCTTCCTGACTCTGGGCTCAATGCTCTATCCACCATGTCACCTAGAGCCACTGAGTACCCCCTGCTTGGCAGGAGTAAAGGGTCCAGACTAGAGACTGAGCTAAAAGCTAAAACCCCATCTCTCTCCCCTCTTGCAGATCTGTTTCTGGTGCCTGTGGATGTGTTTGAACAAGAACAATGGTGATTCTACAACAGGTAAGGTCTCTGGACTAGGGGTGGAAACTGGGGAAAGGAGTTCATAAAGGTCATAAAGTGATGATATGTACTGGGAAATGCTCTGGTCTAATTGCAGAAAGCCTCGCATCCTGGATCTGACACTTAGTCATCAGGCATCCTTGGACAAGCTGTTTCCTTCTCTGCGTCTCAGTTTTCTCCTCTGCAAAATGGGGCTAACACTTACATTTCTGACCTCATAAATTCTTATAGGGAACCTGGTTAGTAAATATTAGAGTGTTCTAGGATCATAACCTATTCTTTAATCCTTCAAAGATCAATGTCATATCTCAGCCTCTTTTCAACTTTTATATAGTGCCTTAATATTTGCAGAATGCTTTATGTATGTGTCTGTATCTATATCTATTTATGTCTATATCTGTATAATTCTGATCTAACAACAGTCCTGTGAAGTGGGCAGTATTATTATCCCTATTTTGAAGATGAGGAAACTGAGACTGAAAGTGACTTGTTTAGGGTCACACAGCTAATATGTCTAAGGCAGAATGTTCTCTGACTTCCAGCCCTCCCTATTACTTCCATGTCACCTCCAGGTTGGTCTTTGAGAGATTCTATAGTTGAAAAATTCCTCCCAGAATCACAGAATTCTGGAGTGTGAAGGGCCCTCAGAGGCTGGCCAGTCCAACTCATATCATCCTGCTCCTCCCTGCTCCTTCTCCACCAGGGCCAAATCTCTCTAACATACCCGGCAGGTTTCCAGCCTTGGTCTGAAGACTCCTTCAGGGAGGAGGAGCCTGATATCTCTTGAGGACGGGCTTTCCCCCTTTGGGATAAGTCTAATTCCTCCAAATTCCAACTGAAATATCACCTTTTATAGGAAGCCTTTCCCAACCCCTCTTCTCCTTGAGGGCAGGGACTGTCTTTTACCTTTTTTTTGTATCCCATGATGCCTGGAACTTAATACATGGTCATTGATTAACTGTTGGAAAGTTTTTGCCTGACATCAGGCTTGGGTCTGCCCCTCTGCCCGGTGATGATCCTCTCTGAACCTCTCTGGGCTGTTCCTCCCCCAAAAGAGGCCCAGTGCATCACTGGACCCAGCCTGGAAGAGCTTCGAGCTGGGTGGGACCTACCAGCGATCGTTCAGTGCTGGTATAGCTAAGAACCCAGTGTCACCTCCATGCAGGGACACCAGAAGAGGATATGAGTGGAAGGTCGGGGCTGAAGTGAGCTTGCTGACTTTTCTAGAGCAGCAGCATCCAAAGTGAGGGGGGGGGGCGGTCATGGTATAACTCCAAGGGTGATCAGTTGATGGGACATGGGAAGGTGGGTTGCAGGACTGTCACTCACTCCCCTACTCAATAAACTCCTGTGGTTCCCTATTGACTCTGGCTAGCAATTCTCAGTCTGGGGTACTGAACTTATTTACTATTTTGATAATTAAATTTCAATATAGTTATCCTCCTTTATAATCTTACCTATATTATTTTATTACTAAAAATATGATTCTGAGAAAGAGTCCCTTGGGCTTTACCAGACTTTCAAAAGAGCCTATGACACCAAAAAAGTTAAGAACCCTGCTTTAGAATCATATTATTTCATTTTTATCATATCCTTAAAATTTTTTACTTCAGTGCTATTTTATAACGTACACAATGAATACAGTAGTGTATATTGATATATACATACACACATATACATATGATTTTAAAATAAATAAATCCACACACACTGGAGCTGCAAGCTCAAAATTTTTTTGCTAACAGGATATGTGACCGAAAAAGATTGGAGACTGATAAAGTGAAGGCCAAGGGATTGGTCTCTACTTGAGCCATTTTATTAATGATGATCAAATTGAAAATATAGTATTCTGGCCTTTTCTTTCAGTATGAATGTGAAAATGCCATACTGTAGTTCCCGGGGCAGGAAAGCATATGGAGATGCCCACACAGCTTTCAGGTGGCTCTCCAGGGATGCCCTCTCCACCACCCCTCATTCCCCATTTTGGAGCTTCTGGAAACTTCTCAGGAGAGTAGCAGTTGATTGCCCAAGCTGATCCACTAGGGTATTTAGGGTAGCTAAGTAATGGAAAGTGGTTGGTGTGTGTGGAATCACACAGGCCCTGTGTGGGAATGACAGAGATGGGAGGGGATGAGTGCATGAATGGGAAAGGCAGCAGCAGGCTAACAGAGTTAGCCCAAGTCTCCTCTTTTGGGTCATCCTTGTGATGGAGGTACCAGGATGATCAGGCCCAGCCCATGCTGGCTCAGAGACCCTAGGTGCCAGAACTGGGGTAAGAAGGAAGTTGTGGCTCAGTCAGGTCTATCTCAGTGGTGGCAGCTGATGTTACTTCTGCTTTGTCTTGAGGGAGGAAAGCCTGGTGGTGGGCACGAGGCAGATGACTTCCCTTTTCATAGGTTTCTCATGTAATCTTCACACCATGCCTATGAACTACGGAGTATAGAGATGGGAGAATGAGGGAGGGGAGTGTCTTTTCTTCCTCTTGGGGAGGAGAACAAACAACTTCTCCCATTGGGAAGATCCTCATTTGTGACTGGCCCCCTTCAGTCTCTTAAAAACCATGGTGATTATAGAGTACAATGGAAAGTGTGCTCTTGCTTCTCCAGTCTAAAGGATCTGGGTTCAAATCCCATCTCTGACACTAACAATCTGTGTGACCTGGGGCTAGTGATTTATATTCCCTGAGCCTCAGTTGTGGCACCTATGAAAATTTGGAAGTTGGAGGATGATCTGGTGATTTAGGGAGGGACAGTGTGTTCCAGGGATTAGCTGGAATCAGCAGACTTAATTAGGTTCTCATCCCAGCTCACACACTGATGTGCGACTTTGAGTAAATAAGTTCCCTCCCCTGTCCTCAGTTTCCCAGTTTGTAAAATGAGGCTGTTAGAGTAAATCATTCCTAAGGTATTTTCTAGCGCTGATGTTCTGTGCTCTAAGGTCCTTTCCAGCACCAGTGTTCAATGTTCTTAGGTCCCTTCAGCTCTGAGGGACATTATTTTGTGAACCTCATCCTTCCTGTGATGGTTCTGGGAGACATGGAATGATGGGGGCTTGGGTTATCCAGGTTTTGGGGGTGTGACACTGACTGTTAGAGACCTCTTACTTAGGAAAAGACAGAACAAACCAGTGCTGTTTCATGGTGTGAGACCTCCTACCTTCCCAAGAGCACAGTCCATCAGCTTCCAGTTGGCCAATCGACTATGGCGGCCCCCTGGGGGCTGCAGGGAAAGAAGCCATCAGGCCAAGGCTGCTTGGGGAACTAATGAGCTCATTTGTCACCAGGATTCAAGCCAAAGAATGTGTCAGCTTGTGCCAGGTCTAAGCTGGCCCCCCTCCCCTTGACGCCAGCTCCTAGAAATAGGCAGGCCCTCCCCCTGCCCCACTCCATCCCTAGGACCAAGGAAGGGGAAGGCGACACATTCTATCTGGAAACCACCCTCTTACCCTTCTGTTCTGTTTTCCAGTCCCATAGGCCTTTGTTCTGTCCTTGTGTTACTCAAGTCTAAGGAAGTTAGTGCTAGAAGGAATGTTAGAAATCAATTTAATTAATTTAAACCAAAACATCACTTGTTAAATGCCTATTATATTTAAGGTTCTGTGTGTAGCACTGGGGATACAAAAAGGGGAATTTCATCTATTCAGTATCCCCGCTCCCCCCCATGCAAACACATTTTACTTTCTTTTACTTGAGATCCAAGAAAATTCAGTAACAAACCCAGGGACACACATTTAGTTAATGGCTAGCTAGGGTCAGCTGCCCTGAATCCCACTTTCTGGCATGGTCATCACTTCCCTGGCCATTTCTAAACCATGCAGTAAAAGGGAGTCTTCTTTACTGGTATTGACCCTTGTTTCTGGAACCATAAACTCCTAGGGCTAGAAGGACCTTCAGGAGGTACATCTTTCCTCCCCCACCCCTCATGCCCCAATCTTGGGTTCAGATTCAGCCAAACACCCTGCCTAACACCCTCAGGCAGATGAAGGAGAATCAGGTTTTAAAAGATTTGTGCAGCCTGGCTGCTGAAGGCATGTAGGGACCCATACAACCATTCCCTGGAGCAGCTGGGGCCCATTCCCATAATGAATTGTCCCCATTTACCACTGCTGAATAATTCGCATCACTTCTCATGTGGGCCTGAGCTGGACAGGCTGTGAGTTACATGCAGCTGCTCCCAGGGGACCCATGGGGCTGTAATGAAGAGAACAGAGTGCACATTTGCATATAGATTGAAACTCATCACCATGGGGCAGGCCAATGGACCATTCCTTATCTCTGGGCCTAGGCTTGTTTGGCAGGCCTCCCCCTACTCTCCAGATAGAATTATCTCTCCATTAAACTTATTCCCATAGAAAGAATTCTGTATTGGGAGTCAGCAGATCTGGTCTCTGGTCCTAGGTCTTCCATTAAAGACCTATGTAAACTTAAGTGAGTAAACTGGAGTAAGTAAATTTGACTCAGTTCCTGAATGGGGAAGAGTGTCTTAACTCTGAGATCACTATATATAATACATATGCACATATACATGCATATACATACATGTGTTGTGTATGTATGTATATATCTGGTTCTAATCTCTCTTTCCAGAAAGTCTGCATGGTACAGTAAAGAAAACCCTAGCTCTACTGGTTCAAATCTTGCCCAAGCTCTTACTACCTGGGTGACCCTGGGCAAGTCACTTACCTTTTCTGGGACTTCATCTATAAAATGAAGAGATTAGGTTACCCCTAAGGACCCTGCCATAGTAACTCTATAAATCAGAGATACTATTTCTTTTCTTTTTTTACTGCTGTTTCCCTTTATCCTACTATTTCTGCCCTCTATTTGTTTGTTCACACAATCCCCGGTGTTTTGAAATCCATTTTTCAAGGCTCAGGTCAGTTACTGCCTCCTGCATGGAGCCCTCCCTGATTTTTCCCCCAGCTGAAAGTGATTTCTCCAATCTTGAATCACTTTCTGTTCAATTTCTTTTTTTATTTTTTAAGCAATTGGGATTAAGTAACTTGCTCAAGGTTACACGGCCAAGTATTTCTGGGTAGGTGCTAAGTGTCTGAGGCCGGATTTGATCCCCCAGGTCATCCTGACACTGGAGCCGGTGCTCTTACTGCTGTGCCACCTGGCCGCCCCTCTGTTCAATTTCAATGACACAGGTATAGGCTCTGGAGGTAGAAGGGACCTCAGGAGCCATGGAATCCAACTGCCTGATTTGGACGGATTAAGAGACTGAAGCACAGCTAAGTTAAGTGACTTCCCCAAGGTCACACAGGTAGTGAGTGTGAGGGACAGGATCTGAACCCAGGCCTTCTGACTCTAGAGAAGAGTTCCTTAACTTTGTGTCCTGGACCCCTTTGGCCATTTGGAGGAGCTCATGATCCCCTTCTCAGAATGGTTTTTAATGCACAACATAAAGATAGATAGGATTACACAGGACACCAATTATACTGAAAAATAGTTAGAATATATTTTTTAAAATGTTCACGGGCCCTAAAGTGCTCTAGAAAGTGCTCTGGAGCCACCTTTCTTTCCAAGGACCATATCACCTCTTGCAAATTAAGCATGGCATCATGTTAACTCGTCAAGGAGAGAAAAACCAAACAAACTTGGCTGAAGGCCTTCTCACACCTCCCTATGGTACTGAGGTAACTCCTAACTCTGAGGTGTGTGTCCCCCCACCCCCAACCGAGGAAATAGGGAATTTCAGAGAGGATGGAACCCACCTTCCTACAGAGAAGCTGCATTGTAGGAACGTCACTGGTTTCGACCAAAAACTGGGTTCTTGACTCGGGCACTCACTCATGTGCCCTTCTGGCTCAGTGCCAATGCCAAGGGGAGAAGGGCAAGGCACTGACAAGTGCTGCCCAACTGGAAAGACTTCAAGGATGGTCCTGGTGCTGCACAGTGGATCAGCTATCTGAGCTGTAGCAGGTTTAGTGCAGAAAAGCTCACCCCCAGAGGGTGTATCACCAGGGAATGGAGCATCTGGCCACAGCAGCTCAGGAGCGCCCTCTAGGTGCTAGAACACCGGACTTGGAGTTGGGAGAGTGGGAGTGGCCACACTGCCTCAGAAATTTTCTAGCTGCGTGTCCCTCTAGCAAGTCTGTGGGCAACTCTCTTGGCCTCAGTTTCCTATTCTGTAAAATGGGGATGATAATAATAACACCCACTTTATTGAGCTGTTGTGAGAATCAAATGAAATAACTTATGTAAAAGGTTTTGTAAACATTAAACCAATTAATAAATGTTAGTTATTATTATTATCATATCAAATAATACTTTTACGTGGTACCTACCTTATGGTCCAGCCAAACTGGCCCATTTGCTGCCTTTCAAACACATAACACTCTATGTCCCATCTCTAGATACAGCAAACTAGTGCATTGGATAGAGGAAACCTGAGTTCAGATCCAGCCTCAGACATTTCTAGCTGTGTGACCCTGGATGAGTCACTTGCTATAAAACCTCAGCTGTAAAATGGAGATGATAGCACCTTCATGGCAGGGTTCTTGTGAGGATCAAATGAGACAACATGTGTAAAACACTTGGCACTTTGCCTGGCCCATAGTAAGCACTTAAATGCTTCTCCCCTTCCCTTTCCTCCATTTTGTAAATGAGGAAGCCTTAAGGCCTAGGGATGTTCAGGGACCAGACCTAGATCTGACCTACAACAATTTAGGGTCAGAGATTTGATGAGGAATCAGGTCACCTGATTCCTAATTTAGCTTTCAGATACAAGAAAGGGGAGACAGTGAGGATTAGAGGCAAGAGCTCTTGGTGAGGACTTGGACCCAGGTTTGAATTAAAGTTCTATCCCTACCTCAGGCAGGTCACTTCCTTCCTCATGTGTAAAAACTAGGGGCTAGAGTAGATGGTCTCTAAAGTTCCTTCAGTCTCTGATAGCCTGCCTGTCTCTGACATTCTGTGACTCAGGAAGGGGCTGGGGCTATATGGGTGAGCCCAGAGCTGCAGTCAGGGATGACCTTTGTAGCAGCTGTGCAAATCTCTCTGGGAATGGAGATTGTCAGGTTGGGAAGATGCATGATTACGCTCCGATCTAGGGGCTGGCACGTGCCTCGTCAAATACCCATTGGACTGTCATGTGTTAGATTTATAATGTCTCCTTAGCATTTACAACACATTCACCAGCAATTACAGTCTAATCCTCTGAAGCTGCCCCAGTGAATGCCCTTTGAACAGATTCCTCTGGGAGAATACAAAAATCCTTAGACAAAGCTGGAAGGGACCTCAGAATACCTGATGTTAAAGTGGGAAGGACCTTAGAACAGAGAATGTCGGAGCTAGAAGGGGACTTAGAACATAGAATGTCAGAGATGGGCCTTAGAACAGGAATATGAGATCTAGAAGGGCTTTTAGAACACAGATTATCAGACCTGGGAGGGACCTTAGAACACGGAATGCCAGAGTGGGAGGGAGCTTTGAACACAGAATATTACAACTGGGTCCCCTCTAATTTCCAAACTACACAGGGGAAGAAATTGAGGTCCAATGAAGGGAAGTAATTTACTCAAGGATTCACAAGTGGCAGTTAGGACTAAAAACCTAGACTATCCTTCTGGGTTAGGAAGAGAGGGCTCTGTTCTTATGTAAATGTACTCAGTACTCACTATTACAGTGTTTGCTTCTCAAGTCCTCTTCTCTCCCAACCTCTGCCAACACCCCCCCTCTCCCCCCCCCCCCCCCCCCCCCGCCCCCAGCCAAAAGGCATGTCCTGGGAGCCAGACTTCTGGTAATGAGCCTTAAGCCAGTCCTCAGACACCAGGTACCAGCTCCATCTATGGGCCTACAAGTTCCACAAATGGGCTTATTTTCCCATTCTAATAGGACCTCACAGAGTTTGGGCTCTACTGACCTAGCCTGCTAGATGGTGTAGCAGGCAGAGCACTGGGATCAGAAAAACTCGTCCTCGTGAGTTCAAATCTGGCCTCAGACACACCAGCTGTGTGACCCTGGGCAAGTCACTTCACCATGTTGGCCTTAGTTTCCTCATCTGTAAAATGAACTGGAGAAGGAAAGGGCAAACCGTTCTAGTATCTGCCAAGAAAACCCCAACTGAAATGATTCAGCAACAGTGGGCCACCTAGCCTGCAACCCCCCAGCTTAACTTCCACTTCAGGAGAATGCATTCATTAGCAGAAACAGAAAAGGGGTCTAACTGAAAATACATCGCAATACTTGTCAGGGACATCATCAATGGTATTCATGCAAGGAGAGGGACCTTGAGATTCCTCCCAGTTCTGGAACTCTGCACAGGGGCCTCGAGGCCGCATGTGGCCCTTCCGTCAAAGAGCCACACTTGAGGACCTAAAGGGCTGCAGGTTCCCACCCCTGTGCTCTTGTCTAAAGCCAAGCTCCTTGAGGCTCTGAACACTAGAGGGTGCTCCAAGAGAAGGTTTCATTCCACATACCTCTAACTGCCAGCCTCTGGAACCAGCCTGGGCTGAGCGTCAGACGCCCAAAGATTAGTCATAACTCACATTTCTAGGGCAGTTTATGAACAACTTCTCCAGTCCTGCTTCCAAACTAGTTTTCTAGCTCTGCTTTACCCTACATAGTCCCTTTCACCTGCCCATGTCTGTATTCAGCCCATCTTAGCTAAACATTTCAATGTCCTGCCTTCCACATTTTTTGCACAAGCCATTCCTCTTGCCTGGAATGTTTTCTTTCCTCATTTCTGTCTCTCGGAATCCTCACTTTTTTTTTCTTCAGTCAGATAGCCCATAAGCATTTATTAAGCTCCCACTACATGCCTGTCATTATACTTGGCCCTAAAGGTACCAAGAGAAACATCAAACAGTCCTATGTTCTATGTGGGAGGAGGAGGGGGACATGTGCACATGTAATTCTATAGAAATAAATACACAATCATGGTGGGGCAATAGCGTAAAGGGGGGTAAAGCTTCACACAGATGTCGGGGCCTGAGCTGCTCCGTGAAAGAGGATAGGGATTGTAAAAGGTGGAGGCAGGGAGTATTCCAGGTGTGGAGAAGAGTTACCACAAAGGCGTGGAGATAGGAGACGGGTGCCGTGTGTGAGGAAAAGAAAGAAGGTCCTTACCAGACAGCAGAATGTGGACAGGAGAGTCATGAGACTGGAGAATTAGGACAGGACTAGGTTGGAAAGGGCTTTAAAAGTTAAATAGAGAAATTTTATATTTGAACCTAGAAACAATAGGAGCTGCTGGAGCTCAATGAGTAAGGAAAACCCCCCTGAAATGATCCAATGAGAAGTGGCCAGGGTCTGAACCCGACCTCAGCCTCAGGGCAGCCTTCCTCAATCCACTTGCTAGTTCTTTGTCTTTCCTACAGAATGTATCTCACACTCCTTCCAGTAGAATGTAAGCTGTTTATTTTAAAAATCTTTGTTATTTCCTTTACCTAGCATAGTGCCTGATTCATAGTAGCCTTTATTTGATGAATTGAATTATGCCTATTTTAGAAATGGGAAAACCAAGGTTTCTGCAGATTAAATCATTTGCCCATGGTAGAGACGGCAAAGGAAGAGGCATTTATTAAGTGCTTATGTATGATGTTAAGGGGCAGCTAAGAAGCACAGTGGAGAGTGCTGGGCCTGGAGTCTTACCGAGTTCAAATCTGGTCTCAGACACTTACTAGCTGTGGGACCCTGGACAAGTCACCTGTTTGCCTCAGTTTTCTCATTTGTAAAATGAGATGGAGAAAGAAATGGGAAACTACTCTAGTATCTCTGCCAAGAAAAGCCCAAATGGTACCATGGAGAGTCAGACAAGACTGAAAATGAAACAACAGCTACAATGTTAAGAGGTTAAATGATCTGGCCAGGATGACACAGGTAGTAAGTGTCTGAGGCTGGATTTGAACTCAGGGTGTCCCAACTCCAGGTCTGAGGCTCAACTCCCTGTCCTACTTAGCTCTTCCGTAGTGAAAGAACTAGTAATTAGAAAGCTTACTTAAATCCTAGCCTGTCACTGTACTGTTGGAGGGTTTTTATAAAGTACTTTATTGGTAGGGGTGAGTTAAGTGCTTTGTAAACCATAAAGAGGCACAGAAGTAGGAGAATGTCCCTCCCCACCCCCATCTCCATATTTATAACCTGGTGCTAACCTAGTCTTCCAGCCTAATCTCACATGTTCTTTTCCATGTGTTCTCCCCTCTGGCAAATGCACTCCCTTTTGTCCTTGCAAACAGTAAGTCAGTCAATAAACATCTACCGTGTACCAGGCTCTATGTCAAACTCTGGAAATACAAAGAAAGACAAAAACCAGTCCCTGGCCTCAAAGGGGCTCAGAGGAGACAACATGAAAACAGCTATGTATAAAGAAACTATGGACAGGATACAGTGGAGATAACCAATAGAGTGAATGCACTAGAATTAAGGGGCATGGGGGAAGGCTTATTATAGAAGGTGGGGCTTTATTTGGGACTGGAAAGAAGCCAGAAAGTGGAGGTGAGGAGGAAGAGCTTCCAGACATGGGGAACCTCTAGTGAGGATACCTGTAGTCAGGAAATGGAACATCTAAGAGGGTGGGCATTTGGGTGTAAGGTGTAAGAAGTGTAAGACTCCTGTATCTTCATGCCTTGATCCTGCTGTTCAGAGCACCTGCCCCTCAGGAGAACAGCTGGAAAAGTTGTCTGTTTTTCTTTTATTTTAGACCATCATCTTGTAGCAAAAACAACAATAATCTCCAAACGGCTACCTGGTTTGACTGTAAAAGGTCATTTCATTTTTCCAAATTTAATTTTGGAAATTTTTTCTGATTAACTCCCCATTCACTCCCCCACTGAATAATTAAAAAGAAAACCCTCTTAAGAAATAAGCAAAGGCAAGGGAATTTCCACATGATCACATCCAGAAACGTTACCTCATTCTGCATTTTAGGGCCATTACTTCTGTGGTAGGAGGTGGGTAGCATTCTTCATCTCTGGCCTTTTAGAATCGCTGTTCATAATTGCACTGATCTGAGCAGAGCTCATAAATCTTGCCAAGTTGTTTTTATATGCATTGTTGGCACCGTATAAATCATTCTCTTAGTCCTGCTTACTTCACTCTCCATCAGTTCATCTAGGTCTTCTCATTTTCCTCTGAAGCTATCCATTTCATAATTTCTCATGGTTCAATGATATTTCTGTTACATTCAAATGGTGCCATCACATGTGCAGCCGCTATACTCTAGTAAAACCAGCTCAGCAGACCAGCTTCGTTCATCAGGTTGAAGGTAACCAATGGACCTCACAGAAGTCAGTGAGTGAAGACTTCCCATGGTGGAACAGGTAGATGAGAATTATTTGTTCCAATGGCTATGAAAGTGACTGAAGCAGGCATGGTCAGACATCAAAGATGCCAAGGTCATTCACTACAATTCCAGTCATCATCAACCGTCTTGATTTTTGTCCCTCCATTGATCTTTTGACTCTGGAAGAGAGAATGAGGCTGACAACACTTCCTTGCTTAAATTCAATTCACACACAAGCCAAAACATTACCCAAACATTTACCAGCACACCCCTGGTTCTAGTACGCTTATTAAAAGAACCATATTTTACAAGCAAAAGCAAAAGTAAAAACAAAACTACTGATATATTTTCCTTTTGACATAATAGATACTTCCCAACAAACACCCAAATAGATTCTTCCATAAAGTGTATTTCCTCGTTATTAATCAAGAAGAGGTGGAAGTATGTCCTAACACTGACCACTATATGGGATCAGTTTTGTTGCTTTTCCAAACTGACTTCCCTTACATCATTGCAGTCATTGTTGGGGGGAGGGGGACAGTGTGATACTGTATAAAGAGGGATGAATTTGTAGTCAAAGGATCCCAAGATCAAGTTCAAATACTGACTCTGCCACTTACTGCTTGTGTGGAAGGCTACCTTCCCTTCCAGCGTGGGATCAACACTCCCAAGTGCAACCTAATTGGGAAATATTCAACAAAATAAATAAAAATACAATAAAACATAGAAAACATTATATTTTGAGACTAAGTTAACATGTGGTCCATGCGGATCTTTATGTAGGAATTACTGGCCCCACTATCTATTTGAGTTTGACATTATTGGATTAAGGAATTCTACTTGAAGTCAGAAAGTCCTGGGTTCAAATCCTGATTTAGATACTTATTAGCTATATGACCCTGGGTCACTCTAACCTCTGTACATGTTTCTTCATCTGTAAAATGAGGCGATTTGACTTAAGTGACCTCTAGGGTAGGGGTTCTTAACTTGGGTTTTATGAATTTATTTTGATCAGAATATTTCAATGTAATTGGTTTCCTTTGTACTCCTGTGATTTTGTTTTATGCATCCAAAAAGATTCTTCTGAAAAGGAGAATATAGACTTCACCTGCTTCCAAAGGGGTTCATGACACACATGAAGTGAAGCACTTTCTGCTTTCAGATCTGTCCCAGCTCTAGCTCTGCTATTCTAACCCTTTTCCACTCCACAAAGATCAGCTTCCTTTGGGAGACCACTAGCAGTGAAGAAGCTTTTCTCTCCCAGGAGCCTGACCCCAACTTGGCAAAAAGGCTTCCTTCCATGTGTGCCTCTCGTTCTGCCCTCTTGGGCCAGGCACAACAGGCTTCTGCTTGAATGGACCTTCTAATGCCTAAAGAGGCTAGTTACCATGACTCCTCTGAGCCTTACCTCCTCCTTGCTGCATGTCCTTCAGGCCATTCCTTCCTGCCATTGATGCTGTAGGAGAAGGACCTGTGGACAACTGGGGTTCCACCATCCTGGCTGAAGGTTCTTTCCTCATCTGAGGGGCAGGTGCCCCTAGGTGGGGGATGGGGCACTTTGAGCTATTTCTCAATCCCTGATCTAAGGAGGCTGGCAGCCCTTTTTCCAGGGTGCAGGTTTAGATAGGGGAGGGAGAAAATGTGGAAGTACAGCAGAGGGATCATTGGATTTGGAGTCAGGTTGAATCCTTTTTTTCCCCATGATATTATTTCTGGAACCTTAGGGAAAGTCACCTTAGGGGGCAGAACCACATGATCTCTGAAGTCATTTCCAGCTCTAGATTCTATAATCCTAGAAACATCACAAGGCACCATGCTAGGAGTGCTGGGCTTGAAGCTAGAAAAACTTGGGTTCTCAATCCTTCTTCTGTCACTTACTAGCTGTGTGACCTTGGGCAAATCTCTTAACCACTCTGAACTTTGGTTCTCTCATTGATAAAGCAGGAACTATCTATAATGGGGTTGTGAGGCTCAAACAAGATGTCCAGAAAGTGCTTTGAACTATAAAGCAGTGTATAAATGCCACTTATTAAGCTGGAGACCATGTAGCAAGGAAGGGCAAGGTAGATTAGGAACCTCGGGGGCCATCTAGTACAACTCTTTCATTTTATAGATGAAGAAACAAAAGTATGAGGTCAAATGATTTATCCAAGATTACACAGGAAATAAGCATCAACAGTAGGATTTGAACCCAGGCCCCTCTGATTCCAGTCAGTGATTTTTCTGCTGTACCAGGTTGCCAGAAGGGCAGAAAGGGGGAGTGGGAGGATCATAGTTTATCTGTTTTCCAGTTCTTTCTCTAGGACCAGTTGATGAACAAAAAAAATGGGAAGGCTGATGCAACTGTGCAAGTCAGGGCTGTATGTCAGTGCTGAAGGTACCAGGGCACCAAAAGTCTCGTAGGTGGTGTTAAGGTAGGCCTCCAGGAGGAGGTGGACTGAAGCAGGCTTTGGAAAGAGATGAGAAGACATTCTGAGCATGGAGGGAGGAGGCCCTGGTGATCCTTTTGACAAGCAGAGACAGGGTTTATTCTCCCTGCCCAGGCCTGGGGGAATCCACAGTATCCAATGAACCTGGACTTTACTCCTCACTGAATTATTCAGATATCCCTTTGGCTTCTCCTTACTGTTTAAGGCAGGGCTGGGAGGGGGATGGGTGCTCAGAGCTCTCAGCAAGGGCCAAGTTTAAGTGTAGAGTCTTAGTGACCCAGTGCTTTTAGAACGGAGGGAAACCGGGAAAGAAATAAGGGAGGGAAAGAGTGTCAGCAGCAGGAAAGAGCCTTGAATCTGAAATTCAGCAGGGTCTGGAGCTGAATGCTGGCTCTAGCAGCCTACTACTGGTATGAATTTGGGCAGGTCCCTTCACCTCTGAGTCTGTTTTCTAATTTATAAAATGAGGGGGTTGGATGGATGATTCTTACATTGCCTTCCGGCCCTGAATCTATGATCTAGTCCAGTCTCTACCTCTTCAAAGATGCTCTCTACAATATCCCTGACCACCATTCCCTGACCAGGAAGCCACCCAGACTCCTCTTGAAGACCTCCAGAAACGGGGAGCCCACTACCTCCCTAAGCACAACATTCTACTTTTGGACAGCTCTAAATGTTGAAATTCTTTATTTTTCTTCAAAATTCACCTTCCTACTAACTCCCATCATCTGAGACTCTACTAATTGTTCCCATTCTAACAATTCCCAGAATTGTCCTGCCCTCTTGAGTCAACTCACAAATTTAAAGCCTATGACAGCCCTCTAAATGCTTGAAGTATCCTGTCTCTCCACCATCCTGTAGGAAGGAGAGAGGGAAGACATGAAGCAGAAAGAAGGGAAAGAAGATTGATTTGTTGACTTAATATCCTAGATCGAGAGCTGGAAGAGACCCCAGAGACCATGTAGTTCAATCCCCTTCATTTTACAGATAAGGAAATGAGGGCCCAGGGAAGTAAAGTAATTTTTCCAATGTCACCAAGGGAAATTAAAGCATCAGAAGCAGGATTTGAATTTAGACCCTCTGATCTAAAGCAAGAACTTTTCCCCTTGTATTCTACCTTCATGATTAGCCCATGATTATCAATCAGTCAGCTGACCTCTCTTTATGATACACAGGAGATGCATAAGACACTTTGTGGGGCATTGTAATAGTCTCAAGCCTCAGAGAGCTCACAGAATGAGGCTGCCTAAAGACAGTCCAGCTCTGTGTTAATGTGGCACAGATTAGGACCCTGAGCCTCTTAGCTCACTTACTCTCTGAGCTACACAATATCGAGCACCTGCCCCCCTCCTCCTATCCCTGGGGGATAGCGAAGGTGCAGAGCAGCCCAGCTGGGGTGGGGGTGGGCTATGATCTGGGTCATAAATTTTGCAAACTCAGCTCCTCTTTCCTTTTGAGCCCAGCCATGGGCTGGCGGGACAGACCTCATTACTGCAACCTAATGCTCCATACTCCCCATCTCTTTCCCTCCCCCAGTTCCTCTCCCACCCCCCCATCCCCAGCTCCTCTGAAGCCAGGTAGGAAACACTTGGAATGGTACAGATAATGGGATTAGAACAGATAATGTTAGAGCCTGGAGGGATTTTAGGATCTAGAATGTTAGAACACGGAAAACAGAATGTTAACATTCAAGAGGCTTTAGAACATGGGAAGTTAGATACTCATCACTCTAAAGGAACCTTGGAACACACAATGCCCCGAGGGTTTTGTTGAAGAAACATTCCATACCTCAATATTTTTGAGTCATTGGTTAATCAAACACTAACTTTTTGCATACATTGAGCTCTATTTCTGGTCTGTTCTATTTCTCTGTTCTTTTTCTAGTTCTAATATTTTTATTATGATTATTCTTTTGTAGATGATTAATCAATTTAGTCTGGTAGTAGGATAAAAGATGAATCCAACAAAGTAGGAAGTGGCATGGTACAATGGACAGCATACTGTTTCCAGAGTTGGAGAAGCTGGGTTCAGATTCCACCTCTGATGATTACTACCAATGTGATATTGGGAAAGCCACTTAATTTTCCCAGAACCTCAGTTTCTCCATCTATAAAATGAAAGGGTTGGACTAACTGGCTTCTGGGGTCTTTTCCAGCTCTAGATCTGTGCACACTAGGCTGGAAGTCAGAAGATTGAGGGTTTGCATCTGTCCTCTTGGCCTGGTTACTTAAGCTCTTTTGGTGTCTGTTTTCTTAGTTTGTCAAATTTTTGTGTTTGCATGAACATAGCGGACCAGGCCTGGAGTACAGGAAAACCTGAGTTCAAATCCAGACTCAGACACTTACTAATGGGCAAGTCACTTAACCCTGTTTGCCTCAGTTTCCTCATCTGTAAAATGAGCTGGAGAACAAAATACCAAACTACTCCAGGATCTCTGCCAAGAAAATCCTAAATGAGGTCATGAAGAGTCGAACATGACTGAAAAAATAAAAAAATAAAACCAAAACCAAAAAAAAAAAAATGACCAGGCCCAGATAAGGGTGAGCTTGCCCAGACCCACCCAGTGAGTGAATTAGTGATAGATCTGGCTGTAGAACTCAAGTCTCTTTCCACTCACTACCTCTGAGCTGCTGAGAGTCCTCTCTCTCCACCACAGAGATAATGCCTTTTAAAGTTTAACAAAGCAAAGTTGGACGATAAACCCTGCAGACTGTGGGCTCGGGACACTGTGGTCCAGTAGCCTCAGACTTGTGTGTGTGTGTGTGTGTGAGTGTTTGGGGGTGGGGAGGAGGAGGATTGTTGCTGTTTTCAGCCTATATCCCTTAACTTCTCCCCTTGTGATCACCACAACCCAACCAGGGACCACTGGTGGGGAGGTGGGGGGTGGTGTGCCTTGCTCTGGGTTATTTGAAATTCAGTTGCCATGGAAGTGATCACAGTGAAGAAGAGGCAGATGGCTCTGGGTTTAGGGTTCCCGCTGCCCTTTGGCTAATTCCGTAGGTGAAGGTATTAGGTTAATTAAAAGCCATGTGCTTTGCGGGGAATACTTGGCTCCTGGAGGTTTAATAAGTATCCAGGCTTGTTCCGTGTCTTCCTAGCAGAGCCTCTGGGCTGGGGATCTGTCCCTTTGATGGGGTCCAGGGGGAAAGGGAAGCCTTCTCTCCTACTTTCTAAAGAAGCTTAGAGTGGGGCTGGACTGTGTCTTCTCCAAGGCTCTCTCTGGAGAGTTTGTAAGGGAGAGTTCTTCCACCACCCATTGCCAAACTGAGAAGGGAAATTTGGAGGCTAGAGGGCTCTGTGAGCAGAGGCTCTGGGCCTGTGGCTGATGCAGAGAGTCTCTCTGAGCCCCCTCTGAATCCAAGGGGATGCCCTGCCCTTTTGGGGGCTCCATGAGCAGTAACAGAAGAGCCCCCTTGCTTGTTCCTGGAACTTCGGGGTCTCTGTGTCTGGTCCAGCAGCATACCCAGATGCTGTGAACATCGTTGGGCCACAGCACCCAAAAGGAGAACATCTTTGGGTTATCCCCTGGGAAACCTCTGGCTCAGGTCCTTCCTCACTGACAGAGCATGAGGGAGAGAGGTCTCCAAGATGTCCTGGAGAGCTGAAAGCATGGCTGCCGCTGCTGCTGTGGACTCAGAGGAGATGGAGAGCCCAGAAAAGGAGCAGGGCAAGTGGGCTCTCCTTCGAAACATCAACCAGGTGCTGAAGGCCCATGCCTTCCTGCCGGTGAGCAGCCTCATACTGAAGGCTTTTGGAGCCCCTGGGTGGGGATAGGGAGGACTGGAGGAAGCTGGGGGGAGCTGGAAGCTGTCTGGTCCTGCTTCCATCTCTCTGAGGGGAGGGACTATGGCTTTGCCTGTCTCTGCATCCCCATTGCTTAGCAAGGGGCCTGGCAAATAGTAAATGCTTAATAGATATTTGTTGCCTGATCAACTCCCTGTGTGACTTTGGGCAGGGGACCCCTTCCTCTCTGTCAGCCTTATTCTCCTGCCCCACCAGTCTCTTGGGGCTGCTTTGGGGATTGAGTGAGTGAATGGGTGTGAAATAACATTTCTCTGGCATTTTATATTTGAGTGGCACAATAACCCTGTAAGATAGAGTACACATCATCAGTCCCATTTTATAGAGGAGAAAACTGAGGCTCAGCAGAGAGGAATCTTTCCCGTGCTTGCACTGATTATAAGGGTGTTTCCATTAAGTGTTGTAAGAGAGGAGAAAATAGATTCCAAATGTCAGGTTTTTTTGTGGTTTATCAGAACTCTGAATTAAATTACAGCAAGAGGGAATAAAGGGAGATATGAAGAAGGGCTTTCTGGCAGCATGGACACTTGAGGGGGGAAGGGGATAGAAGAAGGATTCAGGGGGTGTGGGGGGGGGAAGGGTGAAGTGTTTGCCAGCTGCTTACACCAGACCCAATGACCACCCCTGGAAGCTGGGGACAGAGACCTAACTGTGACCCTGGGCAAGTGGTTGTAAAATGGAAATAATAATAGCCCCTACCTCTCAGGCTTCTGGTGAGAATCAAAAGGGATAACATATTAGAATATTTTGCCCTGTTACAAAAAGGCTGCCAGCAAGAGCAGCAGTCCAGGTTGGGGGCAGGGGACACAGTGAGGGAGGTGTCAAAGGGACACGAGTAATAGAAAGATCTAGGAGATTGCCCCATATCGACTGTGACACTTCACCTTCTCTGGCCCTCAGTTTCAAACTCCGTAGAAGGGGATAATAAAGCTGCTACCTCCTTCCAGGGCTGTGAGGAGAAAAGTACTTTGTAAGCCTTAAAGGCTGTACAGAAACAGGCGCCGTTGTTTTGTAATTGGGGTCTGGATAGAGGCATTTCCTGGACTGATTGTGTTTTTAGGTAAGGCTGTGGACACCTGAGGACCCCAGGGCTTCCTAGAGCTTTGTCCCCTCTCCTCCCCCTAGCATGAGAGAATTCTCTCCCTGATCACATCTTCTGCATTTCTCCTCTGATCCCACCATCATCTACTTTGTATCAGACTTCCTTTGTATAAACATTGTGTTCCTCTCATAATAGATGACAAAAACACTGAGGGCAGGGACTGCTTCTCTCTCCGTATCTCTGTCTAGAAGCTCAGGGCATGTAGTGCATACCCAACAAATATTTGCTGAATTTAATTCTAGATCCTTTCTCTGTAAAAGATGCAGTTGAGAGGGTGTACAGGCTATACTGTGATCACAGCCTTTTTATTGATCTGGGCTGGATCCTGACTCACTGCCACTATATTTTAATTTTATCATAATTATGTATCATTTAAAGAGGAGCATCAGTACCTACAAACAAGATAGGAGACACATTAATTGTCTGATCAGCAAATGCTTCTCTCTTTCTTTTTTAAAGAGTAAAGTGACTCATCTATGCCGTTTTTAGATTGTAAGCTCCTTGAGGGCAGGGACTGACTTTTGACTCTTTGTATCCCCAGAATTTAGCATATATTTTATTAAGTGACTTCTGCATGCCAGGTACTCTACTCATCACTGGGGATGCACAGAAAGGCAAAAACACGGTTCCTGCCCTCAAGGAGCTCACATTCTAATGGAAGAAATAGCATGCACAAAACTCTCTCTATATTTAACAGGTCCAGTATAAGTGGGGCCTGGAGGGCATCAGGACTTCTGTAGAAGACAGATCTATTTAGTCAATAGCTATTATATAAGTACATCCCAGCAGTGCATTTGTAAGAATTATTACTATATTTTATTTTTACCCCATCTTCATTTCCCAGTACAACCCATCTCTCCTTCCCTACCTAAATTACCTTTTAGCAAATAATGTTTTTTTTAAAGAGGTGGGTAAGAGGGGGCACAAAAAAACCAACCAACATGACAGTCACAACTGGCATTAAATGCAATGTGCCACACCACTTCTGAAAAGATGGAAGGCAGGATCAGCAAGCTTTTCTTAAAGACCCAGACACTGAGTTAAACCTTAGGATACAAAGACAAATGGTCCCAAGAAGTTTATATTCTTTTGGAGAGCACCGCACATGTTCGTGGATAAGTAAATATTTCAAGGTTACAAAAACAAATACAAAGGAATTTGGGGGAGGGTGAGTTCACTAACCCCTGGGGACATGAGTAAATCCCTTTTGAAAGAGGTGGTCCTCGATTTAATATTAAAAGGAACTAGGAGTTCTAAGAGGTAGAGAGAGCATTCCAGGCATGAGGGACAGCCTGTGCAAAGACAGGGAGATGGGAGATGGAATGTTATGTTTGGGGATTAGGCCATTTTTGCTGGAGAATTTAGTGAGTGAGGAATACTGGGTAATCAAACCTAGGAAGTTAGGCTGGAGTCAGCTTTGTAAAGGACTTTAAATACCAAACAGAAAAGTTTACATTTCTATTCTAAAGTCAGTAGGGAACCACGGAAGCTTCCTAATGAGGGGAATGACATGGTCAGGCCAAGACAAGAATCATATCTTCTCGTTAGAAGTAATAGCTCCTGTTTCTCTTGCTCCTTAAGATTTTCAAAGCACTTTTCTTACAAATACTCCTGTGAGTTAGGTGGTGTAGGTCTCATTTCCCTCATATAGTTGGGAAACTGAGGCCAAATATTGTTGAGGTTGCCAGGTGGATAGAGTACTGGACTTGGAGTCAAAAAAGACCCGAGTTTAAATGCTGCCTTTAGATTCTTACTACCTGTATGACCCTGGATAAGTCATTTAACTGTCTGGCTCAGTTTCCTTGACTGTAAAATAGGGATAATGATAACACCTATATGTGCTGTGAAGATCAAATAAAATAATATTTGTAAAAGTGCTTAACACAGTATATGGCACATATTAGATGTTTAATAAATGTTAACTATAATGATAATAACAATTATTGTCATTCTCACTAATATACCTACTGCAAACATTTCATTATTTACAATAATGTAACCTAATAATGAGCCTAATAATACCTGAAACTTGTATAGCATTGACAATTTTCAAGTCTTTTTTTAGAGTCTACAAAACACTTTCACATCTATTATTTCATTGTACTCTTTCACAGCTAACAATAGGGCAGGGATTATTATCCCACTTTGTGCAGGTAGAAAATGAGGCTCAGGGAGGAGAGGGGAATTCACAAGAATCACACAGTGAATCTATGCCAAAGGCAAGAAGACTTAAGGGTTAGAAGGGTCCAACCCCCTCATTTTATTGGTGAAACTGAGGTCTAGAGAAGGGAAGTCACTTGCCCAAGGTCACACAAAGAAAGAAGTATCAAAACTGGGATTTGAACTCTGGCCTTCTGACTCCAGCCATCTTTCCACCAAACCATTCTGACCCTTTTCTAGGATTTAGACAAGAATCCTCCACGGAACATACACATTGAGCTTCAGTCAGTCAGTCACTAGACACTTATTAAACACTTATTAAGGGCTGGACAGTGTGCCCAGTGCTAGGCATACAAAGAAGAGACAAAAGATCATTCCTGCCCTCATGGAATGTCATCTGATGAAAACAGCTTAGGGTTGGGAGGGAGGATACTGACTACCTGAATTACCCTTCCTTGTCTGGAAGGCTGAAAAGACTCTCCTGCAATGGGTGAGAGGCTGGTCTCGCTGTGCTCTCTCTGAGTCACTGCCTCTCTGAGATTTTAGGATTCAAAGATTCCTATCTCTTTGGGCCTGGGTTTTCTTATCTGCAAAATATAGGAAATAATTCTAGCCTCACCTGTTGTGAGAATGATATGAGCTCCTGGATGTGAGAAGGCTTCACTGACTGTATGTCAACAATGAAGCACTTTGTCCATCATCAAGGACTGTGTCAACGTGAGAGATTGTTGTTAATAATTGGACGTGTTTGCTGTCACAGGACAGTCTATATTACTCTGTTCTTTCTATCTGTTCATGCTTTCTGGGCCCATTGTTGTTTGTCCTTTGTTCTCCACAAGTACCATGATGTCAGGAAGGTGATGCTATGACTTTCAAGTGAATTGGATTTAAGTGAGGTCACCAGCCTCCCTTTCTTCTTTTGAGCCATCTGGGTCCAGTGGCAAGATATAGATCAGGATGACTGGACATGGCCCCAGATGCAGTGGGAGACCATGGATCCATACTTTTGCTTTGGAGGACTGTTTGCCATGTTATGGGCAGGTCTGGAGTGGGCTGGAAACTGCCTCTGGTCATTGAGTCTCTTGGCAACTATGAATATTTAAAGAATTTCTAATTCCTCCACTATTCCTGAAATGGACAGAGTCACCTACAGGGGCTGTTCTGCCCCTCATGTGGAGGATTTCTTTCTTTGTTTTGGGGATATGAGTAGGGAGATGTGATAGTATGTGTAAATGCTTAGGTTACAGGTGAACCTTCACCACCCTACTAGCAGAAAGTTCGCCATTCACACATTAATTATGGCAGGGGTTCCTAAGCTATTTTGTGCCTTAGACCCCTTTGATGGTCTGCTGAAGTCTTAGGGATCTTCTTAGAATAATGTCATTGCTTACATTCATAAGTGAAATTAAACTTTTGTTTTGTTGCTTTTTTTCCATCTGAGTTCATAGATTCCCCTGAAATCTATCCATGGGGCTCAGGCTAAGAAGAGCCCCTGGGTAATAAGATCATAGATTTAGAACTTAAAGGTGCCTTGGAGATCAAGGCTAACTCTCTCATTAAACAGATGAGAAAACAGAAGTTAAGTAACATATTCAAGGTCACACAGGTAGTCCATGGCCTAGCTGGGGTTTGAATCCAGTCTTTTTCTTGTTTTGCCTTTTTTTTTTTGGAGGGTAGTTGAGGTTAAGTGACTTGCCCAAGGTCACATGGCTAGTCTGAGGTTGGATTTGAACTCAGGTCCTCCTGACTCCAGGGCTGGTGCTCTATTCACTGTGCCACCTAGCAGCCCTGGACCCAGTCTTTTTCTCTCTAATTCCACTGTGTTCCATTGTACCACACATTCAGAAGCTAAATAGTCTTTTCACAAATGGATATTTGGGTTATGACTAGATTCATTACTAGAATCCATTCATTTGTTTGGTTTTTGCTTTATTTTGGTCTGGACCTACGATTGCCTTAGTGTGGGAAATTCTCAGCGTGGAAACTCCCTCCACCAATGAAGACTGGCAGTTCAATTATAACTGACAATCTTAGAGCTTTGCCAAAGGGACTAAGAAATTAAGTGATTTGTCTACCTACTGTGTAGGTAGTAACTGACAGGACCAGTATTTGAACCCCAGTCCTCTGACTCCAAATCCAGATTTCTTTTCACTGTACTTCACACATAGAGAGAGGGTTAGGCTCTTCCCAGATGGATCCTTTGGTTCATGGCTAACTTTGGTACCTGTGTTTCTTTAATAGTGAAACATTTCTCTAGCTTGAGTTTTCTTTACAGCAGAGATAGATAGTTAAGTCAACAAGCATGCATTATGTGTCAGGCACTGTGCTAAGCACTAGAAATACAAAGAAAGGCAAAAGACAAGACAAAAGTCACTCCCTAAGGAATTTGCAGTCTAATGGAGAGAGGAGATGCAAGTATCTATGAACAAACTATGCACAAGATAAATTGGGGTAATTTCAGAGGGGAGACACTAGCATTGGGGGGAGGTTCAGAAAAGACCTCTTGCAGAAGGTGGGACTTTAGCGGAGGCTTAAAGGAAACCAGGAGGCAGAGATGGAGATGGAGGAGAGCATTCCAGGCCCAAGGAACAGCCTGGGTAAAGACTCAGAGACAGGAGATGGGGTCTTGGAGTATCATATTCAAGGAACAGAAAGAGAGCCAGTGATACTGGATAGAAATACGTGGGGTGAGGAGGGAGGTGTAGAGTGTAGGAAGATTGGAAAGGTAGGAAGTGGCTAGGTTATGAAGGACTTTTAAAAGCCAAACATGATTTTATATTTAATCTTGGAGGCAATGAGGGGCCACTGGGATTGATAAAATGGGGGTAGGGAGACATGATCAAACTTATACTTTAGGATGGAATGGAGGTGGGGAGAGAGCTGAGGCAGGAAGACTCACCAGCAGACTTTTGCAAGAGTCCAGGAGTATGGGGCAGCCAGGTAGCACAGCGAGTAAGAGCACTGGCTCCAGTGTCGGGATGACCTGGGTATCAAATCTGGGCTCAGACACTTAGCACCCACCCAGAAATAACTGGCTGTGTAACCTTGAGCAAGTTACTTAACCCCTATTGCTTTAAAAAAAAAAAAGAGTCCAGGAGTGAGATGATGAAGGTCTGCATGAGGATGGCAGCAGTGTCAGAGGAGAGAAGGGAACCTATGGGGGAGATGTGGAGTGATAAGACCTCGCACAAAAATTAGATGAGGGGACTAGAGAGAGTGAGGAGTCAAGAATGACACCTAGTTGTAAACCTGGGAGGCTTGATTGATGACAAGAATAGAGAAGTTTGGAAGGGTTGGGGGAGGAGGGGGAGATAGTGAGTTCATTTTTGGAAATGTTAAATTTAAGATGTCTATGGGACATCCAATTTGAGATGTCTAATAAGCAGTTGGAACTGAGACGGGAGGTCAGGAGAGATGTTAGGGCTGGAAAAATACACTTGAAAATCAAAGGGAGCTGTGGGATACAGCATCGAGGGAAGGTGATACAAGTATTATTTCCACTTGCAGATGAGGAAACAGGGATTTCAGAAGGTAGGTAACTCGTCCAAGGTCACATGGGCAGAATTTCAACCAGAGTGTCAGAAATCTCGGTCTAGCTCTTTAAATAGAACCAGTGTGATAAGTGAACAGACCTGGACTTGGGAACCAGGAGATTCACATTCTGATTCTGCCTTTGTCACTTAGTCAGTGTGTGACTTTGGACTGGCCACCTTCCCCTCTTTGTGCCTCAGTTTCCTCATCTATAAAATTATAAGACTGTGTACCAGATGCTCTCCAAGGTCCCTTTCAGCTCTGACATTCTTTCTGGATGCCACAGACAAGCTGTACAACAGCAACAGGAGAGAAACTAGGGCCATCATGCCATAGGAGACTCAATTTCTTTTCCTGGGGAGGTTAGCCTGAAGAAGAAAAGAATAAGGAAGGGTAGGATCACCGTCTTCAGATATTAAAGCATGTGGAAGAAGAGTTGATTTGATCTGTTTGGCAATTGGGAGCAATGGGTGACATGGATTTAGGCTAGACTTAAGGAAAAGCCTCAGCACTCTGCTGTCCCAAAGTGGAATGGGCCACCAGGTGGTTTCTGCCCCCAGTCCTAGCTACTAGATTCGCTGCCCAGGTACTTTAGACCCTCCTACTGAGATGCTCTGGCTCCCTTTGGCTGGGCCCTATCTTTCCCTTTCATCTCTGAAGGTGGAAGGGTTTATGTTCACCAGCAATTCCATCACAGGCCCTCTCCTCCAAAACTGGTTTGTCCCAGATAAAAATACCATTGATCCTCATTATTCAATATATAATTATTTATTATTATTATTCAACATATAATCAATACTTGTGGTTCTTTTGTCATGTGAGGATGTTTGGAGAGCAGCAAAAAATCTGAGACCCCCAAAGTTCAGTATTCACTAATTCAGTGTTTGCAGCAACTTTATAGACCATAACTACTACAAATAACGTGAATGTACTTTATTCTTAATTATAGTTCTGATCAGGGAGATAATGAGCTCCCCATCACTAGAGATATTCAAGTGGAGGGCTGTATCCACTTGCTGAGACTGTCTTAGGGGGAATTCCTACCCAAGTACAAATTGGACTAAGATCAGGTATTCCTAACCTGGGTCTCTGGGAGGCCAAGAGACTTACCAACGGTCACTGAATTTCAGGAGGTCCATCACACAGGCAACAAAAATGACATCTTTGTTTTCACCAGCCTTTGGTTTCCTTTGTAATCCTATGCATTTTATTTTATGTATTTAAAACTGTTGTTCTGAGAAGGAGCCCCTAGGCCTTAGTAGATTGCCAAGGGAATCCAGGATGGAAAAAAAAGAGGCTAAGGACCCTTGCGCTAGATGGACAGGATTTGGGGCAGAGGGTCTGTCAAGCTTAGACACAGAAGATGACGTCATGCCCAGTCATACTTTTTTTGATTCCCCTAGTTGTTAATGTTTCTTCCCTCTTCAAATGTACTTTTTTGGGTAGATGGTGTGTGTGCCTTCCCCCTCCCAGAATATACAGTTCTTGAGTCAGGGAGGGGCCAGGATAACTGGACCGTGGGAGCACCAGGCCCCATGGTGTCTCATTAAGTTCATGAGGGATTCCTGGATGCCCCAGAGTCTAGAATCCGGAATCCTGAGCATCCTGTGCAATCTGTCTGGTGATGATGAAAGATTGTTTTACCCTATAATCAAGTAGTCCCATGTGGAACCCTCTGGTTCTTTTGGACCCTGAGGAGGTAGTTAGAGAGGCAATGTGGGGTGGAGGGAAGAATGTTAGACTTAGAGAAGGAAGGTCAGGATTCAAATCTTGGCTCTGCCACTAAACTGATCCTGCCCTCAAGGAGTTTACATTCTATTAGAGGAGATAACATATACTCCTGTGATTAGATAGGAAATGTATACACAATAAATACAGGGTAATGGGGTTTAGAAGTCAAGACACTAGCTGCTGGGGGAAGGGGATAAGAAAGAAATTATTTACTAGCTCTGTTACCTCGGCAAAACCCACCCTCTTTCAATCCCTCCCCTATCCACATATATAAAGGGAATGAAGAACCCATAGTGTAGTGAAGAAAGGGCTGACTTTAGAGACAAGAAGACCTGGGTTTAAGTCCTTCCCCTGACATAGAGTGAATGTGCTTGAGACCCTGGGCAAGTAACTTAACCTCTCAGTCCTTCCCGAGTGAGCCTTGAAATTGGGAGTCACAGACCAGTTGCCGATTTCCGTTGGTGGAAGTAATTTCCACATCAGAAGTTTCTAGGACCAGTGAAATCACAGACCTGGACAAGGGGAAAAATGGGGATTTTTGCACTGGTTTTGAGGGAAGTGATTCATAAGACCTAAAGGACAATAGAAATATGGGTTGCTGTTAGTATGGGTTAGATGGGATAATTCAATCTTTACCTTGTCCCCATGATGAATTGAATTGTGAATGAATTGTTGATGAGAAGACCAAAGAGTACAGTGGGCTCAGTCAAGGAAGGTTGCCTGGAGGTGGTGACACAGATTACGTTTAGGTTATGTTCTCTCCCATCAGGCCCAACTCAGGTACCACTTCCTTTATGACAGCTTCCCTGATTCCTGCCTGCCCTCTTTTCCCCCTCCCCCAGGTGACAGTGTTTTCTTGATCCTCTAATTTCCCTAGATCATTTTTATCCTGGATCTCTCCTTTATCCCATATCATACCCTACCTTGTATTATACTTATCTGTGCATGTTTTGTATTTCCACACACATACACACACACACACATACATTAGATTGCAAGTTCTAAGAAAGCAGTGGACAGTCACCTTTCACCTTAGGGTCCCCAGACCAGAGCATTGGACCATGTACATAATAGGTGCTTAAAATACTTGTTGGTAGCTAGTATAGAAATATGTTTTACCTGTTCGCACATATATAACCTATATCAAATAGTCTACCATCTTAGGGAAGGGGGAAGAATATTTAGAACTCAAAAATTTCAAAAAATGAATGTTCAAAATCATCTTTACATGTAACTGGAAAAAATACAATACTATTTATTAAAAAATGCTTGTTGGATTGAATACTGACAGGGTGCTTTTTTTCCTGCAGGGTGACTATGTCTGGATGGACCTCAAAACAGGGCAGGAGTTTGATGTCCCCATTGGGGCAGTGGTGAAGCTCTGTGATTCTGGGCAAATACAGGTGGTGGACGATGAAGGCAACGTACGTCTTTCTTCTGCTCACACTTGGGGGAGGTGGGGAGTGCCTCAGTCTGTCTGGGATGCCTCCTGAGTACAGAATAACCCAGAGCATAGGCAGAGTACATGGTGGCCTGCCTGATATAATATGGAAAGTCTTTCTCTCACCCCAAACCTCAAACCCAAATGACCTACCATGGTGCCTAGAATTCCACCACTATTTCCTATTTTGAGTCAAAACATTTGAGGCCACCTTCATCTGTCATCAGCCATTGAAATCTTAGTGTGAATTTTAAAATCACAAAACAATTCAATAAACATTTAAGTGTCTCCAAGATGGGCTGGTCATATGTCAAGGACAGAGATGATAAGCGTATAGCCAAAGTGCTCCATTGGTGCCCTTTGATGTCAGGAGAAATACAAGAAGGTCTTTAGCCAATTGGGTTGACTGGGTGGATTCCCTGGGGTGCATTTATCAGAAACCATGGACAAGAGTCATCTTGAGGTAT
>NW_027187352.1:7844584-7911108 GCF_028583685.1 Petaurus breviceps papuanus
GGGAAAGAATGCTACCTCTCTGGATTTGACATACCATAATTCACAGTTCTTTTTACCACCTTTTTCTCATCCATGGAGAGATCAGTATGAACACTCCCAAATACCAGGTTACATGGCTAAGTTCCAAGAGGTAGGAACAGGACATGGTAATGCTTGGGCTCTTTGGGTTGGACCAGTCCCAGGATAGCAAAGCCTACCTCATACCTTGAAGTCTCCCTTCCTGCTCAGCACACTCACTGTACATGATGATAGAGCAAAGGAAATTCCATCTGTCCCCTTACAGTTTTTAAGTCATCACTAGTCACCCAGAAGTCAAATTTGGAGATAGCTTACAGTGGAAAGCATGTCAGCTTTGGAGTCTTATCTTGTATTTACCACTGACTTTCTACATGACCTTGACAAGTTGCAACCATCAATAAAGCATTTTTTTAATGCAGAGAAGAGAATAGAAATCAGACAGCCAACAAGCATTATATGTCCGAGGCACTGTGCTTTGTGCTGAGGGATGCAAAGAAAGGGTTTAAAAAAGTTCCTGCCCTCAAGGAGCTTGCATTCTATATTCTAATAAGGAAGACAGCATGTAAATAAATAGTTAGGTCCATAAAAGGCACAAATAGAGTTAAATGGAAGGTAATCTCAGAAAATAGCACCTAAAAGGGCTGGGAAAGACCTCTTGCAGAAGTAAGTCCAGAAGGGACCACAGACAAGCAGGATAGCTTTGAAAGTTACATATGAAATTCATTATGTGCTTTAAGAGAGAAGCAAGATACACATAATAGATATCCACAGTTTCATATCCAATCTTCTTTTTCTGTTCTACTATATATCTGGAAATGTCCATTTTATTTTGTAGTAATTTCAAAATTTTAAAAGTTACAACTCCATCTTCAGCCTTCAGTATCCTCTTTTAAAAGGAAGCTAGAGGGTGGAGTGGGTAGAGCACTACATCTGCAGTCAGGAAGACTAGAGTTCAAATCTGGCCTCAGACACTTCCTAGCTGTGTGACCTTGGCTAAGTCACTTGGCCCTGTTTGCCTCAGTTTTCTCATCTGTAAAATGAGGATAGTACCTACCTTACAGGTACTACCTTACTTACAGGGTGGTAGTGAGGCTCAAACGAGATAATGTTTGTACAGCACTTAGTGCAGGGCCTGGAACATGGCAGATGTCTAATAAATTCTCATTTCCTTCTCCGTTTTTATTTTGTCCCATTTAATAGTATTTAATGTTTTCCAATTACATATAAAGATAGTTTTCACCATTCACTTTTATAAGATTTTGAGTTCCAAATTATTTTTTGCCCTCCCTCCCCTCTACCCTCTCCAAGATGGCATACAATCTGATATAAGCTGTATAATCTTATAAAATGTACAATCTTACTACACATATTTCCACCTTAGTCATGTTGTGAAAGAGGAATCAGAACAAAAGGGTAAAACAATCAGACTTCTTTCATTCTTATAAAATGAAAAAGATGAGATAGAGCTCTGAATTCAGAAAAACCTGGGTGCAAGTGCTGCCTTAGACACTTATTAGCTGGGTTACCCTGGGCAAGTCGCTTAACCTCTTTGCGCCTCAATTTTCTCATCTGCTAACTAAGGAAGATTGGACCCAATGTCCTTTAAGGCCCGTTCCAGCTTAAAGTCTTTGTTCTCAGAGACCCCCACCAGCCTTATAGTCTAAGGTCCCTCGGGTCAGTAGATCTATCCACTAATTCAACAAACATTTATTACTATATGCAGAGCATTGGGCTGAGCTGGGAAGAGAGGAAGGAAGACATAAATAAAAGCTATTGTTAAAAAAAAGAAAAGTCATTATTATGAGAGTGAGAACCAGGGAAGGCTTCTTGGAGGAGGTGGTCTTTAAAGGACAGGTAGGAATTCCATTGATGAAGAGGGAAGAAAGAGGAAAGAGGGATAGGGACCAGTGTGAACAAAAGCCTGGATGTTGGAAAGTGCTTGTGTGTTCAGTGGGCAGAGAGTTATCCTGTTTGGCTGGAATCTTGAATACATGGAAATAAATAATTGGAGACATGACTGGACCAGTGATAGGTGCCATCTTGTAGAGGATCTTGTATGCTTGGGAAGCCAAGCAATGGGCTTTGGGTCAGGAGGGATTCTGAAAGGAGAGCTATGGAGATACACACAACTCAAAGTTAGAACGTAAACTTCTTGGGGGTCTTTGCAGGCTCATTGCTTAGTACAATGGGTGGCACACATGCTTCTGTTTGTGTTTAATAAATACTTATTGGATCAGATTGAATTGGTTTCCTTTGCACTGACTCCTCTGGCCTTAGGTCTGGGAAGCACCCCTCTCCCACAGTCCCTGGGAATTCTAAGTCAGATTTCCTAGGCCTTTCCCCAACAAAGGATGCCAGAACCCTGGGGATTTGGTCCTGGGGCCTCATCCTCTGAGCTTCCCTGGGACAAGAATGAGTGTGGGTGGCAGGGACTCTGGATGTGGGTACTACCTGGTGATGATCTAGGATCAGATTTCTCCTGGTTTGCTTTGCATGTCATGTGGTATCTGGTAACTCCATGTCACCCCATCTGCCTTTAAGTACACCCTGACACTCACTCCTCTGTCAGCCACCTTCCCCCCTCCCATGAGGATGGGACATGGAGGAGACAGTGTTATGTGATCTTGGGAAAACTACTTCTCCTTTGGCCTCAGTTTCCTCTCCTGTTAAATAAAAGTTGCAGTAGATAATTATAGGATGTTAGAGAACTGAGATCACCTGGTTCAGCCATCCACTTTACAGATGATGAAACTGAAACCCAAAAAGGAAAAAGTGACTTGAATCTCATAATTTCAGAGTCAGATGAGATTTCAGAGGCTACCTGTCCCAAATTCTACCCAAACAAGAATTCCTTCTTAGAAGATACCCAAGCCTAGAAGATCTCTAGCTTGTGGAAGCCCACTAAAGGTTAAAAGCAACCTTGTGGAAAGAGCATTACAGAGGGAGTCAGGAGAAACCTAGGTATAAGTATGTCCTCTGGCACATTAATAATGTGACCCTGGACAGCTCACTCAACTTTTTTGAGCCCCACCCAGTCTCCTCATCTGGAAAATGGGGATAATACATGCAGCATCCATCTTGAAGGCTTGTTGTGAGGTTCTAGCAAAATAATGTATATAAAATGCTTTGCAAATCTTATAGCACTAAATATACATTTATTGCAATTATTATTATTGCTGACAACTTTCTTGCAGGCTGGGAACATTTTGTATGTACCGGATACCTAGAGAGACATAACCTGGTAGCTAGGATTATATATCAGAAGCTTATCATCTTTTATGAATAGACAGATAGCAAATCCCCTAACTACAAATACTGCCCTCACACCAATAAACTATGCTGGACCTAGACCATCATCACAGACCAAATTGTTGCCCACAATCACCAGGCAATATATTAATTCATAAAACTTAAAGAACAATGGTTTTTAAAAAATAGGTTTTTATTGATAGCGCCTTTGCTTTTGTATCATGTGAATTTCCTCTTTTATCCCTCCATAGTCCCTTCCCAGAAAGCTATATCTTCTGAACAAAGAATTGTTTTTAAAGTAGATAAAAAATTCAGCAACACTTACCAGCACATTAAAAAAATTGACATTATATGCGATATTCTAAGCCCATGAGGCCCTTCCCCATCAACACCTCTGAAAAGGAGTGAAGAAAGGTGTCTTCTTATGTTTCTTCTTTGGGGCCAAATTTATTCTTTGTAATTTTGCAACATTTGTTTTCAGTTGTCTTAAGAATGTAAAACAATGTTTTTAGTAGCTGTTGACATACTAGAAACTCAATCCCAAGCTACATGGAGCAAAAAACTATCAAAATATAGAGACCTAGCAGAGGTGGTCAGAATCACATGGAAACAGGATGAGATGTTGTCATTCCTGTAGTCCTGTATACTACTGGGGTTGTACTGAGAATGTCTTCAGGGAGCCTCTTAGGCAGGAGTGGGGAACTGTGGCCTCTAGGTCCTTGGGTGTGGTCTTTTGACTAAGTCCAAATTTTACAGAACAAATTCAACATTTGTTTTGTGAAGTTTGGATTCTGTCAGAGGACCTCACTTGAGGACCAAGAGGGTCACATGTGATCTAGAGGCCACAGGCTCCCTACCCCTGCTATAGGGGATGAACTGACATCCTAATTCTATATTTTCACTCAACAACAAAAAACACTTTTTAAAACACTTCCTGTACAGGAGTACGCAGGGTAGCACCTTGTCCCAGGATCATTTCTACCTGAATTCCATCAAAGAAGATGAGAAGAATGAGATGATGACAATACTGATGGCAATTAGTAGTCATCACTACTGAAATCCAGACACCCTAACTCTCAAGCTTGACTCCCCCTTAGCCTGAAGAGCCTCTCTGAGATTAATAAGAAAAATCTCTGTTTGAATGACTCAATTCCAAGACTCATCATCTCAAGGAAGTCTTTCCTGACTAATAACTAGTATTTGAAGGGTCTCAAGTTCCTGACAGAAGACCAGTTGGAGAAACTATTAGTATTTAACCTAGAGAAGAGAATACTTGGGGAGAGTATATGGGGTCAGGATACAATCACCATCTTGGAGGATTTGAAAGGCTGTTGAGAAAGATTAACCTTGTTCTTCTTGGCTTCGGTGCCTGGAACGATGTGAGGAAGTTGTAGAAAGGCAGATTTTAACTCAATGAAGAGATTTCTAAAGACCAGAGATATTTAATGATGGAACAGTCTGCTTTGGAAGGTAGTGCCATTACTGCAAATATTCAAGCAAAGACTGGATGGACAGGAATTTTACAGTAATTGATTCAAATTAGAAAAAGGAGAGGGGGATGAAGAAAAGAAAGAAGAGGACAGAGCAAGAGAAGGTCTCATGTGTCTACTTCTCTCTTTCTCCAGGAGCACTGGATTTCTCCACAGAATGCCACCAACATCAAACCCATGCACCCCACCTCTGTCCATGGAGTGGAGGATATGATCCGCCTGGGGGACCTTAATGAGGCTGGCATCCTGAGAAACCTTCTCATCCGTTACCGGGACCACGTCATTTACGTGAGTTGCCTACCCTTTGAAGCTTCCCTCCCCTCCTTGTCCCCCATCTGCTACCACCAATAGACTTTTCCTTTAGATATCTTCATAGGCCTCTTCTATGAGTTTTGGGCAGAAGGGAGATGGGAGGGAGCAGCATCCTTCACTGCAATGCTTGGATAATACATTGAATTTACTTTCTCATAGAGTCATAACATTTTAGAAATGTAAAGGACTCTAAGAGTGACAATGTTAGAGCATAGCATATCAAAGATAGAAGAGATCATAGTTTTTACAGTGTTGGAGCTGAAAGGGCTCCTAGAACATAAAAGGACAGAATACAGACAGACCTTAAAGGGACCTTAGAACAGAATATTAGAGCAGGAAGAGATCTTGGGAAGCACAGAAATAAGGATTTATTAAGCACCTATTATGTACCAGGCAGGGCAACTACGTAACACAATGAATAGAGCGTGGAGTCAGGATGATTCGTCTTTGTGAGTTCAAATCTGACCTCAGATGCTTTCTAGCTGTGTGACCCTGGGCAAGTCACTCCACCCTATTTTCCTCAGTTTCCTTATCTGTAAAAGGTGACACAGCATACATTAGTGGAAGAACCAGGAGTTAAGACATGGTTTGCCAGTGTTCCAAGCTGCCTCCTGACCATTGCCCCACTTCCTCAACTGGAAGAATGTGAGTTTGGGAAGAAAGATAAATGAGTCCTGTTTTGAACGTGTTGAGTTTGAGGGAACATACAGTTCAAAATGTCCAATAGGCAGGTGGTGAGTAGGACTGGAGCTCAGGACTGGGACTAGGGCTGGATATGTAGATCTGGGCATCATCTGCATGCTGATAAGGAGGTCATCAAGAAAGTTAGAGGAGAGAGCCCAGGCCACATATCCTTGTACCATGTCTTCTCCCAATTGTATTCTTGGGCCACAATGCAATCATTGGTTCCTTACCTCCTCGGTTATGAATGCAGTCTCTAGAGTTGCCTGGTCTATGTCATTGTCTGTTTGGACTAAATGCATGGTATATTCAGTTGGATGATCTGTATAATTGCCTGATCCATGCACCCATGTGGTTGAAATAGTTGTGTAATAGTACAATCATATGGTCTGTACAGTAAGATGTTTTGGACAAGCATGGTCTCTGAAAGCTCTGTGGGTTGTAGGATTACATTAATGTGATAATGTAGTCAGTACCTTGATGCGATTCATGTAGCTGACCTGACTCTTCAAGAACAGAGGGATGGGGGTGGTCTAATGCAGTCCATGGGGTCTTCAAGGCTTCTCTCCTCCAAGTGGGTTGGACTTGGGTTCTTAAAACCTGATGTCCATGAACTTAATTTCTTAAGAAATAATTCTTATAAGTGTTTCAATAGAATTAGTTTCCTTTATAACCCTATGTATTTTACTTTATGCATTTAAAAGCATAATTCTGAACAAGGGTCCATAGATTTTACCAAGTTGAGATTTAGAACCCCTGGATCAGAGAATCTTAAAATGTCAGAACTGGAAGGGACATTAGAACAGAAAACCTCACAGCTGGAAAGAAGTTTGGAGCATAGAATGCTAGAGTTAGAAGGTACCTTGGGATCATATAAACAATTGGAATTTTAGAACTAAAAGGAGGCTGTAAGTGGTTAGATCTGGAAGGGTCTCTAGGGACCACCCTGTTGTCCAATGCCCTCCACTTATAGAACAGGAAACTGGTAACTTGTCCAATGTTACATAGGAGAGAAGAATTAGTGAATCATGGGATATTAGCACTGGAAGGGACCTTAAAACATGTAAAGTCAGCCTTGGAAAAACCTTTAGGATACAGAACATGGAAGGTCAGCACTGGAAACAACCTTGGAACATAGAATGTCAGAACTGGGAATAAAAATAACAAGGAGAAGAATGGTAACAGTCAGAATTTCTGTATCATTAATTTGTTTACAAAGTGCTGTATAAGTGTTATCTCATTTTGTCTTTACAACAACCTTTGAGGAAGATGCTATTATTATCCCTGATTTACAGATGAGGAAAGTGGGGAACAGGTTAAGTGCCTTGCTCAGGGTCACACAGCTAAGTAGTGACTGAGGTAGGCGTTGAACTCATGAAGATGAGTCTCCCTGTCTTCAGCCCTGGCACTCTATCCACTGTGCCCCCTAGCTGCCCGTTATTCATCAATCAATTATTAAATTCTAAAATTCCATGATTCTATAATTCTTGGACAAAAGACCCCTAAATAGATGCTGAAGGGAGGTTTAGAAAAAGTTATGCCTACTAATTGCCTACTAAAGAGATGAGTAAAGCATGGTCCCTGACTACGGGAAGCCATCCTTTCCTCCTCTCCTACAGGCTATGCTCTATGAGGGCAGGGACAATCTTAGGTAAACTATGTCCTCCAGCACTGAGCACAGCTTTACGCATAGTAGGTGCTTAATAAATATTTCTTGAATTGGAGTCAGGAACTGACCTGAAAGTGTAGCAAGAAACAAGTCCTGGCTCCCTCACTTACCAGCTGTGCCCCTTGCAGGTTACTTCCCACTCTGGGAGCCTCATTTCCTTTCTCTGTGAAATAAGGAGAACCATAGGTGCACTGACTCCCTCCCAGAGTTAATGACGGGGAAAGTTCTTTTAAAATGTTTAGCCCTATAGAAAAGAAAACTTAATTATAGGGTTTAGAGTTGGAAGGGATCTTAGAGATGACCTAATCCAGCACTTTTATTTTACACATGGGGAGACCCAGAGAGGTTAAGGGATTTTCCCAGTGTCACACAGTTCATAGAATCTGAACTAGGTACTCATATTCTAAATCCAAGGCTTTTCCTACTATACTTTAATCAATATGTCTTATAAGAATAGTTTGAAGGAGTTAGGGATGTTTAGCCAGAAGAAAAGATTCTGGAAGACTTGATATTTGTGTTTAAATATCTAAAAGTTTCATAAAACCACAGAGTTATAGCTAAAAGGGGCCTTAAAGGTTATTTGATTGCAACTGCTTTATTTTATAGATGAGGAAACTGGCATAGAGACTGAGTGACTTACCCAGGGTCACACAGCTTTAAGCTCTATGAAGTGGGATTTGAACCCCATGTCTTCTTGACTCCAAGTCCAAGGCTCTATGGATCATATTTATTTAATGTGGCCCCAATAGGAAGAGTAAGGACCAATTGGGGGAAGTTACAGAGAAACTGATTTCAGTGCAATATCGTCAAGACCTTTCTAATGATATGAGCTGACCCATAGTAGGATGGGCCACTTCAGTGGGGAATTAGTTCCCAATACTGGAGTTATGCAACCATAGGCTGGATGATCCCCTGTTAGGAATGCCAGAGAGAAGCTTCCTGAACTGGATGGGGTAAGGAGAGGGATGGGGTGCTCCCTGAAGTCTCCTCCATAGGACCATAGACAGAGAAGGGACCTTAGAAATTACCTAGTTCCAACCCTCATTTATAGATTAGAAACTGAAACTTAAGTGACTTGGTCACACAGGAAATAAACTTCAAAGGTAAGATTTAAACCCAGGTCCCTGGACCCCCAATGTTCTTTGCACTGTGCCATGGACTCCTAGGATTCTATGATGTCATACATGAGGTGGTCCTTGAAGATGAGATAAGCCTTGAAGGATGATGGGTCTAGTTTGGCTGGAAAGAACACCAAGTCCCAAGAACCAATCAGAAATGAGAGAATGTAGCTTTTGACTTCCTTGTTCTCCCCAGTGACGGCACTGAGGCATTGATCCCTAGTCATGGCAGCCTTCACTGCTTGCATAGAGTTACCTTTGGGGCCTCCTACCCAGCATCTTCTCAAGTTACCAGCCTGCATACTTCTCCTGGCAGCTGGGCCACTGGCCCAATGGAATACCAAATATCACATCCTTTAGAATAGAAATGCCAACCCAGAGGATTGTGAGGATGGGTTGGCCCAGAGTAAGAATTCTCCAAGGAGAGAGACTCTTCATGACGATGTGCCCTAAGACTCTCTCCTCAGTTCTCTCTTCTTCCTGTCTATATTCTCTGATCTGGAGCCAGGGCATATAGGCTTAAATCTCAGACCTCCTCCTTAATGTGAGACCTTGGAAAAGTCCCTTAATTGAGATGGAAACCCAGAGATGTTAGAGGACTTTCTCTTCCTTCCTGGAGTGGAGAGAGAGGGAGTTGGGTTAGATTTCTAAAGCTTCTTCTAGCTTTAAAACCTATGATCCCATTCTTTCCCTAGTGGAGAAAAAATGGACTTGTATTCTTTCTGTTCAGAACACATTAAAAGTGTTATAAGTTCATTTTGGGGTACCTCCTCTAGAATGCTTTCCCTGACCTCTCAACTAGACATGATCTCTCTCCCATCGTAGCTCCTAGTGCTTTATACATAATATAGCTTATCGTACTCTACCTTGGTTATAACTATTTTTATTATGTATATTTTTGTATTATTTTATTATATATTATTTTTGTAATCATTTTGTAATTGTGTCCTCTCTTCCTGAACATGAGCTTCAGAGTGCAGATAATAGCTCTTATGCGTTTCCATACAATGTGTTTCCTTTCCTTCCTCCCTGCCCCCACATAAAAGCCCAGTATAAAATTTAATAATAATAATAGCATTAGTTTAGCTCCTACTGTTTTCCAGGCACTGTACCAAGTGCTTTACAAGTATTATCTCACTTGATCTTCACAATAGCCCTGTGAGATTGGCACTATTATCTTCATTTTACAGTTGAGGAAACTGAGGCAGACCGAAGGTAAATGACATGCTCAGCTAATAAGTGTGTGAAACTGGGTCCAAACTCTTCCTGATTCCATGTCCAAATGCTCTGTTAAATGAGCCACCTAGCTATCTAACTGGCTTTGCATACAGTAGATCAGTTAGTCAGTCAATCACCTTTTTTTTTTTTAAGCAATTGGGGTTAAGTAACTTGCTCAAGGTTACATAGCCAGTTATTTCTGGGTGTGGTGCTAAGTATCAGAGCTCGGATTTGATCCTAGGTTATCCCAACTCTTGGGCCAGTGCTCTTACTCACTGCGCCACCTGGCCGCCCCTCAATCGCCATTTTTATGTAGACTTACTTTGTGCCTGAAATTATGCTAAGCACTGGGGATACATAGAAGCCAAAACAGTCCTTGATCTCAAGGTGCTTTCATTCTAATGGGGAAGATGACCTATAAATAATTAGGAACATACAGGGCAGGGAGATGATCTCAGAATGGAAAAGCACTCAGCCAAGGGGACCAGGAAAGCCCCCTTGCAGAAGGTGAGATTGGAGCTTTCTTGAAGGAAGCCAAGGAAGAAAAGTGTCAGAGGTGCATTCTAGGCATGGGATACAGCCAATGCAAAGGCCTAGAGATGAGAGATGAAGTATTGTGTGGGAAGAACAGTAGGAAGATCAGAGTTCATGCTTAGTAAATGTTTATTGAGTGAAACTCTAGAAATTGCAGACCAGGACATTTGGAAAATGAGATCCCCCATGACCCAAGGATGGATTTGCTTGACAGAAGGTCCTTCCCATCCCCACCCCCAAACCGCACATGTCAGAGAGGTGGCCATTTAAAATCAACCACTCATGTAGCATTTATTCAACCATTACTCACTCAATTCTATGCTGGGGGATTTGGAGGAGTCAGAAGAAGGAGGAGACATAGACCCTGTTCTCAGGGAGCCTACATTGTAGTCTAGGAGACTCCTCTAATAACAGTGAAACAATGAATGTTTAATGAGGAGACAGCCTGAGTGAGGCCTCTGGGAGGAGGGTGGTGTAGCAGAGGGAGTCTGAACAGAGAGTCCAGGGACCAGCTTCCTGAGCCCACTCACTTGTTATGTGACCTTGAGCATATAACCTCACTTATCTGGACCTCAGTTTTCCCTTCTGTAAAATGGACAGAATCATACTCCTCCACCCAGTTCATAGGGTGATTGGAAGGAGAGCACTTTGTAAACCTTACATTTTATTATTATTATTATCTTTCTGACAAACAGAAGGACCTTGATCCCTCTGTTTCTCCAGATCTATGTGCCCTTCAGCCTTAGCTGTCCGGAGTTAGGCTTCCTTGGAGTAACTGGCCAGGACTCTGTTTCTCCCTTATCTCTTTTCATTGTGCCTCTGGCCTCCTGCCAGGGGAGGATTTTCTTACCCTAGTTGGTGGAAGAGGCCTCGATGAGGCTGTCTCCTCATCTGGCCTCAGTATGGGCTCATCCCCTGGGACATGGGACTTTGGAAGCCCAATGGAGGAAGCACAGTCCAGGGTTCTGGAATCCTATGCTTAGTGTAGACATATAGGCAGAGACTCCTAGGAAGGGCTTGGGAGTCTGAGAGGGAGTGAGGTAATATGGATAGATATCTCCTTACAGTCACCGGGCACGTTATGGTTTCTAAAGTCCTTTCACATATGTTGTTGTTATTGAGTGATTTCAGTCATATCTGACCTTTTGGGATCCCATTGGGGTTTTCTTGACAAAGATGCTGGAATGGTTTGCCATTTCCTTCCTCAGCTCATTTTACAGATGAGGAAAATGAGGCAAACAGGGTTAAGTGACTTGCCCAGGGTCACTTAACATATCTGTTATTTCATTTGGTTAAAGACATAGAATAGAAGACCTAGAAAGGGCCTTGAAAGAGAAAACTAAGGGTTAAAAGGGACAGAGAATGTTTGAACATAGAACATGACACATCTCAGGCACAATAACCCTTAGAAATCACATCCAAGCCTATTGTTTTTACGTTTAAAAATAAGCTTTATTAACACCTGTTCTTCAATCGTTTCTGGATAGTCTCCATATCCTGTGCCTAGAAGTGACCCCTCCTCTGTAACAAAGAAAATAAGAACAATGATAATAATAATAGATAGCATCTATATAGAGCTTTAAGGTTTGCAAAGTGCTTTATAATTCTTTCTTTTGATCCTCACAATAAGACTGTGAGGTCACTGCTTTTATTATACCTATTTTATGGATAAGGAAACTGAGGCTGAAAGGTTAGGTGACTTGCCCAGGATGCGTAAGTGGTAGGTTTCGAACTCAGGTCTTCCTGACCCCAAATCCAGCATTCTATTAGCCACCTTGCTGCTACAAAAACAGCCTCTTTAGTGATCCTGTCCTACCTCTTAGCACAGGTCAGAAATGACCCTTCCAAAGTGGGACAGGGAAAGTCAGGAGGGAAACAATCAGCCCTTGTTAGCACAGCCTTGGCCCATAGGAGGAACTTAATACATGCTTGTTGATTGATTTGTTGAAGCTTGCAAGATAGCCAGGGAGCCTCAGGCATCATGGTCTTCAGACCCCAGCAGGAACATACCAAGAAGAGAGAAATAAAAGTTGGTCTTGAGCATCCTGCTCACAGGATGACAAGCTCTCCTTGGAGCCCCTGGATCCACCTTCACTCCACACACAATGGTCACTTCAGAGGTTTTATACAGAGGGGCCTACAGTCTTGCTCAGGCTTACCTGATTGATTCCTGAACTCTAGGGTCACTGGCAGGGAGGTGCCAAGCAGATGAGAAATGGAGAATTTCTAACTTGGAAGTTTCTAGCTTTAAAAGTTTCCAGCATGGGTGCGGCTAGGTGGCACAGTGAATAGAGCACCGGCTCTGGAATCAGGAGGACCTGAGTTCAAATCCTATCTCAGACACTTAACACACTTACTAGCCATGTGACTTTGGGCAAGTCACTTAACCCCAATTGGCCTCCAAAGAGCAAAAAAAAAGACTTCCAGCATAACCAGGTCATAGATAGCTGGTTGTATGGGAAAACCAAAATGAAACTAGGTCCAAACCTCAGCCCCCAATCAATATAAGACACTATGTTCCTTGACAATCTAGCAACACCTAGAGAAAACTGGAGGGTAATTAGAGATAACCTAACCCAATCAGGCATATAGGCCCAAATTCAGAAAGGACCCAGAATTAAGCAGACAGGCCCTGCAAGGTGAAACTTAACAGTATAAAAAGAATATCGGACAGGAGACAGATCCCACATTTCAGCAAGAGTTCAAAGGCAAACAATGCTTCTGGGGTGGGGTCCAAGGCTGTAGCCCACTTCTCCTCATTGGTGGCATGGGAAGGATGGCAAGAAATATTTTAAAAGGAAAATTGGGGATTATCCTTTGGGGGAATAGCTCTATACTCCTCTCCCATCCCCCTGCTCATCACAGCCTTGGGCATCCACATTAGTGAAAGTCAGGGGCAGGATAAAGGGTGCTGGTGGGGACTAGAGTCAGGAAGTTCAAATCCTACCTCAGATACTTGCTATGTGAGTTTCCTCAGCTGTAAAATGAGATTGATGATGGCATCTGCTTCTCAGGGTTGTTGTAAGGTTCAAGTAAGATATATGGAAAGTGCTTTGTAAGCCTTAAAGTGTTGCATCAATTCTAGCTATTATTACTCTTAATGTCTTCCAGAGGTGGCTGCCCCCTATTTCTGACATACCGTAGCTGCCCCTCAGCTGAGAGCTCCTTCCTAAATTTACTTGGGGCCAGTTGGCAGATCCCCCCCCTAGAACAAGGGCTAAGATGTGAGGTCCACAGAACGCTCCTTAATAAATGCTTGTTGATTGAATGGGACTAAAAGGATTTCCCAGAAGAATTACACAGGCTAGTCATTGTTCAAAGCAACTGGCCCATTCATTTAGCTTGCTGTAGATTAACTGTAGATACTCAGGTGGGCACTGAGGGGAAGGAGGAAAGAGAACCAGGACAGGGTCCATTTACAGAAATGACCACTGTATAGCCATAGAGGAGGGGTTCTTAACCTGGGGCCCATTTAAAAAATTATTTCCATAGTTTTTCTGTATAATTAGTTTCCTTTGTAATTCTGTGTGTTTTATTTTATACATTTAAAAACATGACTCTGAGAAGGAGTCCAAAGGTTGTACCAGAATGCCAAAGCCTCCCATATTACACAAAAAAGGTAAGGACCTGTAGGGTAGCAGAGAAACCCAACCCGGGAAACTTGGGCAAGATGGGCTGTAGGCCAACGTAAGAGGATTAGTAGAGGGAACCCTGGATAGTCTTGCAAGAGGTTGATGCCAGGTCTTGGTGCAACACTGTGCCAAGCTGTTGTTGGGACTACTGGCTCCATCTTCACACCCTGCTGGAATGCTGCTGTTGGGGCAGAGAAGCTCAGCTATTTAAAGGGAGGGATAGGTTCTTGCCCAGGCACAGTTGATTGGGTTCTTGATGTTACAGGCAGGGAGGCTGCCAATCAGCTAGGAAATTGGAACTTTCTAGGGCTAAAGGGAGTAAATACAAGACATTAGCCATACCAAAGAGTTTATAGTCAAGTAGAAGTGCAAAATATCAATGCAGACAACTAGAATATACAGTATTTCATGATAAGTATCGACAGAATGGTGGAAATAAAAATCTTTGGGAGGTCCCTTGGGAAAATAAATCAACTTATTCTCTAATCATTTCTCCTTGTTTCTGTGATTTCCTTTCACACTTAAGACTAATTGTGGAGGGCGGGTGAGTATGTATCCAATGGTCCTCTGCTTGAATCTTTTTCATCAGCCTCCTAACTCATCCACTTCTTATCAGAGCAGTCACCCATTGCTTGGCTCTGTGTATCTCACCACTCTCTTCATTCTGGTGCTTTATGTGACATCATCACCTTCTTTCCTGCATTGTCTGTTCTCTTGGAGAACTTTACTAACCTTGGCTGAATGCATCTCCTTAACATCTGCATGTGGGCAGCATGTGGGAGGAGAGAATGTAGAAGTGATAATAACATCACCCAAAGCTATACCATTTAAGGATGGACACCACGTTTTCTGTACAGTCACTTTGTGAGGTAAATTGGTCCAATTAAATCCTTTCTCCCCATTCAACAGATGAGAAATCAAAGAGCTGAATAATGAATGACATAAAAGTGTTAGGGATGGGCTTCAAAAACCCAAGTTTTCTTAGTAAAGATACTATGAATATACTATGAACCACCTGTCCAGAAGAAGGAAACAGATAATGAATTTAGGAAGTAGGTCACAAACCTGAGAAGGAATCATTCTCTATTAAGGACAGGGAACTTCAATTATCTAGACATCTATAACTTGAAGTCCAGTACTCCTACCAATACTCTGTTCTAAAGTTAGGGTTTGAAGGAGTCCTTAAAATATAGAATGTGAAAAGTAGAAAGGAATCTGGAGATTGTGTTCAACCCTCACATTTTATAGAGATAGAAACTAAGGTTCAGAAAAGGAAGATTACTCACCTAAGGTCACACAGTAAATCAGGGGAAGAGCCAAGAATAGAACTTGCTGCTTTGGAGATCCCTATTCTAGAGTTCTTCCTGTTGAACTAGGACTGCCTTTCTGAGCAATGTCCATCCAGTTCAGCTCAGGACTCTGCCTCCCAGTTCTAATTATCTGGGGCCTATTTTGGGGGGAAAAGGGCAGAGAACTTTTATCCTAAAGAATGAAAGCCTGTGCCTGGAACAGAGTAGGTGTTTAATAAATGCTTGTTGACCAATGTTGGCATTGCAAGGGGCATGAGACCATGCATGTTGGGTAGCTGAGGGCACCATTAACTGGCTGGGGAGGGAGGATGCCTAGGATATTTGTGAGAAGACTTGAAATATCTTGGAATGCCTGAAACCATTACAGGCTGAGATAAACCAGAGTTCTAGAGCCCAACTGTACAGGCCAGGGAACCATCTGCTGGCCTTTTACTACTCCCCAGGGCCCTTTGCAGTCCATTTACAAATGACCCTTTGGATGCAGCCTTTCCTGAGCTCCAGGCAAAGATGCTTGGGAGGGGACTGACTCAGGCAAATTGAATAAGCAAGATTGTGCAAAGAAAGGTCCTCTATGAGAGCCCTGGGATACATGGTAGGAAAGCAGAGGTGAGGGCGTGGGGTAGCCAGTTCCATTATTGGGCCCCTTTGATTATGAACACATTCTTCTCTCCTGCCCAACCCAAATCTGCCCTTCTATTAGCACTGATTCTGCCTTTGAGAACCACAGAGGTCTATTTCTCATTATTTGAAGAGAGATACCATGGTCCCTTTGAGTCTTCAAGTTAAACACTCCTTGTACTTCCATAGACCTCTTTGTACATTCACATATTCCCCACATGACCTTGTCTCCAAGTCTCTCACCAGTCCAGTTTCCTTCCTATGGATGTGCCCTTAGCTTGTCTATATCCCTTCTAAAATGTAATGCTGAGAAATGGACGTAGTCCTTCCAGTATAAGCTGTCCAGTCAAGAGAGCTGAACCAGGGAATCAAGATGAACTCTCCCAGGCAGGGGATGAGGCAAGGAGGCAGAGTATTCAGGACCTATCACTCCTTCTCTCCTTGGAGTCCACCTCCACTCTAGGTTTCTCTTCCTTTCCCCCTAGCCCTCGTGGTCCATTGTACTGCCCACGGGCACCATGTTTGTCTCTCCTCAGACATATACTGGGTCCATCTTGGTGGCTGTGAACCCCTACCAGCTCCTCCCCATCTATTCACCGGAGCAGATACGCCAGTACACCAACAAAAAGATCGGAGAGATGCCACCACATATCTTCGCCATTGCTGATAACTGCTACTTCAACATGAAACGGAACAGCCGAGACCAATGCTGCATCATCAGGTGGGCCCGAGGCACAGGAAAGGAAGCAAGCAAGCAGAGGGTTATAGAGCTATTGAATGTTAGAGCCAGATGGAGCCTTGGGGTGCCAAAGGTAGAATTTCAGAATGGAGGAGTTCCTTCGAACACAGAACTTTACAACTGGACAGAGCCTTAGAACGTAAATTGTAGAGTTAAAAGAGACCTTAGAGCTCAGATAATCTAACCCCTTCATTTTACAAAGAAGGAAACCAGGCAAGGAAGAAGACAGGGAAAGGAACTTGGCTGATACCCAGGGTTGTGTTTGTAAATGTTTAACAATTAGCCCTCCAAAAGAAAAATACACTCAACATAGTTTCATGTTTAATTTGTATTATTAACATTTTCTCCATTACTTTCTTAGGCCTAAAAATCAACAAAACAATAAATCAAGCCCTGATTTGTAGCATTTTCTAATTTCTGAGGCATAAATGCTTGTACCAAAAATTTAACAATCAGCTCTCTTGGGCCCATGTGAGCTGGCTTCAGCACATCACTACCAACACCACACAATAAGTTAATGCAAGAATTGAACTAGAGCCCAGTTCAATCAGGTGGGAACAAGGGATAGCCTGCAAGAAGATTCACTCATTTATTCAACATTTATTGTTGCTGTTTAGTCATTTTTCAGTCATGTCTAACTCTTCATGATCCCATTTGGGGTTTTCTTGTCAGAGGTACTGGAGTGGCTTGCCATTTCCTTCTCCAGTTCCTTTTATAGAGGAGGAAATGGAGGCAAATAGAGTTAAGTGACTTGCCTAGGGTCATATAGTTAGTTAACTGTCTGAGCCTGGATTTAAATTTACAAAGATGAGTCTTCCTGACTCCAGGTTCAGTGCTCCATTGTGCCACCTAGCTGCCCATTTATTAACTACTATTTGTCAAGCCTTTAGCTTCAATCAGAGATAAAGTTTCTGTCCTCGTGCAGTTTATAATCTAGTAATGATCATAAGGCAGGGAAACAAATAATAGCTATAGTGTTGGAGGATAATAGAAAAATTAGCAGTATACAACAGTACTAGGAGATAATTTAGAGGAGAAATATCTCCCAGCTTGGGGGATCAGCAAATTCCCATCCCTGATCCTCAGAAATGAGACTTTGAAAGACAGAAAGGTCAGCAGGTGGGAAAGATGAGGAAAGAGGCAGAGAGATTCAGGATATGGGAGAGAGCATGAGTGAAGAGCAGTGTGAATAGACCGTTGTCTTGAACTTTTCCATCAGGAGAGAAACTAGAAGGAGATAGGACCAATTAATAATAATAATAAAAAGATAAGAAGAATGAGATTAAAATGATGCTGACAACACCAGCAAGAATTGCCAGTTATATGTACTTAGTACTTTCTGATTTATAGAGGTGTTTACATCCATCATGACATTTGGTCCTTTCAGAATCCCTATACGGGGCAGCTAGGCAGCACAGTGAATAGAGCACCGGCCTTGAAGTTAGGAGGACCTGAATTAAAATCTTGCCTCAGACACTTAACACTTACTAGCTGTGTGACCTTGGGCAAGTCACTTAACCCCAATTGCCCTGCCTTCGCCCTCAAAAAAAAAAACAGACAAAGCAGAATCCCTGTACAGCAGGTAATACAAGTGTTATTATGTCCCCTGTTTTACAGATGAGGACACTGAGGTTCAAAGTCCTAAAATAATAGAAGAACCGGTCTTTTAAAATTATGACAATAATGAACCTCAGGAATTCTCCTCCAACCTTCAAATGAGGCAAACTCTCCCCCAAAAGTTTAGAAGACTTAATTTTAGGACAAGTAAGAATTCATTTTCATAACATTATTTTATAATACTGGAAACTTGCTGGGGGTCAACTCCAGTACAAGATGCTGCTAGGGAGACAGAGAACCAGCACAATGTCATGCAATGGAAAAAGTCTAGGATCTAGAGTCAAAAGATACAGGTTTGACCTTCTCAAGGTCACAGAGGAAGTAAGTGTCAGGAGTGAGATCTGAACAAGGACCTTGGACTAAAAACCTAGTGCTATACTTTCTGCTAGATCATACTGTCTCTAGGTTATACTATGATTTTGTGAGTCAAAAATTCTATGACTATAATGGTAGGATACCATGACTATGACATTCTGATGTTAAAACTCTATGATTATGATTCAAAGATTCTGTCAGCGATTCATTAATCAATGATCCAATTCTAAGATCCATGATGCTATAATTCTGTGACCATGATTCATTGTTTCTAAATACTAAAGATCCCATCATTCTATGATTCTGTAACTGAGACTTATTGATTCTGAAGTCTAAAGATCCCATGATTCTAGGATTCTGTGACTGATTCATTGATAACAATGTAAGGATTTTATAATTTTGAATTACATGATTCTAATTCTATGATTTCAAGATTCTACTATTATTTTAAGATTTGATAATTAAGATATTATGACTATCATTGACAGGGATATGTTTGTAAATATTTATCAGCCAATTACCAGAAAAATAGGCATGACATACTTTTAAGAAGGAAGGAAACAAGTATTTGTTAAATGCCTACTTGTCGGTCACTGTGCTAAGCACAAATATTATCTCATTTTATCCTTTCAACCACCCTGGAAAGTAGGAGCTTATGATTGCCCTCATTTTACAAATGAGGCAACTGAGGCAGAAAGAGGTTAAGTGACTTGGCCAGGGTCACACAGTTAAGTGTCCAAGGCTGGATTTGAGCTCACGTTTTCCTAACTGCAAGCGTAGCACTCTATCCACTGGGCCACCTAACTACCACTTTTAAATTTAATCTGCATTCTTAACATTTTTCTCAATCACTTTCTTAAGTCTAGACAATCAAGAAAACAATTGATAAAGTCCTGATTTGTAGTGTTTACTGATTTCTGAGTTGCCAATGCTCACCCAGAAAATTTAACAATCTGCTCTTGCAAGCCATTAAAAGATGGCTTCAGCACACCCTTGATTATTGAATTCTATGGCCATGATTCTGCTACTATGTTTCTAAAATCCTACAACTATTCTGAGTCTATGTCTATGATCCTATGACTAATAATCTTCTTCATAGAACTTGGTTCTTGGTTCTAAGCCTAAGGTTCTAGGATTCTAAGATCCTATGATTCTAAGAGTCTATGACTGAAATTCTAAGGCTATGATTTTAGATTTCTATGACTTTGATTTTAAGAATCTATAATTGTTATTCTATTAAGAGGCTTTTTTATTCTATGACTATTATTCTGGAATCCTATAATTATGATTCAATGATGATGTTTCTAGAAACTGATAATCATCACTTTCTAATTCTATGATTCTAAGAATCAATGACTATAATAATTCCTTGGTGCTAACATTCTACAACTATTCATCTAGGATCCCATGACTATAAGATTATAAAATTATAGGAATATACTTTTATGATTCTAGCATTCTATGACTTAAAATTTCCATCATCCTAAAATTTTGTGACTTTGTTTTAGGATTGGTAGGTTCTAGGACCCCCAAGTCTATTGTTCCAAGATTTTATGGCTATCATTCTTGGATACTTAGATTCTATGACTATGAGTTTAGGATTCTATACTTCTAAAGGAGTAGTTTTTTATATGCATGAATGAATGAATCCATAAATTATATTTTTACACGCTTACATGTGTCAGACATTGTGCAAAGCTTTGGTAATCTAAATCTAAAAAAGAAATATAGTCTCTGCTCTCAAGATGCCTGCATCCTAATGGAGATGACAGTACAAATAGAAGCATGGTGGGAGGTATTTTAGACTGGGAAATTACATAGTGAGTGGAGGTACAGAGCAGTTAATTGGCATTTTCTTTCCAGCAATGGTATCATTGATTTAATTACAATTACTAGAGTTAGAAGTAGAAAGAGAAATATGCCACTAGGGAGCATGTCAAGAAGACAGCCAGAGAGCATGCAGATAAGGGGCCTTGGTCAGGCTAATTGTAGTGAACTGTAACCAGTTAAGAAAGAGCACAGGGCCCCAGAGAGGGGGTGGTGGCAAGTCGGGTCACAGCTAAGGAGTTATGGTGTGAAGATCTTAAAAGAGCAGCAGTGTAGAGGGTCAAGTCAATGTTGGGCTAGCTAGGAAAAGCTCTCCCCAATCAGTAGTGCGGGGTCCCAAGGCAGGAGTTAGAGAACTTTGGTTCTAGGACACGATGTAACTAGAATTCTAAAATCCTATGACTAACTCTAGAATTCTCTCATTCTGGGCTTCTCAAACTCTAGGACTCTCAAACTCCTTGATTATATAGCTATACTTCTGTGTTTATAAGATTCTCACAAGTAGGAGTCTGTGTTTCGATGATGATAATATTTTATAAATATTGCCCTGTTATTGTAAGATTTAGGTACCCTTTGAACCTATGATTCTAGGTGTTAGGACTAGAAGTCTATTTTTAAAAAATTTAATCATTTTGATTCTATGATTTTTTGACTATGATTCTATGGTTCTAGAATTATATAACTGTTTTTCTATGATTCTAAGATTCTTGTATCTATAATTCTATGATTTGAATATTCTATGACTATGATACTAGGATTCTATTACTATAATTCTAAGATTTTATAAATATGGTTTCATTATTCAATGACTATGTGTGAAATATTTTATATTAAAAATTATATATAATTTATATATTTATGTATAACATTTTTATATAGAAATAGTTTATATTTATATTTTATAATTAAGATTCTAAATTTTTATTATTCTCTGACTATAAGATTCCATTACTATGACTCTATCATTTCAGGATTTTATGTCTGTGATGCCAGGATTCTAGTACTTCCTGACTCTACCATTTCTAACAATATGATTATTTTGTATTTCTAAATTCTCTGACTAGGGTTCCAGGATCTTACAAGTCTATGCCCACTCTTACTCTATAATTCTAAGAGTCTGTAACTATAATTCTAAGATTCTATAACTGATTTTAGAATTTTAAGGCTATGGCATTTTTATGGCATGCTTGTATGAGTCTAGGATTTTAAGAGTCCATAAATATGAATATTTGCTTCTAAGATATGATAAATATGATTCTAATATTTGTTGATTATGAACCTAGGATTCCAGGATTATTATCATTCCATGGTTCTAAGATTTTAGAAGGATGATCCTATCATTCAAAGATGTCATGGCCCTGAGACTCTGTGATGCTGAGAGTCTGGGGTGTATGGCCCCTAGCTCACATCCACTGCATTCCTTATTAACCAGTGGTGAGTCTGGCGCTGGGAAGACAGAGAGCACTAAGCTGATCCTTCAGTTCCTGGCAGCCATCAGTGGGCAGCATTCCTGGATTGAGCAGCAAGTGCTGGAAGCCAATCCCATCCTGGAAGGTAGGCTGGGCTTCTGGGATCTTCTTGAGGGAGGTCAAATTGGGGGAAAGGGTCTAAGGGTGGCTTTAGAGTTTGTGAGCCAAGGGCAACGAGAAGGAAGACATGATCTAGCAGCAACCTCAAGAGGAACTGGGAAGTCAAGGCTGCACAGAGGGAATATTTGGGAGGTCCAGTGATTTTCAATTGACATTGATTTTCAGTCCCCCCACCTTCTCCATCACCAGCATGTTGTCCTCTGGCACTTAGCAAGATGAGGGCTCACCACCAAGGATGGGGACTCAGGCCTAGGGTTGGGCAGGGGTGTGTGTCTATCTATGTATGTGTATGGGAGAGTGCTACATCCTGGGACTGGATATCTAAGTGAAATTATGGTCAGAACCCCAGTCCTGGACCAGGACCCCATGATTTAGGCTAGCCTAGAAAAAATCCTCTCCAAAGGCAGCATTGGCCCCAATTGTGTGCCGGGTGGGTGGGTCCTTGGGGGTCTCTCTGCAGCTTTTGGGAATGCAAAGACTATCCGCAATGACAACTCCAGTCGATTCGGGAAGTACATCGACATCCACTTTAACAAGAAGGGAGCCATTGAGGGGGCCAAGATCGAGCAGTACCTTTTGGAGAAGTCTCGAGTCTGCAGACAGGTGGGGCCAGGGTTAGGGTTGGGATGCCTTGTGGGCCTATGCTGGACATTGTGGGGCTCCTGTCAGAGGGGTTAGAGACTCCCAGGGTGAAATGTCTGTGAGTTAGTCCTTCCTTCAAGTCTCAGCTACAGTCCTACCTTTCAGGGTGGCTAGGTGGCACAGTGAGTAGAGAGCCAGTCCTGGAGTCAGGAGGACTTGAATTCAGATCCAGCCTCAGACACTTACACACACACACACACACACACACACACACAACTAGCCCTGTGACCTTGGGCAAGTTACTTAACCCCAATTGCCCTCCAAACAAACAAACAAACAAAACAAAGTCCTACCTTTCCCAATCCCTTTTAATTTTAGTACCTTCGTTCTGTTCATTATTTTAAAATTTATCCTATATATATATAGCTCATAGGTACATAGTGGTTTGCATGTGGTCTCCCCTGTGATCTCTTTGAGAACAGTGACTTTTTTTAAACTTTATATTTCCAATATTTAGCACAGTGCCTCATGGCACATAGTAGGCATTTAATAAATTCTAGTGGACTGAGGCTGTGACTGCTGGGCTTTTAAAAGGCAGGGGCTTGAAGACTCATGCAAAGATATCTTCCCCTGGTAATCCTCCTCAATCACTCTGGTCTTCTCTGTCAGTGGGCACTGAAGGGGAGAAGAGAATAAGGACTTTAGAGCACAAGGACAGGCCTCTCTGATTATGATCAGAGTTTAACTGGCCTCCAAAACCTGCCAACCTTTGTTTCGGTCCCTAATTGTCTTCTCTCTCCTTGCTTCTCACTCTGTCACCTTTTCTGTCTCTCTGTTCCCATATTTTCCTCTACTATTCCTACTTTTCTCTCCCATCCCTCCTCTTCCAGGCTCCAGATGAGCGGAATTACCATGTTTTCTACTGTATGCTTGAAGGTATGACTGCAGACCAGAAGAAGAAATTGGGCCTGGGTCAAGCCACCGACTACAACTATCTGGCCATGGTAAGAGCTGCAGATGGCTGCCCCAAGCCCCACTGTGAGGCACCAGGAGTAACTCCCACCTCCTGGGGAAATAGATCCTTCAGGAATGGAGATGGGTCAGTTTGAGTTGGGACATCAATCATGATGATAACAGATGTTGATATAGCTCTCTGAGGTTTGCAAAGCCTTTGATATTATCTCATTTGCTGGGCACAATAACTCTGTGTTTATATCACAGAAATCCAAGTGCTATTATTCTTACTACAGATGGAGAATCTGATGCACAGAGATGTTAAGTGGGTTCCTTAGGTGAGGCAGGATTTTAACTCAGGTCTTTCTGTTACCGAGGCTACTTTATTCACTGTGCCACCTAAGTGCCCAGGCCCATCCTTTTATTTTAGTGGTGAGTAAGCTGAGATCCTGGACAGCTAGGTGGTGCACTGGATAGAGAGCTAGGCCTAGAGTCAGGCAGACCTGAGTTCAAATCCAGCCCTGGGAAAAAGTCACTTAATCACTTTCTGCCCCATTTCTTTATCTATAAAATATATGTTTGATGTGAGCAAAATATTAAAAATAAAATTTGTAAAGGACTTTGAAAACCTTAAAGCACAATATAAATGTTAGCTGTATAAAGCTAACTTTAAAAGCACTTGATTAACCATAAAGCCCTTTGTAAACTATCAAGGGCTTGTTATATTACCAGAAGATCAGCGGTAATTACTCTCTGTCTAATCTGGGAGAGGGAAAAAACATTTTTGAATCAAGATTATCAGATATGACTTTAAAATTAAGGTGCTGTTAAACAGACCAGAACAAAACAAGATGCTTTCATTGCCCTCTAAGTGACTTAGAGGTTAGGAATAGGAGTCGTCAAGGCTGAGCCTGTAGCAAATGGACTGATGACTTCTCCACGAGGCACAAATGCACCCAACATTCAGGCAGTGGCATCCTTCTGCCAGTGACTGGATCTTCCCTGCCCCAGCCTCACCCTGGTCTCTGTCATCAGGGCAACTGCACCACCTGTGATGGCCGAGATGACAGCAAGGAATATGCCAATATCCGCTCTGCCATGAAAGTGCTAATGTTCACCGACACAGAGAACTGGGAAATCTCCAAGCTCCTGGCTTCTATTTTGCACATGGGCAATCTCAAGTATGAAGGTAAAGACGGGGGAATCTGGGTGCGAGTCTGGATGCTATGCGACTGACTTGCTGCATGACCTTGGACAAGTCATTTGCTTTTACTGTAAATGAGGGGACAGAATGAAATAATCTGTAAGATCTCTTTTGGCTGTAAAATTCTATGTTTTATCTCATTACTATACTCCTTTCCAGCTCTGGTAGTCTATGTTCTACCAGTCTCTCCTTATATTTATATTCTATGTTCTAAATTTTTCCCCCAACTTTGATATTCTGTGTTCTATGGTCCCTTCTATTTCTAACATTTTATGATTCTGTGATTATTACTCATCTCCAAATGTGCCCTGGAAAGGATTGTGGCCTCACAGTGAGATTTGAAAATCACCCAACAAGTCCCCTGCCCAATGTTCTTCAACTTGTGGCCATAGAAACTAAAAGGGAACTCTTAGAGCTTCATTTCTTTGAAGAAAGCCTCTAAATACAAATACTTATGGGAGGTAGGATTCATTTAGTCAATTCACAACAGGATGTTGGGGCTTAGCTTTCATTCTTCTCTGGACAGGAGGACCTCAGGGCTTGTCAGAGGCCAGAAACCTTTGTTGTGAGGTCCTGCATAAGGCATATATAGCATACATTTGATCCTGGGGAGACCTGCTTCATCACTGTCTTTCTCCCAATTTGATTCAGCAAACATTTTTAAGAGGTTACTATTTGCAAGGTATGGTGTATACTACAAACACAAAATCAGTTAATCAAGCTCTTATTAAGCACCTAGGATGTGCCAGGCATTGGGTTAGGCATGGGGGATACAGTCTCAGCCCTCAGGGACCTTACATTCTAACAGGGGAAATGCAACATGTACATATATAGGTATACAAAAACACATATAAAATAGATACAAGGTAAACGGAGTTGAAGGCATGAGATATTGGTGGGGGTTAGGAAAGACCTCCTGCAAAAGGTGAAATTTGAGCTAAGTCTTGAAGGAAAGAAGGTATTCTTTTTTTTGGAGGGGGGAAGGCAAGGCAATTGGGGTTAAGTGACTTGCCCAAGGTCACACAGCTAGTGTGTCAAGTGTCTGAGGTAAAATTTGAACTCAGGTCCTCCTGACTTCAGGGCCCATGCTCTAGTCACTGTGATACCTAACTGCCCCTGGAAAACAAGTATTCCAAGGGGAAGAGGTGATGAGGTATGGCATTTCAGGGATGGGAACAGCCAGTACAAAGGCATGGAGATGGGAGCATCATATGTGAAGAATAGCAAGTAGGTTAGTGTGGTTGGACCATGGGGTGCACAGGGAAAAGAGGGGTGTGAGAATCATGTGATAGATGGCTGTAAAGAAGAAGGGGCAGGTACCTCACTTCTCAGGGTATGGGACACCCTCTTCCACTGAAAAACCTCAGCTATGGCTTCACAAGGCCCAGGTTTAGTCCTTGGGAAGCTGAGCCCCCCAAGTTGTAAGGTCTCAAGGAATTTATATTTTCCTGGTGAGATGCAAAATATACACAGGTGAGTAAATGCAAAGTAATTTAAAAAGAGAGAGAACACTGATGACTGGGAAAGGCTTTGAGTAGGATATGGCAACTTCTCCGAACCTAGAAGGAGGCTAAGGATTCTTAGTCCACGTGGAGTAGTGCATGGAGCCCTGGAGATGAAGGAGCAAAGACCTGGGTTCCAGTTCTGTCTCAGACTAGCTGTATAGGGCAAGTCACTTAGTAGTCTCCATGGTCCTAAGTTTCCACATCTATAAAATGGTGGGGGGTCAGACTAGATATCCTTGCAACCACAGGACAAAGAAACAAGGGATCCAAGGGTGGAGGATAATGTAGAGATGAAACAACCAACTCTTGGGTTAAACTGGGAAGGGAGGAAAGTGAGGCCAGAGCAGGGACCAGAATAGGTAGGGGTGGTGAGACTGGAGGTCACAGTGACAACAAAGAATAGTGTGATAGAAGAAGAGATGGGAGAAGAGGAGCTTACTATCAGAGAAGACCACTTCTGAGTCCAGGATCCTGGATCACAGCTATGGCGGATGATAAGAGTGCGCTATGCCAATCTCTTCTTTCACTGTTCTCACAGCCCCAGCCTAGCATAAGCGTGAAGAGACCTCTTTTCCCAGAGGGTGCAAACACCAGACATACTCTGGGCATCCAATTGAATCATCTCTGTTCTTACAAACATTCATGATGTGAGACTTGGAACCTAATGGCATATAGGGAAAAGAATGTGAGATTAAAAGTCAAAGGATTTGGGTTTGAGAACTAAGTCTGTCACCTCTGGTACTTTGGGCAAGTCACTTGACCTATCTAAGCCTTGGTTGGCTCTTCTTAAAATGAGGTGGGCTGGGTGAGGTCCCTAGTGAATATTTCAGGGAGGATTCGAATTCAGGTCTACCTGAGTCCAAATCTAGTGTACTATTCATAGTGCTACCTCAATGCTTCAAGGTGCTTAAAATCTCTTCGGAGGAGGGATGAGGAAAAACAGATGAGATATATATGTATAAGTAGGATATGAGGTAGAAAATGGTTAGGGCAAAGGAAAGCCCAGGGAAATCACCCTAAGAGAATCTGGAGGAGAGATCTGTGTAGTATGATGGCTCTGAAGTCAGAGGATCTAGTTCAAACATCGTATCTGATACTTGCTACCAGTGTGACCTTGGACTAATCACCTTACCAATGAGAGAGTTGGCTGCAAAGACTTTTGAAGTCTCTTCCAAAATGCACAATCTATGATCCTATGATCAGTTCAGGTGCCCCCTGACCTGGACCTTAAAAAAAGAGGAGGATTTCAATAGGTAGAGAGACATGGAGGGACTGTCTGACTCCCTGTCTTTGTTCCCCTGCAGCCAGAACATTTGAAAACCTGGATGCTTGTGAGGTTCTCTTCTCTCCTTCCTTAGCCACAACTGCATCTCTGCTTGAGGTAAGTCCAGAAATAGATGTTCCTGGTGGTATGGGGGGGGGAGTATTTCTGTTGCTTTTGCGGGGAACGCTGGGAGGGAGAGGAAGCTGGCAGCAAGGAGGGAAGAAAGGAAGAAAGAAGGATTGGGGCTACTTTGGGTTTAGTGAAACCAGCCACCAGCCCAAAGTCAGAAATCTTTTTGACACAGTCCCAATTTTACACTTATCTGGCATGCATATTGTTGTTGTATTTGTCCTTCATTTTTGAAGGGGACCATGGCATCAGGGAAATGGTGATGTGACTCGCAGTTGACTTGGATTTGAGTGAGGGAGGGCTGTGCAAGGTCACCAGCCTCACTTTCTCCTCTACAGCCATCTGGGTCCAGTGGGCAAATATTCATCAGGATGACTGGAGATGACCCAGGAAGCAATGGAAGATCCTTGCCCTTTTAGGCTAAGTCCCTTTCAAGTACTCACTTAAAGTGAGGTAACGCTCATTCAGTGAATAGGCCTCTTGAAGAATGAGCCAAGGAATGGTCCCTTTAATTAGCCCTGCCCAGGCTTCACTTGGTGGCTGTATTTTGGGCCTTCCTGGCTGAGAGTGAATGTCAATGGCAACCGTTTCTCTTTGGAACAGCAACCCTGAGGGTCTTCCCCTTATAGTTGGAGCATATGGGGTGTCAGGGAGGACTAGCACCTCTGGTTTGACCTTCGAGGTCCACCTGGTGCTCAGCTCTCACCTGAGGCTCCAAGAAGCTGCATGTAGCCTGCATAGCAGCCACACTCCAGTAAAACCATCTTGCCAGACAGGCTAAACCAGGTTGAGGGTAACTGATAGGACTTAAACCTGACAGTGAGTTAGGGGATGTCTGCCCCAAAGATGTGAAGACTTACCCAGGCAGAATGGATGGGAGCAATTTGTTCCAACGACCATGAAAGTGACTGAGGCAAGGGCTGCAGAGCTCTCAGAGCTTGGTCAGACCTCGAAGACCACAGTAGTCCACTACAGCCCAGGCTGTAGGCGGGTATCCTGACTTTTGTCCTGCTGCTGGCCTCCGATGACTCTGGAAGAGAGAGTGAGGCTGACGACTGTGCAGCTATGCCTCACTAAAATACAATTCATGCGCAAGTCAACCATGATGTCCTTGGTCCTCTTCAAAAACAGAGGGTGAACAAAAAAACGGGACCGCAGTTAGGGCAGATCATGAAAGATAAGCCAAGAAGCTGCTGGCATTCATGGAAAGTGGTGTAGTGGAAAAGTCATTGGACCGGGAGTCAAGTCTTGATGAAACAATGAGTTCTTCACTGCTGGAGGTCTTCAAAGAGAGGTTGGATGGATGTTTGTTGGAGATGTTGCAGGAGGTATTCGTGTTCATGTGGGCTGGAATGAATGGCACCTGTGGGCTCTTCTGCCTGTGAGATTCTAGGATTCCATAGTTTTAGTCCCAGCTTTTTGGTAAACATTCTGTGCATTCTTGGACAAGGTACTTCTCTCAGGGTTTCAATTTCCTCCACTATAAAATGAAGAAATTGAACTAAATGATCTGTTTGCCTTCTGATGCTAAAAATAATCAATTAATTTTCCAATTTTATTTTTCTGTGGCTATGAAAGGACTCAGTTCAAATTGTTCCATCTTCAAGGTTACCGGCATTCTAATCATTGTCAGGTCTGGTGGCCACTTCTCAGTCACTGTCTTTTTTGATCTCTGAAGTATTTGATACTCTTGGTCACTGCCTCCTCCCAGACACCTTCTTCCTCCTGGGTTTTCATGACATTGCTGCCTCCCGGTTTTCCTTCTTCCTGTCTGACCACTACTCCCCATCTTCTTTTCTGGATCCTCAGCTTTGTCCTATCCCTTATGAGTAGGTATACTCCAAGGCTCTGTCCCAGGCTCCTTTCCCTTACTTTGTACATTTTCTCTTAGTGGCATGGTGTATAGAGTTCTGGGCCTGTAGTCAGGAGGACCTGAGTTAAAATCCAATCTCAAACATTTATTAGCCTTGTGTACTTGGGCAAGTCACTTATATGCCTTAGTTTTCTTAACTGTAAAATGGGGGATAATGACAGCACTTACCTCCCAGGTTTGTTTTGAGAATCAAATGGAATAACGTTGGTAAAGTGACTAGTACAGTGCCTGGTACATAGTAGGTGATATATAAATGGTGGCAATGATGACAGTGGTGCCCTTATCAGCTTCCATTGACTAGCTTTCTTGTCTATGCAGATAAGTCCCAGCCAGATATGTGTCCAGCTCTTCTCTTCTCTCATTTCCTTCCTGTGGGCATTTATCCTTCATTTATAAAATGAAAGGATTGGGTTAGATCAGAGGTTCTCAAACTTATTTGGTCTACTGCCCCTTTTAAAAAAAATTACTCAGTGCCTCCCTAGAAATCTACTTATTTTAACCCTTTAGTGATTAAAAAAATTGTATCATTTCAAAAAATATATATAAAATATATTTTTAAAAAAATGATGCATCTTAAATTTAAAAATTTATTGTAAATCTGTGGTTTTTTCCTGCATTGAAATTTTGATGATGCAATATTGTGTCATGTACAATACAGTATTGTATTGTAAACAAGGCATTACTTGTACTTATTCCTGCCAATGCATGCTGGACTTCCCAGCAACATGAGATGCACTTGGCAGCCAACACTTGCTTGTTAAGACCTGTCAGTGGACTTGATCATGGATTGGTTATAACTTGCATTTTGTGTGTTTATTTGGAAAATAATGTAATCACTACAGCTTTAACTCTGTTATACAACAGATGAAATGTGCACAGATGGTTTTTCAAAAATTTTCCCATATTCTCTTCTTTCCTTATGCTTCCACCGCCCTTGTATTTTTATTCAATGCCTCCCAATTGCACCCTAGGCTACTACTGCCCTCCCTCCATCATTCTGGTACCCTCCCCTAGAGGGTGGTATTGCCCACTCTGGGAACCTATGGACTAGATGATTTATGAGGGCCCTTCTAGGTCCAGATTGCGGGTTCTCTGAGTAAGAGGTGATAGCATGGTATGTGGTAAGAGCCCTAAATTTAGAGCCAAAAGGCATGGGTTTGAATCTCTGCTCTCTTTCTTGTGGTCTATCATACCTTGAGTATGTCACTTTCCCTTTATGGGCTTCAGGTGCTCCATCTGATAAATGAAGGGTTTGGACAAGGTGCTATCAAAGGGTTCTTTTAGATGTGACATTCTAGAAGTTTATTGAAAATTCTGGGAAAATCTGTTTGGAAAAGAAATTGAATCCAGTCTCTGAGGGGATACTTACTGGGCCTCCAGGCTCTGGGCATTTCCTTGGGCCACCAATCAGTGTTTTTCAATTCAGCTTAGATTTGATCAAGTATTTAGGCTGTGTAGAAACCTGTGGGACCTCAGGGAGCTGGGAAACTTGAGCCTGGAGAGTTACATATATTTATGGATGGGTATAATCCCTCTAGTACTTTGGGGTATGGGGTAAGGGGAAAGAGTGCAGGAGTGCATTTCAAAAATCAAAATAATTCCCTGATTGATTGCTACAAGTTAAGAGGTTAAAAGTTCCAAATTTGGGAATGCACATAGCTAGAGGTGCCCAGGAAGCTTGTTGAGGGTGGCTTGGAGCATTGTACTGAAGCCAGAGCTGTAAGAGAAAAACTTCCTAATAATTAGAGCTTCTAGCAGTGCAATGGGCTGCCTTAGGGGTACAGAGGTCCCCATCTACAGGGGCTTTCAAACAAAAGGGGATGACTACTTCCTGGGTACATAGGCAGCAAGGTGGTTCAGTGGGTAGAATGCTGGACTTGGAATCAGGAAGACCTGAGTTGAAATCATCATCATAATTTAGTAAGTGTCTACTATATGCCAATCAATGTTCTAAGCACTTTACAAATATTCTCATTTCATCCTCAATGATTTGACTTCAGGAGATGTTGTTCAGTTATTTGAGTTGTGTCTGACTCTTCATGACCCCATTTGGGATTTATTTGACAAAGATAATGGAGTGATTTGCCATTTCCTTCTCCAGCTTATTTTACAATTGGGGAAACTGAGGCAAACAGGGTAAAGTGACTTGCCCAGGATCACACAGCTACTAAGTGTCTAAGGCCAGATTTGAACTCAGGAAGATGAGTCTTCTTGACTCCAGGTTTGGTACTCCATCTGCTACCCCACCTAACGGCCCTAGAAGGACAGTTCTTATCCTTACTTTATAGATGAGGAAACCAAGGCAGGCAGAGATCAAGTGACTTGTCCAAGATCACATAGTTTGTTAATTAGGTGAGGCTGAATTAGAGCTCAGGTTTTTCTGATTCCAGATCCAGTGCTCAATCCACTGTGCCACCTTGTCTCAAATAATAGTTATGTGACCCTGGGCTAGTCATTTATCTCTCTAAATCTGTTTCCTCATTCCTCCTCAATGGGAATAATGAGCAAATAAAATAACACGTGTAAATTACTTTGTAAACTTTAAATACATGTTTTGTGTTGTTGTGTTGTCATTCCTTTTCAAGTCTTCGTTAGGGTAGGTGACCAATGAAGTCCCTTCCCGAGCTAAGATTGTGTGACTGTGAGTTTTTCCATCATGCTTCCAGGTTCATCCTCCAGATCTGATGAATTGCCTTACCAGTCGAACCATCATCACAAGAGGGGAAACTGTCTCCACCCCACTCAGCAAGGAGCAAGCCCTGGATGTCAGAGACGCTTTTGTCAAGGTAAGGTTTCAGAGAGAGGGAGCCGTGAGCCTCATGCATTGGAACTGGCTGGGACTGGTCTTGAATTTTTATTCATCAGGATGATGCTAGGAAAGGGACGTCAGCTGGGTTGTGAGTTCAACTGACTGCTGAGTTGCTTAAAATAATATCCTAATTAACAAACACCAAATAAAACAAACATTTCTCTCTGTAACATAGACCAGGAAAAGATTGTAAATGAAACCGTGAGTCTCTATTACATATACCTTGTGTTTTATTTCAAGTATATGAATTCAACATGTAACTTTCAAGGCTTGTCAGGGTTCCCTTTCATCCTCCCTTCTGGTCCCCTCTCTACACTTAAAAGAAATGTTTCAATGGTTCTCTTTTCTTTCTTTCCGTTTTAAGATTTCTTTTAACTTTGTAATTCTGCAGAGGAGGCAGGGAGCAAACCCTTATCTGAATAATTGCTGACATTAGTAGCATAGTAGAGAGAATATTGGGCTTGGAGCCAGGAAGATTTGGGTTCAAATCCTATCTCTGACACTTACAAGCTGTATGACCCTGGGCAAATCATTAGTGATTTTCCTAAAGTATAAGCCTTGCTGTATCAACCTTCTTCCTTTGCCACTCATCACTCAATAACCTCCAGTGGGCATCAGTTAACTCCCTGTATCCCATGATCTAGCATTAGACTACCACGGAGAAAGACATTCTTTTTGTTCCTTCTTCAAGTAGGCTACTCATTACTCTGGAGGCTCTCAGTCAGTGGTACACTAGTAAATGTTTAACAAATTACTCTTCAGGAAAATAAAAATGTGCTCAGGATATACTTTTAGGTTTAATCTGCATTATTAGTGTTTTCTTCATCACTTTCTTATCTAGACAATTAATAAAACAAAAAAAAAATCAAGCCCTGATTTGTAACACTTGCTGATTTCCAAGGTAAAAATATTCACACTGGAAGTTTTAACAATTGGCTCTTGTTAGCTGGTTTGAGCTGGGTCCAGCAGAACTGCTTTTAGTCCTCTTCTATTTTACACTGTCCACAGGGGAATACTTCAATGGCCTTGGGGAATCAAGGTTGGCAAAGGGAATAAGTAAATCAGAGAATTTCAGGGCAGGAAGGAATAGCAGAGGTCACCTAGTCCCTCCCCTACCTGAACAGGTATTTCCTTTACAGCATCCTTCCAAAGTGGTCATGCAGCATCTCCTTGAACACTACTTGTGATGTGGAATTCATGACCTGAAAGACTGTCATTCCATCGTGGGATAGCTCAGATGCTTAGGAAGTTCCTACTGAAATGAAAATCTGCCTTCCTGTAACTTCCCTTTATTGCTCCTAGTTGTAGGACACTTTGTGCTTTATTCTAATAGCCTTCAGGGTCATGTTCATGCCACAGTGAGTCACTGGGTGGGGATGGGGAACTTAGACCCATTTGTGTCAGTGCCCTTTCTAAAATGTGGTTTCTACCTCTTAGGTAGCAAAAAGTTGGAAGCAAAGTAGGTACTCATCATATGGGAGAATGGCAGAGCCAACTGTGGGGCATGAAAGAAGTGGAATATTGTAGTACCATCATTTGAACTGATACAGATTAAATAAGCAGAGGTAGGAGAAGAGTCTATTCAATGAAAGTAAGTTAAAACAACACTAAAGGTAGCCCAACTTAGATTAATTTTAGTCACTAATCTTGGTACCAAAGAATAGATGATGAAATACACATCTCTCTTCTCTGTAGTTAGGTGAGGGACAAAAGAGTGGAATGTAGTATGTGTTCTCAGAGGTAGTTTCAAAATCTCTCAGGCTGTTTTGCTTCTGAAGCTTAAATACTTTGGCCACATATTGAGAAGACAGGATTCATTGGAAAAGACCCTGATGTTGGGAAAGATTGAAAGCAAAAAGAAAAGGGGCCAACAGAGGATGAGATGGTTAGATAGTGAAATGGAAGCAATAAATAGACTTTGGGAGGTTGGACAGACTTTGAGAGATAGTGGAAGATAAAAGGGCCTTATGTACTATGGTCCATGGTGTCTTGAAGAGTTGGACACAACTGAATGACTGAACAACAATTATTTTGCTTAATTGCTTTTCCTGTTAGAGAAGCAAGTTTGATGTAGATATATCAGTGAATAAGTGTGTTCTACAAAACAAAACACATAAAAAATGAATTTTTTAAAAATGTGATGCCTGGAATCGAATATACAATGGGACTAAACAAGCAGCATGGAAAATAAATACAGTGCTTAGGGCAGCTAGGTGGCACAGTGAATAGAGCACTAGCCCTGGAATCAGAAGGACCTGAGTTCAAATCTGGTCTCAGACACTTGACACTTACTAGTTGTGTGACCTTGGGCAAGTCACTTAACCACAATTGCCCTGCCTTCCCTTCTCCAAAAAAGGAAAGAAAGAAAGAAAGAAAGAAAGAAAGAAAGAAAGAAAGAAAGAAAGAAAGAAAGAAAGAAAGAAAGAAAGAAAGGAAGGAAGGAAGGAAGGAAGGAAGGAAGGAAGGAAGGGAAGGAAGAAAAGAAAGGGAGGAAGGGAGGAAGGAAGGAAGGAAGGAAGGAAGGAAGGAAGGAAGGAAGGAAGGAAGGAAGAAAAGAAGGAAGGAAGAAAAGAAGGAAGGAAGGGAGTACTTGACTTGGAGTCAAGGAAAATCCTTAGAAGCTGTGTGACTCTTGATATCACTTAACTGCTCTGTCCCTCAGTTTCTCCATTAGTAAAATTAAGATAATAATAGAATTTACTTTCCAGGGTCAGTGTAAGGTTCAAATGACATAGCGTATATAAAGCACTTTGCAAACCTTAAAACATGATATACATGTGAATTAATGGCTTTTTGATTTTTTTCTTTGTGTCTTTTTTCAGAGTACAGCAAGGGGGATAAGGGGTGGGAAATGTCTTTACCACCCACCACCAGGAACAGCAGTAGTAAGTTATGGCAGAAGCACATGACAGAAGGAGACATGTGTTTATAAATGACCTGAAAGGGGAGATCAAGGACATCATTTTGAAACCCCAAATCCTTGTGTAGAGGGGGTGGGATTTTGAAGTTCCTAGGCAGGGCAAGTGCTGAATCTAGCATTCTTATTAGGGATGAAAGATTTTCATACTGTTCCACCCAAAGTACCTGAACTCATATGGAGCAGGTCTCATAACTTATGAACTTGACCCCTAGGGGTCAAGTTCTCTTTCTTTGGCTCCTTAGCTCACCTGAATTAATCTGGCAAAAATTCCAAAATAAAACGTCTTCATAGCATATTCTAGGGTGTCCCAAATATGCATGGTCAGATCCTACACAGACAGCATACAATATGGTTATTTAATATGAATAACCTTTATTTTACCCCTAAAGAAAAGGCACAAGATGCTAAAGATTCACATAAACCCATGAACAAATATAACGGGGAAAAGTCCTCAAATAGCCCATCAACATCTTGCCCTCCAACCCCAACCTTCTCCTTCCCACTGGAAGAATACTAACTTGAGATTGCTGTTGGGGCAACCCTCCATCATTCTGGTGAATATCTCTTTCCTACAGAGTCCTACACAGTCTCCTCAGGACACCTTGTGGTTTAGATACCCCGAAAAGGTAAACATGCTTTGGAGCTTGTTATACAAAAGACCTCCTTTTCATCAGACCTGAAGTGTCTAAGTAACTTCATGGCTTTTTTCTCTAGGAAGATCACTGTGCAAGAACCATGTGGACTCTCCCATTCTTTTCTAAGGTACAGGGATGCATTAGGAAATATTATCATTCTAGAAAGTTCAGTGCCTAAACTCTCAAATTCAGGAGCTCTTGAACTTGGAGTTACTCACAAAGCAATCCTCAAAGCCATCATTGCCAAGAAAATCTCTCTTCTCCACTAGAATGGTGGCTAAATTCAATGCTTAACCTCCCTGGGAACTTCAAAATCCCACCTCCACTACATAGGAGTCTGAGGTCCAATAAGAATGCCCTTGAATTCTATTTTCAGGCAAGTACAAACATGTCTCCTCCTGCCATGTGCTTCTGCTACAAGTTGGCATTACTGCTTCTATCGATGAGTAAAAGAGACATTCCCCGCCCCCCCATCCCCTTTATTGTACTGTGGAAGAAGGCACAAGAAAAAGGTCAACAAGCAAGTCCTCTGGAGCTATGAACCATGGACAGCATCATCAGCTGACTTATAGGCCACTAGGAAAAGTGACCGATTCAGTCAATCACTATAAGTTCCCTTATATCCCATGAGTTTGATTGGGGGACTTTTCCGTTTGATCAGGGACTAACCATGGATCTTATCCTGTACTTTCATCAAATTGACTGGAGAACTCCTTACTTTACTCAAGGATTTCTCTGGTCAACCACCTTGACATTATCATTGCTCTTATGTGGTCTGACCAAGAAGATTGTGAGACTCCCTCTTCTCCAGACATGAGGCTTCTATAGAGTATGTGTAAATATAAAATGCTAGAGAAGAGAGACTCAGACCCAAACATTCCAAGAGTTAAAAATCCTGGTTATTTTTCAGGGAATTTATGGGAGACTCTTTGTGTGGATTGTGGACAAGATCAATGCTGCAATTTATAGACCTCCGGCCCAAGGCATCAAAAACACACGAAGATCAATTGGTCTTTTGGACATCTTTGGCTTTGAAAACTTTACTGTGAACAGGTACAACATAAGGCTCAGTCCCTGCCTTCAAAAGGGCTTATAGTCTAGTGGGGTAGTTGGGCACTCAAGTTTCACATGCTATAAGAGATTTAGGGATCAAGACATCAAGATCACCAATGTCTAAATTCTACAGTTGAACTGATCATTAGGGGCCTGCAAAGTCACCCCTTTCACACCCACATTTCTGAATGCTTTCCTCCTGCTCTGTGACTGTCTTGTTACAGGTTTCAGTTCACAAGGCTAGCCCTCAAGACAAACACATTAAAAGAGTACAAAACAAATTTGATCCTGACAATTACTCTGGGAAACAGGTAGTGAAGGAAGGCATATTCAGTTCGGTTCAACAATTCAGGAAATATTTAAGTACCTACTCTGTGAAAAGGCCTATGTTTCTGTAGGTGTAGGATTAGGGAAGAGGGGAAAAGACTATAGAATTTAGGTAAGATATGGAGTACTGTGCCAGGAGTCAGGAGACCTGGAATCTAGTTCTGCCACTAATTCCCAGTGTGGCCTTGGGTAAGTCCCCTCATCTACTTGGGGCTCAGTTTCTTTCTCTGTCAAATGAGAGGACTGGGCCAGTTAATCTACAAAGCCCCTTCTAGTTCTAAAATGAAGAACCTGAGACTTGGAGGAAGGGATTTGCTGATTTACAGAAAGAGTCAATTTGAAATGCCAGATCTTCTGAGTTCTAATCTGTATTTTCTAATATACTATGATGCTTTTGTGGGAAATGAAACTATAACAATGGAATGAGAGAACCCAGGCCTCCTGGCTTTCATCTTGGGTGCCTCCCATCCCTACCCAGCAGGAGTCTTCATTCTTGAAAGAAGAAACCCTACAGTCTTATCCTGTCCTCCTTGCCCCACTGTCCCCCTCGGTGACTACCTCTTTCCTTCCTTCCCTGGCCTCCAGCTTTGAGCAGCTCTGTATCAACTTTGCCAATGAGAACTTGCAACAGTTCTTTGTGAGGCATGTCTTCAAGTTGGAGCAGGAAGAATACAACCTGGAGAACATTGACTGGCTACATATCGAGTTCACCGACAACCAGGACGCCCTGGACATGATCGCTAATAAACCTATGAATATCATCTCCCTTATTGATGAAGAGAGTAAATTCCCTAAGGTGTGTGTGCATCATTGTGAATATGTGTGAACAGGGGAGGGAATGGGGACAGAGTATAGAACATCCTTCCTTTACCCACTCAGAAATCATTAAGTGTTAAAATTGGAAGAGCCCTTAGATTACAGAATTAGAACAAAGAACGTCTAGGAAGACCTTAGGAAACAGTGGCTGTGCCAGGGCAGAGAGTAGGCCTGGTTGTCCTTCATCTCACTGGAAAGAAGTAGAGCTGGGGACTCTCACCTTCACCAAGCTACAGGAGCAGTTAAACAGCCTGGATGGGTTCCAGGTGACCACGGCCAGGGCCAGGGCTCATAGGGGAAACACAAGAGGGGAAGAGTACTCCAAACCACACTCCATGGTGGCTGGTAGTCACACCACCATGGGAGAAGGGTCAAGGGGCAACCGCAAAGTCCCAAGTATTGTGGAAACGCTCTAGAATAGCAGTTCTCAAACTTTTTGGTCTGAGGACCCCTTTTATGGTCAAATTATTGACTACTACCCAAAGAGCACTTGTTTTTATGGATTATAAGTTATCAATATTTACAGCATTAGAAATAAAAACATCTAAGTATTATTATGAAATAATGTTTGCAGAACCCCCCCAATGGGTCTTGGGGACCCCCAAGGATACCCAGACCACACCTTGAGAATCACTGTTTTAAATGATAGAATATTCGTGCTGAAAGGGACCTTAGAACAGAAAATATTTCACCAACAGATCAAGGTCATAGTCATAGTCAAAAAACATTTATTAAGTACCTATTATATGCCAGATACTACGCTAAGTACTGGGAATATAAATAAGAAAGGAAGGAAGGAAAGAAGGAAGGAAGGAAGGAAGGAAGAAAGAAAGAAAGAGAAAGAGAGAAAGAAAGAAAGAAAGAAAGAAAGAAAGAAAGAAAGAAAGAAAGAAAGAGAAAGAAAGAAAAATAAAAAAGAAAGAAAAAGGAAGGAAGGTAGGAAGAAAGAAAGAGAAAGAAAGAAAGAGGAAAAAAGAAAGAAAGGAAGAGGAAAAAAGAAAGAGAGAAAGAAAGGAAGGAAGACAATCTCTGACCTCTAGGAGCTGACAATCTAATAGGGAAGATAATACACAAAAAGAAGCTGAAAGGGGGTGGGGTGGGCCAACAGAGGCTGCCACATCCCAGGCAATATGTTTATAAAGTTGAAACCAAGTAGAGCAGCTGGTGAGGAATGGTTGGAACATTCTGATCCCTCTGTAAAAGGAAGCCTGAGAGAGGATTTGTTGACTCATCTTCTAGTCCTCTAATCAGAGGAGAGAGGCAGCTGAGGGTGTTGAGGAGGTGTTGGGTATCAAAGCCAAATCTACCATGATGATGAGATTTCAGTTGGAGGGAGACACAATGTTGGTAGAGTCAGAACCAAGCAGATCTGCTGATAGGAAGGGGCCACAACTCTTGGTCAATCATTTGTTTTCAAAGGCCTCCTCTTTAGAAGACTGCCAATTCAAGCCATTGTCTTGGTCAAACTGAGACCTGTTAAAGACCTTAGCTTGAAAAGACCAAGGTCCCCCAATGCATCCTGGGCCATCTCCAGTCATCATGATTCATATCTGACAGTGGACCCCGATGGCTCTGGAGGAGAAAGTGAGGCTGGTGACTTTGCATAGGCCTCCATCACTTAAATCCAATTCACTTGCATGTTATGGTATCACTTCCCTGATGTCCTGGTCCTCTTTGAGAACAAGGGACAAATAGCAACAACAAGAATCCAGTTTGAGCAAGCCCTCCCTGAGCTTCAGTTTCCTTCACTATAAAGCTATGGCATTAGACTAGATGACTTCGAAAGTTCTCTCCCAATTACAAAACATTTCATATTAAATCTCAAGCTACTTGTGGGCATAGGGACCAAAATATTTATGTGTTTAGGAAGCAAAGCATAAAAGCATAGACTGAAATGGAAAGGACTTTTGAGATAATAGCAACAATGGCTAGCATTTATATAGTACCTAAGATGTTTCATTGGAGGATAAGCCAGTGAAGGAGATTGAGAAGGAGCAGTTGAGTGGTAAGAGGAGAACCAGGAGAGCAGAATCCCAAAAACCTGCAGAGAAGAAGGTGTTTTACAGTGTCAAGGCTGCTGAGAGGTCAAGGAGAATGAAGACTGAGAAAAGGCCATGAATCTTGGCACTTAAGAGATCATTGGTACCTTTGGAGAGGGCAGTTTTGGTGAGCTTGGAAGCCAGGTGATAGAGAGTGAGATGTTGTAGATGTTGTTCTCAAGGAAAAGGCAAGAAAGACATAGGATGCCAGCAGGGATAGAAGGATTCTATTGACTTGTCACCTATGTCACCAACTGATTAGTCTAGCCCCCTCATTTTAAAGATGAGTATACTGAGACTTTTAGAGATGGGTAAACTGAGTCATGCGAAGAGATTTGTCTCAGATTCTACTGGGCATAAATGGGGGAGTCGGAATTGCAGTTGGGATCCTGGGGGTGGTATAGGAGAGGTGGTCTCGAAGAGGGAAGGAAGGGGGCTGGTTCAGCAGTGGAGGCCTGGTCTCTGCAGGGGACGGATACAACCATGCTGCATAAACTCAACTCTCAGCACAAGCTCAACACCAACTACATCCCCCCAAAGAACAACCACGAGACCCAGTTTGGGATCAATCATTTCGCTGGAATTGTCTACTACGAGACACAAGGTACCTGTTCCTGGGCCCCTGGGACTCAAAGAAGCTTCCAACTGCTTTGGGGAAGATCTAGTAGGTCAGAGGAGGGTTGAAAACCTGGTGACAGCAGGTGGAGGGAGGGAGCAGGTGGTTCCTTCTCTTCCCCCATCCTGGAAACTCATTAAATAAGGGAAAGAAGGATCCTGGGAGGTTCCCAAGAACAAGAAATGCCCTGGAATCTTATGTTTACCCATAGCTCCTTCCTCTTGTCTCATGAGGGGTCACTGACCACCCAAAGAATCACAGAATCTCAGAGGTAAAAGGGACCTCAGAGGCATGGAGTCCAGCATTTGAAGACTTCCCATGGTGGGGAGCCCATTCTATCTTGGGACAGCTCTAATTGTTAGGAAGGTTTTCCTTTCATTAAGGCAATTTGCCTCTATCATTTAGAATCATAACATCTAGAGATTAAAGGGATATGTCTTAAAAGTATATATGTATATATAAAATCCAACCCCATCATTTCAGTATTTGCTAATTTCTGAGATGTAAATGCTTATAGAGAGTATTTAACAATCAGCTTTCCTAAGCAGGTTCAAGCTGGCTCTAGCACACTTTTGGATGGGCTCTGTCCTTCTGCAGCAGAATTGGGACAAATTACACACACACACACACACACACACACACACATATACACACATACATACACATACACATGCACATGGACAGCTATATAGATACACAAATACATACATATACACATGTATACATAACACACATATATACACTCAAATATACATATAGGTATTATATATGTATTGGAGTGTGTATGTGTGGGTATATGTGTATATCTACACACCTCACACACATACATATATTATATACAGGCATGTTATATAGATATCTATATACATACCTGTATATACATATATACCACATGCTCATATACACCTATTATAGAGATATTTCCACAATACATATTATATATGTACACATGCATATATACATATGTATGTACACCCACACACATATATACACTCATGCACACATATAGGTACTCTATAGGTTGTTTTCATGTAAATACATATACACATATAGAATAGCTATGTGGGTACATGAATATATGTATGTATCATATGTGTGTTTATCTATATAGAGTACCTATGTATACATGAGTATGTGTATATATATATATGATTAGAGGGACAGAAAGAGAGAAAGACAGAGAGACAGAGACAGAAAGAGAGGACAAAGACACATGGTTCAGTGGATGCATTGCTAGGCTCAGAATCAGGAATCTTGAGTTCAAATCCTACTGCCTCTTGCTACCCAGATGATCTCAGGAAAGTCATTTCTAATCTATGGGTCTCAATTTTTGCATTTGTAAAATGCCCTCACCTCCTTACCCCATCCCAAGCAATACTGGCATGCTGAAATTGCCAACAATTCCCTGTGAGACCCTCAGGGTCCACGTCTAAAAGATGAGATGGTTGGACTACACAACCTCCAAAGTCCCTTTTAGCTCTAAAGAGTACACTAGCCATATGGCATTTTATTTTGATGGAGAGAAATAGTTTTTTGGGGCGGGAGGTTTTCCTGTGACTTTTCCCCACTTCTACAGGCTTCCTGGAGAAAAATCGGGACACTCTCCACGGTGACATAATACAGCTGGTCCATTCCTCAAGGAACAAGTTTGTCAAGCAGATCTTCCAGGCTGACGTTGCCATGGTAACAGGTGTCTGGGGAGAGGTGCCCTGGGCTGGCCACCTACCAACCTACCCCCTCCTTGCCCTGGTCTTAAGGGAGGGTGCTTCCAGGAGGGGGGTGCAGAGAGAAGGTCTGTAGGAAAGGGGTGGAGAGGGGCAGGTTTGCCAAATGTAAACCCCACTCTCCCATCCAGTCCAGTCAACCTCTGGCTAGGTTCACAGAAGACAGAGAATTGAGGCTGGGAGTAGGCTTGAGTCATAGAATACCAGAGTTGGAAGTGACCTCAGAACACAGAACATAGATTGTTACAACTGGAAAGGACCTTGAAACATAAAGTGTAAGAGCTAGAACACAGAATTGATAGTTGGAAAGGACCATAAAATAGACAGTGTCTGAGCTGGACAGGAGACGTTGGGAAGTTTTCCCAAAAGATCTCTTCCTTAGTGGTGTTCACCCTTTCCTTTACATATAGGTTGGTAAGGTTGGGGTGTGTAAAAATATTCTTGGAATCTGTCTGTGGCTTTGGTTCTTATACTTTGTTTTTCACACAGTGGACTCTTCTTCTCCTGGTTTTGTTTTGTTTTGTTTCTTTAGAAGAAACATTTCCTAGTTCCAGTGAAGTTCAGGATGATTGAGGGAAGGGTGGGTTAGGGAACAGGGAGGGTAAAGTTGATAAAATTGGTGCCAGGCTACAACAGGCACAAATAGACTAGTAAGAATTTCCATTGGACTAGCCCTTCCTCCCTCCATTATGTCATCAATATAGCAGGGTAGGGTTTTTTTTTTTTTAACTTTTTTTGCCTTTATTCCCCTAAACTGTAAATCTTTTTTTCTGGGCTCTTCTTAAAGGATGAATGAATGGATAGAGAGAAAGATGAATGCAGGGATATGCTGGTGAATGTTTAACAAACAGTTCTGTGAAAATGCACAACACCCTTTTAATTTAATCTGCACTATTAATATTTTCTTCAGTACTTCTTTAAGTCTAGATATCAATAAAACAATCAGTCGAGCTCTGATTTGTAATGTTTGCTGGTTTCTGAAAGTATAAATGCTCACACTGAAAATTTAACAATTGGCTCTTAGGACCTTGTAGGAGCAGGCATCAGCATACCCTGGGTGGATGGATGGATTAGAGATGGATAGAGGGATGGGTAGATGGATGAATGCAAAAGTGAATGGATGAAAGTATGGAGAATGATGCCTAGATAGATGGCTGCAGATATAAGGTAGGATGACTGTCCTACCTAAGGTGGACACATGCTTTTCCAAAGGACAGATGAGAAGGATGCAAAAGCCAGGTATAGTTGGGGGGTGGAGAGAATTGAAGGAGGACTTGAATTGAAGGGGAAGCAGGGACTAAGGGAGATGAGGGAGAGGGGGAGTAACAGTTCTGTTTTCTCTTGACAACTTTGATTCTGCTTTCCTACATCTGAGTTGGAACATCTGTATCAATACGAACTCCATGATTTCTTCCTCCTTCCTCTATGCTCACAATCTCCCTCTTCTTCCCATCTATCCTCTTCATTCTCCTCTTCCCTTTTCTTTCCTTTTCCCTCCTATAACAATTTAACTTGACTCGATGAACATTTATTATGTGTTGGCTATGTATAAGGTACTATGCTAGGGTCTAGAGATAGAAAGCTAAAATGATTTTGGATTTTATACTAGAGACAAGATAGAGTCATTGAAAACTTTTGAGTAGAGGAAGGATCTGAGCAAACCTTTGTTTTAGCACTATCAGCTTGGAAGTTGTGAGGAGGATGGACTGGAAAAGGGAGATCAGGAGACAGATGAAAGTAACAGCTATGTGGAGTTGAGAGGTGACTGAGGGCATGGACCAGGATAGAGGCTGAGTGGAAAGAAGGAGAGAGATGTGACAGAGGTTGGGGAGGAAGAATTGACAAGACTTGGCCATTGATTGGATATGGTGGGGGTTGGGGAATTGAGGTCAATGGAAGAGTCAAAGGTAACTCCAAAGTTGCATTTCTTGGTGACTGGAAAGATGGTGGCACCCTTAATAGAAACAGGGAAGTTTGGAGAAGGTATGAAGGATGTGTTGAGTTTGAGAAAACTGCAAGTAAATATTTCCAGGTGAAAATGGTCAGGGGGGCAATTGATAATACCAGACCAGAATTCAGGAGAGAGATAACCTCTATATAAGTAAAGATATGAGAGTTAGTTAATAGCTAGGTGGTGCAGGTGGATAGAATGCTGGTGCTGCGGTTAGGAAGACCTCAGTTCAAATCCCACCTCAGACACTTACTTATTAGATGTGTGACTCTAGACAAGTCACTTAGTACTGGTTGCCTCAGTTTCCTCATCTGTAAAATGGTCTGGAGAAGGAAATGGCAAACCATTCCAGTATCTCTGCCAAGAAAACTCAAAAAAGGGGTCATGAAGAGTTGGATGTGACTGAAAATAACTAAACAACAACAAGGAGTTAGTTACCTGAGTAGAGATAAAAATACCCAAAGGAGGTGATGTGCTCACAAGAGAAAAAGTGTAGGAACATTATTTTAGTGGTAGTGTGAAGGATAGATTAAAGACTGGAGAGAATGGAAGCAAGAAGACTTATTTGGAGTCTATGGAGTTTGGGGAAGAGGTGGTAAGGGCCCTAACTAAAGTTGTGGTTATAGAAGTGAAAAGGGGGACAGGTACAAGAACTACTTGTATTGGATTAGTTTTGAGGGGAAGAATCCACACGTCTTGTGAATTGATTGGGTTTTGGGAGTTACGGAGAGGAAAGAGTCAGAGCTGGCTCTGATTTTCTGAGACTTCCTTACCCAGAAAATGGTGGAATCATTAGCAGAAATAGAGAAGTTAGTAGAATGGCAGATCTGTGTTCAGATTTAGGCATGTGGAATTTGAGATGAGGACAGGATATTCTCTTTCCTCTTTTGTCCTCTCCCTCCCTTATTCCCTCTTTCACTTTCCCTCTCTCCTTTATTTCCTCTTTTGTCTCCCCTTCCTCCTTTCCTTTTTCTCTCCTCTGTTCTCCTTCCTTCTCTCTCCTTCCTTTTGTTCATTTTCTCTCTTCCTCCCTCACTATCTCTTTTTCTCTCTTTTCTTTCCTTCTCCCTTCTCCTTTCTTCTTCCTTCTTTCCTTCCTGCTTGGAGCCCCAACACCAGGTAATTATTGGAGTTTGTGACTTGAGTGCAGGAGGAGGATACTCATTCTGGTGCCCCTTTCCCCCTTCTCGAGTCCTGCAGGGAAGTGCTAGCTACCTTGCCCTCATCCCTTCATCCTCCCCCGTCACAATCAATCTTCTCGGCACTGGGACAGGGCCAGAAACACCATCTCAGAACTCCCTCTCAGCCCTAGGACTTCCTCTTTTCACTTTTTGTTGTTGTCTTTTTTTTTTCCTTTTCTATTCCCCACCCTCTCTCTGTCTTCTCTGCTGCCCCTGCCCCTGCCCCTCCCCCTGGTTCCCATAGTTTCTCTGTGGCTATGCATCCGGTTCTTTCGGCCAGTCAGCAGCCTCCTCGACAAAGGTAAAAGTTCCATGGTTAGCCCTGCTAAGAACCTCCCCTCTGGGCTTTGGGTTGTACTCCTGGGTTTGCTGTTGGGAATGGGGGCAGGTTGAAATTGGGGGGAGGGATATGCCTTTGAGTGCTGTGAGCTTGCTGGTTGCTGTGTGGGTAACGATCAAGAAAAGATGTAAGAGGGAAAGTTTTGTAGAAGTAATGTAGAATGGAGGGCTTTATAAAGAGCTCAGAAGGCAACCTAAGCCAACTCAATACTCTTAGTAATATTAGCGGGGCACTGGTGTGGTAGGTTGATGGCAGCTGGCCTTAGAGGCAGAAGGACCTAGGTTTAAATCCTAATTCCTGCTCACTGTGTGATTATGGGTCACCGTTTGACTTTTCAGTTCCCCAGGGCACACTCTAAAATTATAACTCACAGGTGACTTGATGATCTGCATTCATAGAGGGATATTCCACACTAGGAATTCCCCCACAATAGTGAAATAACAGATCTGGAGAAAAGTATTAATTATGGTAACAACACATTTCTATAGTACTTTTAAGGTTTACAGATCACTTTACTCATACCACCTACTCTATGAAGTAGGTAGTACATTTATTATTCCCACTTCACAGATGTGAAAACTGAGGATCACAAAGAAATGACTTGCCCAAGGTCATGCAGTTATTACACGATAGAGTCAGAATTCAAATCCAGATCTCCTGACTCCAAAGTCAGCATTCCTTTCCAAGCTGGAAGGCTCTGAGAGATCCTGGAATCCAACCCTTTTATTTTAGTACTCTCAAACATTTCTTTATGGTTCCTCAAAATAACCCTGTGATGTAGAAAGCACAAATGTTACCATTCCCATTTTACAGGGGAGGAAACCCAACAAAGGAAGAAATTTTGCTTAGGTGACTTAGAGAATAAGTGACAGAGTCAGGCCTTGAACTCATGTCTGGTCTTCTGACTCTTAGTCAATGCAATTTAATTCAATGGGCATCAAGCATCTAACGTTAGGTGCTGGAGATAGAAAGACAGAAATCGAACAGTTCCTGCCTCAAGAAACTTATATTTTACTGGAACAAAGCTCTTTCCACCACCCCACAATGCCACATGCCTGTGTTGGCTTTTCCTGCATGGGTACAAGCTTTCTTAACTTTGTCAGGGTTCAGCCTTGTCTAGGGGTAAGAGTTAGGGTGGAGATGGCTGGACCTGCTCACAGTCTAGGAACTAAAGCTTCCACTCTGAAAAAGAAGGAACCTCTTCTTGGGAAACAAGGCAAACCACAGGGAGTAAGTACCAAGCTACTAGCTAGGGGAACAGTAGTTCTCCAACAGTAGTTGATAGGTTTACCCTGTTAGCAAGCCAAGACAAGAACACAGTCAAAAGAAAAGTCATCCATGCTGGAATTATTAGAATGGGGACCTTAGAACATACAACATAGAATGTCAGAGCTGGAAGAGGCCTTAGAACACAGAGCATCATAATGGGCACTAAAGCATAGGCAATGTGTATCCCTGTGGATAAGCCCTCCATACTAAGAGGTCAAAGGCTGGAGAAGACACATGCTTGAATCTTAGAATGTCAGAGCCAGAAAAGGCCTTTGAACACAGAATGTCAGAACTTAGGCCTTAGAACATGAGGCAGAAGACGTCAGAGCTAGAAGAGGTCTTAGAACATGGAAGGTCTGAAGAGGAAGGAACCTTAGAACACAGAACATTGGAGCTAGAAGGGACCTTACAACATTAGAATTGGAAGGGAACATAGCACGTGGATATTGAATGTCAGACCTGGAAAGGACCTCAGGATATATGCTTCCAGAGGTGACTCAGGACAAGTCAATTGAAACATACCTTTTTGTGCTCCTTTAGTCTCTCTGTCACTTCAGAGAAGTCAGATGGAAAGGCTTATTGTCTCCACTGTACAGTCGAAACTGGAGTTCAGGGAGGGGAGCCTGACTTGGTCAAGGTCACATGATAAGTTAATAGAACCAGAACCAGAATTCAACATTCTTCTCTGTCCTTAGAAGGCACTTTAGAACTTAGAACATCAAATATGAGAACCGAAGAGATCTAAGAATAAGAGAATGTTAGACACTGCATTGTAGTTTAGATATCCTTTGGACAATCTCCATATTTCACAGAGGAGACTATTTAGGGCCCAGAGAAGACAATGATTTTCTTAGAACCCAGGTTTCCTGACTCCCAAGTACAGGGCATATTTTATTATACTATACTATCTATCTAGCCCAGTGGTGAGGAACCTGTGGCCTTGAGGTCATATGTGGCCCTCTAGGTCCTCAAGTGTGGCACATATAGCCTCGAGGTTGCAGGTTCCCCACCCCTGGGCTAGATGGATAGTTCACGGTAACAGATTTGATCTAGCCTGTGGTACAGTGGGTGGGCGTCCAGCATTTCTTCTTCTTCTTCTTTTTTTTTTAAAGCAATCAGGGTTAAGTAACTTGCTCAAGGTTACATGGCCAGTTATTTCTGGGTGTGGTGCTGAGTATCTGGGCCGGATTTGATCCCCAGGTCATCCCGACACTGGAGCCAGTGCTCTTACTTGCTGAGCCACCTGGCCGCCCCTAAGCCACTGGGGTTAAGTAACTTGCTCAAGGTTACACGGCCAGGTGTTTCCGGGTGGGTGCTAAGTGTCTGAGCCTGGATTCGATCCCCTTGTCGTCCCAACACTGGAGCCGGTGCTCTTACTCGCTGTGCTACCTGGCCGCCCCTCCAGCATTTCTTCTAAGGCTTTCTGTGAGGGAGATGTCTGTTTCTCAGCCATAGAACTGATTTTGCTCTATGTATTCATTTCTAAATTTGGTGGCATCCTCTTGGCAAAAGCTGAAAGTTTGGGATTTGGGCCATTAGCTCTATTTGGGGAATAGGAGAAATTGCTAGCCAACCCAACAGGTGCAAAGGGAATCCTTTGGGTCTCCAGGATCATCTGGACTGGGTCAGATGTCATGATTGATACCTCTGAATCTTAGGTTAGAGAAAACTCACTGAAAGAGGGTTCCAAAGTGGGAATGCCTCTCTCTGACTATAGCTCCATTCCCCTACTGAGCTGAGGGTCAGGGAAGGGACTGAAGTCAAAGTGAGAGAGCCATCTTTGCAGGAAGGGGCCTTGGAGATCAGCCCCCAAACAGCCCATTTTACAGATTTACAGATGAGGGAGCTGAGGTTCAGAAAGGATTCCTTCTCCAACCATATCCAAGCACACGGTGCATGTTTCTTGTGCCTGTTTAGTGTTTTTTCACTACTTCTACACTTACATAGGGAAGTTAGGTGGCTCAGTGGGTAAATTACCAGGCCTGGAGTCAGGACAACTCGTTCCTAAGTTCAAATCTGGCCTCAGATACTTATTAGCTGTATGACCTTGGGCAAGTCACTTAACCCTGTTCGCCTCAGTTTCTGCATGAACTGGAAAAAGAAATGGCAAACCACTCCATTATCTTTGCCAGGAAAATCCCACATGGGGTAACAAAGACTCAGACACAACTGGAAACGACTCAACAACCACTACAACACTCACCTTGTTTCATATCCCCGATCTCACTTGAACCTTACAACAAGGTTGTGCAAGAGCCAGGCAAACAGGGAAACCGGAACTGAGGTGAAGTGATCTGGTTGAGGTCAGAGGGCAAACAGTTAGAGCCAACACTAGAGTTTCCTATACTTCCCTATACTGGGCATCAGCCCCACAATTCTCTAGAATAATGCCCCATCATTACATATGTGATCTTCCTTCTCCCCCACCCCCAAAAGAACTTACACATCCATTTTTGTCTTTGCTACATCACAACATCCCCCTGAGGGAGGCATATCAGGGATGAATAGCCCCATTTTACATATTGGGAAGCTAAAGCCTGGAAAAGTTGTGACTTAGCCAAGGTTACACACACAGTAGCAAGTCATTGGTAGATTTGGTACTCAAACTCAAGGACCATTCTGAAAGGAATCACAAGAGTTCTCATTTCTCTACGACTTTTCTAGTTCACATAGATTTTCCTTGACAGCAACACCTCCAGGAAGGTGGCAGCAAGTCAATTAAGTCGGCAGGCATTCATTAAGCACTTTGTATACATCTGGCACTGGAAAGCCGCTCGAATTCCAATGGCGGACACAATAGCTGTGTACACAGCATCTCCAGAGTCTCAGCACAGTGTGAAGCTTTTAAAGACTTGGGGCATTTTCTGTATAAGATATATACAGAGAATCTGACAGGAAGGCACTGGCCTCCGGGAGGACCTGACAATCTCCTGCAGGAGATGAGATTCAAACCTTGAAGGAAGTTAGGGCGAGGGGGAAGAGGGAGAGCATCCCAGGCACGGATGATGACCGCAGCAAATGGGAGTTTTGTGTTTGAGGAATGACCACTAGGTATGTAGTAGTGACTGGCCCTCTGCTAGGTATCTGAGCCTCTTGAGAGAAACCCCAAATGGCATCTGGAAGGCAGGTTCCCCCACCCCCTAGGAGGAGCAGCTCAGTAAAGATTAGCCTACTTCTCTGATACCCCTGCCCCCACAACCCCAGTTCCATTCCCCTGTAGGAGGATTTGACTGAGCAAATCTCATTAAGGATCTTGGGATCAGTTAAAATAAGGCCGAAGGCCTGAGGGCCTCTGGTCACTAGGGGATAGTCAGGAAGGGGAGGAGATCCTGGTTTACTGGGGATGGCCAGAGTGGGCTGTTGCAGAATATTCTCACCCTCTATTTTCTCTCTCTACCTATGTCCTGAGCCACCTGGTGGGACAGACTGGAGGATCTCAGAATTCTAGATTCTCAGACTTGAAAGGGCCTTCAGCTGTTCCTGAGCCACCTGGTGGGACAGACTAGAGGATCTCAGAAGCCTAGATTCCCAGACCTGAAAGGGCCTTAAGCTGGTCTAGTGAAGGACAAACCCCCCTTCAGTCACTACTTGGATACCTCTGGTGATGGGGAGCTCATTTCTTACAGAAACAGCCCATTCCATTTTGGGACCATCTTTACATTGTTGACCTGAAAACTGTATCCCCATGCCTCGTTTCCTTTGCTCCTGCTTCTACCCTAGGGACACTAAAGCAGAAAAAACCTGCTGCTGGGACAGCCCCGTTCAGAGGGGCTGACTTTGGTTGATATTTTCTCTTTTCCAGGAGGAAATGTCTCCTGGACCCTCCCTTGAATGGTCTTCCTCTACCTGCCCCCTAGCATGGCCCCTCTTAACCCTCACTCCCTGAAGCTAGTTGTCAGATCACTTGAGTGCTAGAATTGGATTGTGGGGAAACTGAGGCTCAGAGAAATGGGAATCCAAAGAGTAGTTGGTAAGGGCTTCATGGATGAGGGAAGCCTGGAATCATAGTATCATTAATAGTCGCAATAATAACATGAATATTAATAACAAACTCACATTTCCATAGTACTTTAATATTAAATTGCTATAGAAATATGACTTTGTTATTATTATTATGGTTTACAAAACACTTTCTATTTCACTTGGGAGGGAGAGGGAATTCGGCAGGAATGGTGAGGAGAGCCCTGTATTTGGAGTTAGGCAGACCTGAGTTTAGAACTTGCCTCAGACATAGTTACCATTTGACCTCAAGCCAATCACTTAACTTGTTTCAGGCTTACTTTCCTCATCTGTAAAATGGGGATATTAACCTCAAAGACTTGCTGTGAGAATAAAATAAGGGAGTGTTTGCAAAGCACTCTGTAGACCTTAGAATCCCATATAAATGCTGGCTTATTATTAAGACTATTTTTTCATTAAATTTTTACTTTTTCAATAAACAAAAATCTATTTTCTCTCCTATCTCCTTTGGGGAAGAAAAAGAAAAGGGAATTGCTTTCAAGAAATATGCATTGTCAAGCAAAACAAATCACTCATTGGTCATGTTAAAATGTGTGTGCCTATATGTATGTGTATGTATGTATATATATATATATGTACATATATATATATATATATATATATATATATATATATATATATATATATATATTGTTGAGCCAAAGGAGAGGAGATCTCTTAGAGATTTTCTGGGGGGAGAAAAGTGAGGGCTGGTGATATTTTGTGACATGTCACAAAAGCTAACTTTAAGCTATTAAAGATTAAAACTGCACCAAGACTTTTGGAACACCCTGTATAAGCAATGTGTTAAAGACAGAATTCAAACTCGGGTTGCCTCACCCTACATTTGGTGCTCTTCTGTATATTTATATATATATACATATATATATATATATATATATTTTTTTTTTAAAGCAACAGGCTCAAAAACAGTGAAATTGCCTCAGAGAGAGGGGAAATAAAAACCCTAGCTCCAGCCCCTTCCGTTTCCCATTCCCTCAGCTGGGCCCTCTCTGGCTGTGTCTCTGGCCTCTTCTGACCTCTTTCCTTTGCTTTCCCTTCCCTCCCTCCCTTAGCCCCCCTGGGTCCAGGGCCTGTAGGGGGTGGGGAAGGAAAAGCCTCCCCTTCCCCACCCCTCAACTGTCACTCCTCCCCTTCCTGAGCCTGACGGGTCCCCTCTCCTCCTCTCCTGTCCCAGGGAGCAGAGACCAGGAAGCGCTCCCCCACTCTCAGCAGTCAGTTCAAACGCTCCCTGGAGCTGCTGATGCGAACCCTCAGTGTCTGCCAGCCCTTCTTTGTACGCTGCATCAAGCCCAATGAATTCAAGAGGCCCATGGTGAGTGATGGGAAAGGCCCTAGCTCCCCTGGGGGTTTGGGGATCATAGGGGAGGTGGGGGGAGGGTGGGGAGAGAATGACAAAGGTAAATCAAGTCAGTGCTTTAGGCTCTTAGAGATAGAATGTTAGAGCTGGAAAATAAGTTGGAACTTGAAACACAGAATGTCAGAGCTGGGAGGGCCCTTAGAACACAGAATGTCCCAGCTGGGAAGAGACCTTAGACCATATAACTTCAGAGTCCACAGAACACAGGAATAATTATATTGTTGTTGGTGATGATAATCGCTCACATTTATGAAGTTCTTTAATGTTTACAAAATTCTTTCCCCTAACAACTCTGAGGAAAACAGTGTAATTATTAAAATTACCATTTTACAGATGAGGAAATTAAAACCTTAAAGAGGTAACATCCCTTACCCATAGTCACTCAGAGCTAGGGCATTGATCTGTAATACAATTAGCCAGAGGGAGGTATCAGCTGGCATCAATTTTAATGCCAATAAAAGCAGCAGAAGGGGTCTTACTCTGGAGAGAGACCTCCCAGCTCCATCATCTTCAGCTTTGCTCCCAGAACCTTCTCTCTGGAGATATTCCCTCATATCTCTCCTCTTGGACAATGCCTTTGTCAATCCTTATTTCACCTTATCACTTTGAGTCGGTTAAAATGACTACTCAGTTACAACTAGCAATTTTAGTACTTCAGGCAAGGTACATAACACCACTCCCAAGTCAACTTTCTAAATTCATAATGAGAAAGTAATATAAGAAGCAATTAAGCAGGAGAAGGAATTTGTTATTATGACAGCTTCTGCCACCGAGTCCATGTATAAATTTTATCACCCTAGGACAAAGCCCACATTTCCCCACCCTAGTTCTAGTTCCCCTTACATTTGATTCTTAGGTAGCAAATTAGACTGAGAAGAAGTGGGAAGTCATGGGGATAAGAAACTTCTTAGAAATGTTTATTGACTAAGAAATGATGTCAGGGGCCATTTCAAAGTAACCAAGGAGCTAGGTGGCAATGACTCACTGGAACTAATTATAAGTAATTATGGTTTTAAAAACAATATACTCTTTGGAGAGTGACACAGAGTCATAGAGTGTGGGGTGTCAGAGCAGGAAGGAATGTTAGAATTCTAGAAGTAAGAGGGACCCTACAGTATCTTTGCCAAGAAAACCCCAACTGGGATCATGAAACATTGGATGTGACTGGAATGAATTAGCAGCAGCAGCAACAAACCACCCAAACTAGGGCTTCCAAATCTGGTCTTTGTGAACTTGGTTTTAAAAATTGAGATTTTATAACAGTATTTTAATATATTTGGCTTCCTTTGTAATCCAATGTATTATTTTTCATGCATCTAAAAGCATAATTCTGAGGTGTCCATAGGTTTCACTGGACTTCCAGGAAAGCAAAAGATTAAGATCACCAAAGTAGAGTCACCTTTCTCCCTGCCCCCCCTTAATTATAATAAGTAGGCTTTGAGATCTAGAGACATCAAGTGATTTAGGATCATAGTTCTAGAGCTGGAAGGTACCTCAGTGGTCAGCTAGTCCAACCCCTTCATTTTACAGATAAGGAAACTGAGGCCCTGAGTTAAGTAACTTGTCCAAGTCACGTAGGCGATAAGTGCCAGAGCCAGGGGTCAAACTCAGATCACCTTCAATATACTGACCATTACCTGATATATGTCTCTTGGGGAGGTCCAAAAAAACCCCATGAGCATTGGGTGGACATTAAAAGGAAACAAATTTGAGTTCACTATAAGAAAAAACTTGCTAACAATCAGAACTGTCCATAAATAGTAGGCTTCCTTTAAGTGTCCCCACTGGCTGCCCTCTAGTCAAGGAGACTAAAGGAGATTCCTGTTCAAGCATGAGTTGGACTAGAGAGAGAGCCTATAGGTTCCCCTGACTTTGATTCAGATAGGAGAACGCCCACAGCAGTTCCTTAGTGGAGTTCTTAAGTCCTAGTAGATAAGCATACATATCTTGTTTTCTCCCATAGTTCTGCATTTGAGATAAGCCTTGGTGCCTTGGCTGGGGAGATGGGGAACTCATCCCGTCTCCCCTTCAGGGTTTAGCAGATCCCTGTGGTTGTCCTGGGCAGCATGCATGGGGGACACGGGCAGGGAATCATGATGATGCTGAAGACAAGAGAGGAGGCTGATGACAAATGCCTCCATTCTAATAGTGCTTCATGAACTATTAAGTTCTTACACTTTGTATTTTCTCGAATGTTCTAATTTATGTGTTGTCTCCCCGATTTGAATGTAAGCGGCTTGAGGGCAGGAGCTGCTTTTGCTTTTCCTTTGTAACTTATTGCCCCATGCCCATGGCTGACACAAAGGGATAGAGACTAGACATGTTACTTCGCTGGTATGTGAACTGAGTCCATTAACTAATAAACGTTTATTGATTGCTACTATGTGCCAGGCACTGTGCTAAAGAGATACAAAGAGAGACAAAAGAAGGAACTGACGATCGATCAGGAAACACTTATTAAGTGTCTACTGTGTACTAGGCATTGTGCCAAGTGCTATATACAAAATGGGGCAAAAGACAGTCCCAGACCTCAAAAGAGCTTACAATCTGATGGGGTGCCATCCTGCAAGCGAATATATACAAAACGAACTTATGCAGGATAAATAGGAAATAATTAACAGAGGAAGGCACTACAAATTAGAGGGATTGGGAAAGTGTTCTTGTAAAAGAAGGGCTTTTAGTTGGGTCTTAAAGGAAGCCAGAGAGGTCAGGAGGTGGAGGTGAGGAGGGAGAACATTGCAGCCATGTGGGGCAGTCATTGAAAATACCTGAGTCTGGAGATGGAGGGTGTTGTTCATGGAACTGAGAATTTGTTTGCTTCAGGGCAGGAAAAACAGATTCTAACACACACGCACACATGTTGAATAGGAAAATAACTGGAGAGGGAGCTCTGGGAGGGAAAGGAACTGTGACTTCAGTGATCTCCACAAAACCCAAGTTCAAATCCAACCTCAGGCACTTACTAGATGTGTGGTCCCTGGGCAAGTCACTTAACTTCTTGTCTACCTCAATTTCCTCATCTGTGAAATGGGGATGATAACAGAACCAGCCTCCCAGGGTTGTTATTAGGATAAAATGAAATATTTGTGACGTGCTTCACAAACTTTAACCTACCTTCAGGGCTTGTGATGAGAGATAATAAAGCTCAATGGAAATGAGAGATACAATTGTTACTACTATCACTAGCCTCAGCTTGCTTCCCCACATTATCTTTTACCGGAAGGCTTTTCCAACCCTTTTTATTTCTAGTGCCCTCCCCTGGTTCATTATCTCCCATTCGTCCTGTATATATTGTACTTTGTATCTATTTATATATCTATTTATTTGTATCTATTTATATATTATATCTATTTGTGCAGTCTCCCCATTGGACTGTTAGCTATTTGAGGGGAGGGACTGTCTTTTGGCTCTTTTTGTACCCAACACTCATCACAATGCCTCTAGCACGTAGTAGGCCCTTAGTAAATGTTGATTGATTGTAAGCTCCTTGAGGGCAGGGACTGTTTTTTGCTTCTTTTTTATCTCCTTAGCTCAGTGCCTGGCACATAGTTGGCACCCAGTTTCCTATACCAGTGAAGTTGTTTGCTGGGGGGGGGGGAGGGGGGTGGGTTGGGGTGGGGCTTGATGAGAACAACAGGAAGATGGGGGTGGGGCATTGGAATGCTCCAGCTGCCCATTGCTCCCAACGTTGTCCTCCCTGGGTCCTGAGAAGGGAATACTTCCTTTCTGGACAGGACTGGGCAGGCACCTTTTGACTGAAGGCTGCTCTCTGCTAGCGTGGGGCTGCAATCAGGGTAAAGGAGAAACTCCTTCCTTTGTTCTCAGCAATGAGGTCAAGAGAGCTGCTGGTCTTTACTTCAGGCTCCCACTGCTTAGGGACCATAAGAGGTCCTCCTTGTAAACTGCTCTAAAGGTTACAAAGCTTCTTATGTGCAGCATTTCATTGATAGCACTTGACCAATTGGAATCCAAGGAGCTGGGGGGGGGGGGCATGGGAATCCTGGTTCCTCCTGTTGGAAATGCCAACTTGGAAAAGCAAAAACACAATTGATGCTAAAAATCTGATATCAAAAGAAATTTATTAGGGAGAAATCCAGAGTAATTGAGCACTTCTGGCCAGAAGTGGACTCTGTCCTCCTTATGGAAGCAGGAGTGCCAGATACAAAAGCCAAGCAAGTTTTATGCATTAGTTTGGTGCAGACACTCCCTTCAGAGTATTGATTGGTTTGTTCTCTTCTGGGTACACCTTGCCATTATCATACATTATTACTAATGAGGCTCTAACTCTGTTAGATAATATACATAACACATAAGGTTCATCAAGCAAGTTCAGTAGCAACCCAGAATACTGACCCCTCCCCCCCCCAACCTAGATGTGTCCTTATCTGGGCCTGAGTATCCCAAGGCCGCTCTCTGCTTTTTTTTTTTTTTATTAAGCAATCGGGGTTAAGTAACTTGCTCAAGGTTACACGGCCAGTTATTATTTCTGGGTGTGGTGCTGAGTATCTGAGCCCGGATTTGATCCAGGTCTTCTCAATACTGGAGCCTGTGCTCTTACTCGCTGTGCTACCTGGCTGCCCCTGCTCTCTGCTTTCTAATTGGTCAAATCCACCTACTGCTGCTAGCTCCTTTTATTTTGCTTTATTTCACTTTTAGTATTATATAGGAGTTCTATGGGAACCGGGAATCCAACTTCTTCCCAAGGCTACTGTCTCAACTCTTCTGAAGGCTACTGTCTGGTCTGCCAACCTTACTTTTATCAGTAACCTCATTTCAGCAATTTTGCAGTCCTGTGGAAACTTAACCCTTTGCTACTTCTCACACTCCTCCTACTTAGTAGCTGTGTGACAGCACAAAGTTGCTTAATCACTCTGGGCCTCAGTTTCCTTATTTGTAAAAATGAGAGGAATGAAGTAGATGGGCAGCCCTTTTAGTTCCAAATCTATAATCCTATGAATACTAAATTTTGGATCAGAGAACTTGGGTTTGAATCTCAGCCTTGTCGCTTACTTTGTATGAAACTTTGGGCAAATCATTCAATGTCTTTTGGTGTCAGTCTCCTTATCAGCAAAATGACCTCAGCTGACCTCTAAAGGTCCATCTCAAAACCTGTGAGTCTACGAATAACCCCAGGGGGTACATAGTCCAACTATTATTATTCCCTTTCTGCATGGATGAGAAATGAGTCCAAGGGAAGGAGCTTTACTATCTCTCATCACAATGAGCCCTGGAGGTGGGTTAAAGTTTATGAAGTGTTTTACTGCTTAGGTTACAGTTAGTAAATGGCTGAGCTGAGATTACTCCCATCCCAGGTCATCTAGCTCCAAACCTTGGGCTTATCATCATCATCATCATCATCATCACCATCATCATCATCATCATAATCATCGTCATCTATCATCATTTTACCGTAGTGCTCTGACTAATGCCAGGAGGAAGGCAGACAGAGGACTAGAGGAAGAGCTGTTTCTCACTTCTCCTGTTTTCCCACCCAGCTCTTTGACCGGCACCTTTGTGTGCGCCAGCTGAGATATTCTGGGATGATGGAGACCATAAGAATCCGCCGGGCTGGCTACCCTATCCGCTATACCTTTGTGGAGTTTGTGGAGCGCTACCGTGTGCTGATGCCAGGAGTGAAGCCAGCTTATAAGCAGGTACAGCTGGCTATGTCATGCAGCAGTCCCCAGACATTTAAGGGATCTTTGCCAAGGGTGTGAAGGCTGGGCCAGGGCAGGATCTGGAGTTTCTGGGTAGCTTCTGCCAAAATGGTTCAGGAAGGGGAAAGGATAGAGGATGTAGGGGCCCATTCAAGAGGCCATTCAATCAAATTCACCAAATATTATTTTGTGCCAGGAACTTATACTCAGTCTGGGGAATACAAAGATAGAAAACAACATAGCCCCTCACCTCAAGGAGTTTACAGTCTAATACAGGGATGGGGTATAATATACACAGATAGGCAGTATAAAAGGGAAACAGTGACAAAGGCAAAGGAGAAATCCAGATAAAGTCCTGAAATTTGTTGAAGGAGTGAACCCTTTCAACTTAGGAATTCAGGGAAGAGTTCATGGAATCATTCAGGCTGGACCTGAGGAGAGAGGCACATTTCAACAGGTAGAGACAAGGAGCTGGCATGTTCTAGGACTGAGAGAAGGTCAGCACAAATACCTAGATATACAGTCAGAGAGGGCAGAGTGAGATCAGGGGCCAGCTAGTCGTTCAGTTCAGCTGGAATATAGGCCAGATGAGGGGGAGAAGCATGAGAGAAACCTGGAGAAGGAGTCAAGCTATGGAAGGCTTTGTGACATGATGAGAATCAACCAGCAAACTTTTGCTTGTATATTAAGTATCCGCAACTTTTGAGGCATGTGCTAAGTGCTAGGGATGCTTGAATATTACCCTAGTTAGGGAGATCACCATCATTTCCCCTACCAAGGTAGCCCATTCCATTAGAGGTCAAATCTTGTCTATTTTTAGATTCCATGAATTGTATGAGCTCTATGATTTCAGACTGGTAGGGAGTTCTACCTTACCTAAAGCTCAAGACCGACTGTGTTACTTTCCTACTCAACAAACCAGTGGTTTCCCCATCACCTCCAGGAGCAAACACTAAATGTTCTGTTTGGTGCTCCAAGCCCTTCAGAACCTAGCTCCCTCCCAACTTTCTAGTCTTCTCACACCTGCTCTTCTATCCAGGGCCACTGGCCTCCTGACTGTTCCACAAACAAGAGTCTCCCCTCCCTCTCAGCTCCAGGCATTTATTTTCTCTGGCTCTCCTCCATGCTTGGAACCTCTCCCTCCTCTGCTCCAACTACTGATCTCTCTGGCTTCCTTTAAATCCCAACTAAAATCTCATCTTTTACTAGAAGCCTTTCCCAACTCCTCTTAATTCTAGCACCTTCCCTCTGTTAATTATCTCCTATGCATCCTGTATTTAACTTCTCTGTATATATTTGTTTGCATGTTGTTTCCCCCATTTGACTGTAATTTCCACGAAGGCAGAGAGTATTTTTTGTCTCTTTATGTATCCTAGCTCTTAGCACAGTGTTTGGCACAGTGTAGGCCCTTAATGACTGATTATTAATTGATTGATTAATTGATATCATATATCATATCAATTGATATATCATATCAGCATAGGCACTTAACAATTGATTATTGATTGATTAATTGATATATCATATCAGCATAGGCACTTAATAATTGATTATTAATTGATTGATATCATGTCACCTTCAGGAAGAAAAATGAAGTGAACAGGGTTTTCTAGCTTTGAAATTGGAATCATAGGATGATAGATTTAGAGTTGAGAGACCTAAGAGGTCATCTAGGCCAAGCCTCTTATTTACCGAGGAGTGGATGAGCTGGTATTTGAACCCAGGTCAGGGGAGGGAGCTTAGGGTAGGTAAAGGATCCCCCTTCCCTGGGTCCACAGAGTCAACAGAACTGGCTTCTAGTCCTAGCTTATTCTCCCTTTCTGGGCCTCAGTTTTATCAGCTTTCTGATGGAGATTATGGTAGGACCTCTCTGGCCCATTTCATGGTACTGTTGGATAGAGGTGATGACATCTAGTAGCAGCACTTTGCAGAGCTCTGAGAGCACTCAAGGGGTCACACATATCTTTACTTTGGAGCAGCTGAACTAAGGTAGAAGAGAAGACTGTGCTCCTTGGGAGAGCTGATTCCTCTGGTGGTTGGAAGACAACTTGTACTTTTAGAGGTTGGGTAGTGGGTGGGAGGCTGAGGGGCCCTGGAAATGAACAGTGGCTGAAAGGTAGACTACAGGCCAGGAGCCACCTATGCTGAGCCTTGGAGGATAAGGGTATCAGTAGGTAGAATGTACTCCTTCCCCATTTATATCTGTTGAAATCACCCTGTTCCTTCAGGATCCATTTTAGGGGCCATGTAGAATGTCAGAGCTGAGAGGGCCCTTAGAACCCAAAATGTCAGAGTTGGAAGGGACCTTAGAACACAGAATGTCAAAGCTGAGAAGGACCTTAGAACACAGAATGTCAGAGCTGGGAGGGGACCTTAGAACCCAGAATGTCAGAGCTGGGAGGGCCCTGAGAACCCAGAATGTCAGAGCTGGGAGGGCCCTGAGAACCCAAAATGTCAGAGTTGGAAGGGACCTTAGAACACAGAATGTCAAAGCTGAGAAGGACCTTAGAACACAGAATGTCAGAGTTGGAAGCGACCTTAGAACACAGAATGTCAGAGCTGGGAGGGCCCTGAGAACCCAGAATGTCAGAGCTGGGAGGGGCTTAGAACATAGAATGTCAGAGCTGGGAGGGGCTTAGAACCCAGAATGTCAGAGGTAGGAGGGACCTCAGAACACAGAATGGGTTAGAAAGGGACTTATTATATAGAATTTAAGAGATGGAAGGAAAAAAAAAAAACTTAAAACGTGGAAAGCTAAAGATGAAAGGGACCTTAGACATAGAATATCACAGCTGGGAGGACCCTGATAACATAGAATGCCATAATTGGAAAGGGGCTTAGAACATAGAATGTCAGAGCTGAGAAGGCCCTGAGAACATAGAATGGCTTCATCAAGAGCAAGTCAAACCAGACTAACTTCATTTCCTCTTTCAACACTCTCCCCGCTCCAGGAAGATCTCCGGGGTACCTGCCAACGCATTGCTGAGGTTGTACTAGGGAAACATGATGACTGGCAGATTGGCAAAACGAAGATCTTTCTGAAGGTAAAGTACGATCATCCATCTTGGGCTGATGGTGGTTGGGGGGGGAGTGAAAGGTCAAGAGGTCACTGTTATAGGTATACATAGATAGAGGGCACGGGACCAATTTAACAGGAAGGGATGATACTTAAAAGGTGAAATTAAGAGGTGAGAGGAATATAATGAGAGGAGATGGGGAGAGACAGAGTGGGGCAACTATCTCATACAGAAGAGGCAAGGGAAAATGGTTACAATGGAGGGGAAGAATAGGAAGGCAAAAGGGAATGGGTCAACCTTATTCCTATTGAATCTGGCTTGAGGAGGGAGGGAAATACACACTAAATAGGGGATCTCACCCTCCAGGAGAATAGGGGGGGAAGGGGATATGAGGGGGGATGATGGAAGGGAGGGCAGGCTGGCGGGGAGGGAAGTTGGAAGCACCCACTTTTGAAAAGGGACAGGATCAAAGTAGAGAATAGAACAAGTGGGATGTGGGATAGGAGGGAGGGAAATATAGTCAGTCTTCTACAATACATCTACTATGTTATTGTTTTGCATTAGCCGCACATGTACAACCTATACTGAACTGCTTGTCTCCCCAGTGGGGGTGGGTGGCAGGGGGGGAAGGGAATGAATCTGGAATTGAAAGTTTTAAAATCAAATATTCAAATATATGTATATATATATATATAAAACAAATAAAAAAAATACACACACACACACACACACACAAAGAGGTCACTGTTATTCTGGAGCAGGGGGAAGGAATTCCACAAACAGCTTCCAAGCTCATCCTGTATTTTCTCTTCTCTTTTTGACATTTAATTTTTTATTATTTATTTATTTTAAACATTCTTTTCTTTTTAAATTTTGAGTTCCAGATTCTCACCCTACCTCCTACCCCTACCATTGAGAAGGCAAACAATAAATAAAGTGAGAAAATTATACTTCAGTTTGCAGTCACAGTTCATCAGTTATCTCTGTGGAGGTGGAGAACATTGTTCATCCTGAGGCCTGTGGAATTGTCTTAGACCACGTATTGATCAGAGTAGTCTCAAATGATAGCATTCCTCTTGGCCTTGAGACTGTTATCAGGACTCCTGCTCCTTTGTGATCAACCACAAGGGCTCCTCTCCATCCTGGAGCCATGACCCAGGAATGCTGATGAGCAACAGAGCTGCCAAGCAGCACCAGCTGCACCCAGTGCCAGCAAAGTGTCTCTGTGATCTCTTTCTGACTAGTTGTCTGACTCCCTTACTGTGTCTGGGTTGAGATCTCTGAAAGCTGCTGCTGTGCCTGCTTCCAAGGACCACCAGTGACTGGTGCTTCTTCACCCACCCCAGTGTTATAGACCTCTCCTGAGGATCTGATAAGTTGTCTTAGGCTAGAACAATGTCTCCCTTAGACTTTTTATTGGCTCTGCCACTCCAAACATTGATTTGAGGCATTATTTCAAAGGGCAATCAATGTTGGAAGAGTTCAGCTGTGTCTTGGTCTGGACTCCATCTTGGCTCTGCCTGGAGCCATGGGTTCAAAGGTGGATCTACCCTGCACTTTCCACCTTCTTTACTTATGTTCATACTGTTCTCTATGCCTAATATGCCTTCCATCTCCCTCTGTACCTGTTCAATTTTTTTCCACCTTCTCTGTGAGGTTTTCTCTTATTCCTCTCTTCATAGTAATTTTCCCTCTTGAAACTCAAATAGCAAATTTTGTTTATTCTTCTCTGATGTACTTATTATGAAAGGTTGTATATTATCTGTGTTGATGTCTTATCCTCCTATTAGATTGTAAGTTCTTTGATGGCAGAAACCCTATCTTACATAAACTTTGAATTGGATGAGGGGGTGGGGAAGGAGAGAAAAGGAATGCTCTAAATAACTCTAGAGTTTCGTGCTTGGGTGACAGGGGGGATGATGGAATGGAGTCTCCAACAGCAGTAGGGATGTTGGAAGGAGGGGGCAGTGTAGGGAATTCCAAGACCAGAATATTTTCACTCTTACAGGCTCTAAGGCCTCGAGGCTCCCTGTAGAACCCTGGCTGGCAGCAGAACACTCAGGGAATTGTCCAGACAGTTGAGTCCCTCTTCCTCTGTCCCTCTTACACTCACCCATTCCAGTACATTCTGTCAGCCTAGTCCTCCACACACCTAAAAATGGTTCCAGTGGAGGTGGACTAGAAATATGACAATGATTGCCCTTATCATCTGGTCAGCTATACCTGTTTGTATATCTAGTATTCCCTCCTTACCTATGATGGGCCCTTTGTAGCATCCCCCCCACTCCAGTATTCAAGGCCTTATGTAGCAATAACAAACCTACCTTTTCTTGTTCCATTTTCAAAGAGAGAGAAAACAAAGGAAGGGAGTTAGAGGAGAGAGAGACAGACAGACAGACAGAGACACAGAGAGGGAGAGAGAGAGACAGAGAGAGACAGAGACAGAGACAGAGAGAGAGAGAGATTATTAAACATTTACTGATTCTCAACCATTGAACTAAGGGTTGCCAACACGAATACAAGCAAGCAAAATTACCCCTGTCTTCAAGAAGCTTACATTCCAATTGGGGAAGACAAGAGAAGCTGCAAATCAGGGAGGAGGGAAGAAAGTAGACTTTCAGGGCCAGGCTGTTGGTAAGGAAGAGGACAAGAAGTTAGGAGATGGGAATGCTTCCTGAAGTGGAGCATGTCTCCAGGTCCCTCCTGAAATAGTGTTCTGCATTCAGGCACTCCCCAGCCAGGGAGCTCAATCTTTTGTGAAATCTCATCCATCTTTCAAGGCTGAGATCCGCTGCCACCTGGTCCAGGAAACTTGCCCTGATGTCACCCAACTGGACGTGTTCTTTCCCTTCTCAGAACCCCCAGAGCCCTAGGCACCTCCCTTGTGATGCTGATTAAATTTTGCTTTGGCTGATGGTATGTCTCTTTCCCTACTAGGTGATAAACCTCTTGAGGGCAGGGACTGAGTTTTTTCTTTTAAGGAACTTTTAGCCTTGGCCCTTTTTATTTTGAAAGGAGCAAAAAGTTAGGAAAAAGTAGCAAAGGTACAGCCTTTCTGAGAAATGAAGTAATTTCCCCCAATGCTGCAAAGCACTACATCAGGTTACCCAAGCACCTAGAGAAGAGCAAGAAAAAGGGAGGAGCCATCAGATGGGGAAGAGGAGGTACAGGGAGATGCCTGATTCAATGATCAGACATGCGTAATATTCGAGAACGATTGTAGTCATTCCAGAGAAGATGAAGTATAAAAAGAAAGGTGACCAAACACTGGGCATTGAAATGCAGAAATGGTAAAGACAATATATTTTTTGCTTTATTTACAAAACCAAACATAGTGGGTAGCCCTTAGAACATTGAGTAGGTCTAGCCTAACAGATACAGAGGGTAAGAATAAATTTATTCATAAATAGTCCAAATCTAATGGCAGGGAACTCCCATATAAGTGTGTAGTATTCCACAACATAATATGATTCTTGGATTGAAAACTGATAAAAATTTTGCCTATTTTCTGAAATAATCAGTCATACACACATACCCACACTTGACCATTTTTAAAAAGCTCAGAGGTCGTTCAGATTTGTTTGGACTTCAACATACCTATAGCAAAGCTGTCTTCTCCAGTGCCCATGCCCACTCTGACATTCACTGTTCCAAGGACCCCCCCCCCCCCCCGCTCTGGCATTCTGTGTTCTAAGGCCCTTCCCAGTTCTACCATTCTATGCTTTGAAGTCCTTGCCAGCTCTGACATTCCATGTTCTAAGTAAGGCCCCTTCCACCTCTGACAGTCTATGTTCATTTTTTAGGGTCCCTTTCTGATTTGAGAGGCTATGTTCTAACAATCTTTGGGCATTGGTTCAGTCAATGAGTCTGTAACTAGGGTGTCAGCCCTAACTTGACTTTACAGCAGTCTCTCTCCTTTCTGTTCTCCTGACAGCAGAGGAGATTTAGTTTCTTGGTTACTCTTGGCTCTTGGCCAGTCCAGGCTGTGCTTGGACATGCTCAGCTCAGTCATTTTCTCCATACCCCTGTGTCCCTGCACATTTCTCAGTGAATGTTTCTGATGTCTCTCTTAGCCCCACTGACCAGGCAGGTGTTATCTGACTTGACCAGCTGCCTGAGCAGGAAACGAGAAACAGGAGAGGTCACTGGGGGGAAGACCAGGGCTAGTGTGACAGGAAGTGTGGAAGGTCACTCACGTGCATGTGGAAAAGCCTTCTTTCACAACAAGTCATCCTCACATAGTAAAAAAAAAAGGCAGCATGTGTGGAAGAAGGGCCAAGGGAAACCCAGCTTCAGGTCCTGCTCTGACACTCAGTAGATCATGTGGTCTGGGGCAAGTCAGTTTCCTTATCTGAGCTTCAGATAAAATTAGGCTAATGGTACTTGTACTAGCCACCTTACAAAACTATTTTGGGGAATGCACTATGTAAATCAAAGAAATAATAGTGATTGTTATTATTGTAAATGATCTTAACAAACTTCAAACCGCTGTGTCAATCTGTCATCACTATTGCTTGTGAAGGTAACAGATTTACATAGTGTTTCGAGGTTTGTTATGATCTTTTATAACAGAAATAGTAATAATAATAGTCACTGTGAAATAAAACTTGTTCTAGAACATAAAGGGGTGGGGAGAATGGGAAAGAAAAATGACTCTGTTCCTATAGGACCATGTCTGTGACTTGTGTGACAGTTTGGTCCTGGCCCAACTCTTGAAGTGATTTCTGGCTTCCATAGGTACTTATGGCTCTGGGAGAAGTTTGGCTTTATAAGGGACTCACAGCTATCAAGTTTAAAGGGACATGGGGAAGCAACTAGTGTCAGACCAGGCCTTGAGTCGAGGATTGTTGTGTGTCTTTGAGCAGACTGCTTCTTGAGCCTCTGTGCCCCTCTTTTATAGAATGGGGCTGCCTCCCTCTCTGGATTTTGGGATGATCCAAGCTGTTGGATATGAAAGGACTCTGAAAAACACAGTGCCCCATGATTAGGTTGTGTTATTTCTCAGGGCTCAGATTGGAGATGTGAAATGACTCCAAGAGATAGGGCTTCCCTTCTCTAGTGAGAGATTGATATTGGAGAGAGGGTCAGACTCCTGAAGGTTCATAAAGACATCAAGCCAGAAAGGCCCTTGGAACATAAGATGTCAGAGTTGGGAAGGACTTTTGAGCAAAACATAGAATGTTGGAGTTGAAGGGGACTTAGAACCTGGAATGTCAGAGCTGGGAGGGGCCTTAGAACACAGAATGTCAGAGCTGAGAAAGGCCTTAGAACACAGAATGTCAGAGTTGGGAGGGGACCTTAGAACACAGAATGTCAGAGCTGGGAGGGCCCTTAGAACACAGA
>NW_027187352.1:7911118-7941820 GCF_028583685.1 Petaurus breviceps papuanus
AACACAGAATGTCAGAGCTGGGAGGGCCCTTAGAACACAGAATGTCAAAGCTGGGAGGGGCCTTAGAAAACAGAATGTCTGAGCAAGGAGGGGACCTTAGAACACAGAATGTCAGTGCTGGGAGGCACTTTAGAACAAAGAATGTCAGACTTGGAGGGACATAGGATATTAGAGTTGAAAGAGACCTTAGAAAATAGAACATTATAGTTGAAAGAATGGAAAGTCAGACCTGGAAGGGACCTTAGAGCTTAGAATGTCAGAGCTGTAAGGAATCTTACAACACAGAATGTTGGAGCAGAAAGGGACTTTAAATCTTAGACAACAGAATATTAGTACTGGGAGGGTCTTTAGAATACAGAATATTGGAGTTGGGGAGACTTTGGGAAACAGAACATTTAAAAAAATTGAGATAGGAGATGATGAAGTTGAGGGGAACAGCAAGGAGTTCATTTTGTCTGGAATATGGTATATGTGAAAAGGAATAATGGGAATTAAGTCTGGGAAGGTCATTTTTAGCCAAACTATGAAAGAAGAAATTTAAAAAAAAACTTTCATCCCATCTAAGAATTTAGGAAACTTACTCAACAACCCCAGCCAATGCTAGTAACTCCTTGCAAGCACATAGTTCATAAAAGTCAGTAAAAAATTATATTCACAGTTGGATGGAAAAAAAATTGAATCCATGACCAATCAAGACACTATCCAATGAACAGCCTTCTCTGCTGGGAGGTTTTTTAGTCTCAGTCACCCAGAACTATGCCCTAAGAGATGTTAGCTCAGTGGATAGAGCGCTGAACCTAGAGTCAGGAAGTGCTGAGTTCAACTCTGGTCTCAGACACTTACTAGCCATGTAACCCTGGGTAAGTCACTTAACCTCTGTTTGCCTCAGTTCCTTCTACTATAAAATGGGAATAATAATAGCACCTGCTTCCCAGGATTGCTGTGAGACTCAAATGAAATAATATTTGTAAAGCATTTAGCACAAGCCACAGCCACCCTTGTGGTTTTCCACAGCTTCCAGCAGGGATTGTCATTGTCCCTACCTGTCTCAGCTCCTATGGCTGTCCTGAATCCCAGGCACCAGGAGCTCTTTGCCATGCAAAAATCCTCCTCTGTTCCAGGCCCTGCTTTTCTTCTCCCTAGAGCATGCTCCTAGTCTTGGTATGATACACAGTTTTCTTGTCATCAAAACTCTGGTGAGATGTCATACAAGGAAACCAGCCTTCTGAATTCACTGCCTTGTATCTTGTTGACCCCATCCCCCAGAAGCTTGCCCAGGGATTGGGCATCCCACAACACTTCCCTGCTCAGTCCCCATCGCTAACTTCAGACACAATGATTGCAAAGTCTGATGTCTTCAGGCAACCAGAACACTGTGTCCCATCTGAATCCAGTCCCCAACTAGTGTGGGAACTCAACAGCACCCAATTTTCCTCTAATTAGATATATTTAATAATTATATTTTATTTTTATACTAAAAAACATTTGTCTCCTCTCCCTGCCACTTGCTCTCATTTACAAGAAAGGCAAACTCCTGTAACAAATATACATAGTCAAGCAAAGCAAATTATGGTATATTAATGTACTGAAATACCATTGAGTTATAAGACATGATGAAGGGGATGATTGCAGAGAAACCTGCAAAGACTTATATGAACTGACACAGAGTGAAATGAACAAAACCAGAAGGATAGTTGATGCTATAATGGCAACATTATCTCCAATAGAACATGTGCCTTGCCCTTCGGAGCTTGGAATCTGTCATACAGCTGAAAAGCTGGTTAGGAAAAGGCTCGTGGAGCCCCCAGGGCATAGAACTCTCTTTCTTTCTACCGTATGCCTGATGATGGGTTTTCTTCCTAGGATCACCATGACATGCTCCTTGAGATTGAGAGGGACAAAGCTATCACCGACCGAGTCATCCTCCTTCAGAAAGTTATCCGAGGATTTAAAGACAGGTATTTGGGAGCTGTTCACATACACATGCAAATACGTACACATGCAGATGGACAGGTAGACACATGTATAAGGTATCCACCAACATGCATATAATCCAGCCCGGACCATGTGCCAAACACTGCATTAAGGCATGCAAACTGGCATGCAAGTACATGAATAATTCACCTGGGGACATGAATTTGCAATTATGTGAACATGCATATAGCAGGTTGGCAAATCAAGCTCCCATGTAGCTTACAAGCATTTTGTACTTGCACATACATGAATTCACACCTACAAGTTATACATTCATATACATATACATTCACAGAATCCCACAGTGTTAGACACATATATGTGTGCCTTGGTACATACATGTGCTCAATCAGAAACATACACACAGATATTTTTATTATACCACCCACGCATATAATAAATGTGTTCTACCCCACTGTCATCTTTGAGAAAAAAAGACAGTTTTTCATTCACAAGAATAACAGGGAGAAGAAATTGTCCATTCATTCTGCCCAGGGCATGGGAAGGGGGATCCCAGCATTTCTGCCCAGGCTAGTTAATGGAGTCAGGATATCTGGGCTCTAGCCCCAAGCTGTGCTAATATTTAACTGTCCCTATGATCTCAGCCAAAGCTCTTCTACTCCTAGGGCCTCAATTTCTATCTTTGTAAAAGGGATAAAAGAACCCCTAGCCTGCCTCCCTCCCACACTTATTTGAAGATCTAATGAGAGACTAAGCTAGAGGAGTTTTATAGATATCGAGTATTGTAGTGGAAAGAGGCTGGGCCTACTCTGTCAGGAGAAGTGAATCCAAATCCCAAGGATGCCCCTGAGCTGTTGTGTGACCCAGGATAAGTCACTTCCTCTGTAAAATGAGGATGATAATCCCTAAATTACCTAACTCCCACAATATTGGGAGGAGAGCTCTGTTTAAACTGTGAAGTGCCTTGTTGGCATCTTTGGAAGATGCTGACATTGGTGCTGATGGTTTTAAGGTCCAACTACCTGAGGCTGAAGAATGCCGCAACGCTCATTCAGAGGCACTGGCGGGGCCACAACTGCAGGAAGAACTATGGGGCGGTAAGTGCACCTCACACAGGGGAGGCCTTGGAGCCCCTCAGTCAGTCGCCACCAGGCTGTTTTCCGTGATGAATGCACAAAGCAGGCCAATTCTAGAAGAAAGCAAGCTTTGCTGAGTGGTGTGGTCACAGGAACACTAGCTCAAGAACCAGGGAGGGGACTTGGGCTCAAATCCTACCTCTGGCGTTTTTTCCCCATGTGACCTTGGGCATGTCACAACCCCCTGGGCCCCAGTTTCCTCAGCAGGATCTATGGCACTATGGTTTGTGTACAAGTAATCCAGAATGCTCAAGTTTTAAAAAAAAGTTTAATTTTGGAGTTATCCGTTTTTCTTAAAAGGATGGTAAAATGGACTGATTCCCCAGCCTGGGAGTCGGGAAGCACCAATGTTGTTTTCTCTTTGGTCCTCAGTTTCCTTATCTGTAAAATGAAGGGGTTAGATGAACTAAAAGATACCTAAAGACCCTGCTAGCTTAGATGTATTTTCCCCCTAATCATTTAGCAAGTATTTATCAAGCATTTGCTGTGGGTGGGACCGGGCACAGAAAATATTTTTTGAGAATTTTATGACATTCCTTTGGAGGTAATTAGATATACTTTGGAGAAACTATTGTAGAGACTTTGTCTTGTTTAATTAGGCAAAAGACTTACTAGTTAAATACTATAAACTGGGCTTTGTGGGGAGTTAAAGTGGGTGGAGATGTGGCTCTTTGTACCCTCTGGTCTGAAGGGGCAGACACAGCCCCTGCCCCCAGGGAGCAGCCATGTTAGAAACATGGTCCTCACCTTCAGGGCCAACCCAGTCTGAAAAGGCAGTCTCAGTCTTTAGTCTTCTGGTCTGAGGAGACACTGTTCCTGCTCTCAGGGACTCCCTGCCAGAAGGTGAGGCATTGACCCTGCCCTGGGGAGCATGCAGTCTGAAGGGAGAAGCAAAACAGACATCTTACAAAAGAATGCTACAGACAATTGGGATAAAGTATGGAGAATCTCCAGAGAATTGTGTTGGAAGCTCTCAGGTTGCTGGGGGCAAGCTGGCCCGGAGGGGCAGCCTGGAGGAGGAGGCCCTGAAGGGTCACATCCCACTTTGGTTACAGATGAGGATTGGTTTCCTGAGGCTCCAGGCCTTGTACCGGTCCAGGAAGCTCCACAAGCAGTACCGACTGGCCCGAAGGCGGATCATCGACTTCCAGGCCAGGTGTCGGGGCTATCTGGTACGAAGAGCCTTCCGACACCGGCTCTGGGCCGTCCTGACCGTGCAGGCCTATGCAAGGGGCATGATAGCCCGGAGACTCCACAGGCGTCTGAAGGCGGAGGTGAGTTGGGAATGGAAGAGCCTGAGCTCTTGGTCAGGCCCCTGCCTCATAGGAGGAGTTACCTGTAATTATGGGCAATTAGGGGCACCTGGCTGAGGGGAAATGGGCTCTCAGAGTAAATAGGAAGGCATGCCTTGTCAAGCCAGCCAGCTGCAAAGCAGGGGTCACAAAGAAATTTGCCATAGCCCCTCAAAAATTGGAGGAAGAGGAAAGGACAGTATGGAGGAGGTCAGGCAGGAAAAGCCCTCAAAAGGGGGTAGTGGGACCCCAGGAGATGACAATTTGCCTCATGCATCATCTCTTTCCAAGACATCACTCTCTTAATGGCTTTGGTAGGCCAGTTCTATGGCCTTCGTATTGGCTTTGCAGCACAGGTTTCACTGTCATTAGTATCTCTTGGTTATAGAATGAGGGGAAGAGGAACAAAAGAAAGAGAAAGGAGATCAGCAAAACCCAGACATGGTTTCCAGAGGTGAACATTTACACCGGATGGCATTATCTGGGCTCACACACTCAATATGTGACCTCAAGGAGAAGTCACTGAAACAGCAACCTCAGTTTTTCAATCCACCAAATGGAGATCCTCACCATGTTGCTGGGAGGATGGAATGGGAAGACAGGGTTTTTGAAATATCTAAAGCAGGAACTCTTAACCTGTTTTGTGTCATGGACCCTTCTAGCAGTCTGGTAAAGCCTATGGATCCCTTCTCACAATAATGTGTTTAAATGCATAAAATAAAATTCATAGGCTCATAAAGGAAAACAATTATATTGAAATATATAAAATGCTATTGAGATATTTATCTTGATGACTTGCTAATATATTATATATAAATATGTTAAATGTACATATTATATATAAATATGTTATATTTATATTTCATATTCATGTACACACACATGTATATTTTAAAGCTCACAGACCCCAGGTTAAGAATTTCTGATCTAGACTGTTTCAGACAGGTATACAATCTTGAAGTCATAATATAATAGCCAGCTTTTCTATAATGTTTTAGGGTTTACCAGATACTTTTTTCCTAGTAACTCTGTAAAGACAGTAGTGTTAGTATTATTGCTTCCATTCGACAGATGGAGAAACTAAGGTTCAGAAGGTAAAATGACATATACACTTATATAGCTTGTAAATAGCTAAACTGAAGTTTGAATTCAATGCTTCTGGCTCCAATGATAATTGCATATACATGTAATTGAAAGTAACACAGTATACTGGAAAGAGCATTGTATTTGGAGCCAGGGAACCTGGGTTCAAATTCTGAATCAGTTTCTTTCTACTCAGCAGATCACTTTAATCTCTCTGGGTGGGCCTCAGTTTCCCCAGCTTTAAAGTGAGGATGTTGGAGGCGGCTAGGTGGTGCAGTGAATAGAGCACCGTCCCTGGAGTCAGGAGGACCTGAGTTCAAATCTGACCTCAGACACTTAACACTTACTAGCCGTGTGACCTTGGGCAAGTCACTTAACCACAATTTTACCTCTTAAAAAAAAAGTAAAGTGAAAATGTTGGGCCAGATGAGCTCTGAGGTCCCTTTCAATCCTGAATCCCTGTGTTCCAAGGCCTTCTGAGGACCACGGCTTCCCTCCATCTTCTCTGTTTCAAAGTCTCCTCCTCTCTTCCCAACCCTTGCCCTCTACCTTCCCCCCGCCCCCCTCCCCAGTATCTTCGCCGTTTGGAAGCTGAGAAATTGAGGCTGGCAGAGGAGGAGAAACTGAAAAAGGAGATGAGCGCAAAGAAGGCAAAGGAGGAGGCAGAGAAGAAACATCAGGTAAGCAAAGGGGAAAAGCCCGGATCCAAGAGCCAGAGGCCCCCCAGGCCTCCTCTCTCCTCTCTGCTCTGGGCCTTTACTAAGGTTTTCCAGGAAGATTGTTCTCAGGCACCGAGGGAGTCCAGCAGAAGGGGAGCGGTGTGGTAGGTTGTGGGGGAGGGAGGGGGGATGCAGCATGGTATGGACGGATTTATCAGTAGAAAATAGACCAAAGTAAGATCAGATGGCAGCTAGGTGGTGCAGTGGATAGAGTGCTGGGCCCAGGGTCAAGAAGACTCATAAGTTCAAATGTGGCCTCAGACACTTACTAGCTGTGTGATCCTGGACAAGTCACTTAACCCTGTTTGCCTCAGTTTCCTCAACTGTAAAATGAAAATGGCGAACACTCCAGTATCTTTGCCAAAACCCCAAATGGGGTCCTGAAGAATTGGGCCCAACTGAAATGACTCAAGTACACCAAAATCAGGTAGATGGGTTCTGAATCAGGGAGGTCTGGCAGCACATGCCAGGGAGCCTGCTCTGGGGTAAGTTTCTAGTCCAGGGAAGGGCTCCATACCCTGTGAGGACCGACCAAAGAAAGGAAGGGCCCTAAAAGGAAAGGCCTCCCATTCCTTTGGAGTTCAAGGTAGGCTACAAAGGCAGGGACTTTTGGTTGAAAATAAGAAGCCAGCTCCTAAGACTGGGACATAAATTGAAAGACTGGTCATTGAGGAATGAGCTTCCCCAGTGCAACCACCCACTCTGAGCAAAAGCCACCAAGCTCAGGGCCAAGTATCCATATATCTCTTCTGCTTAGGGATGGGTTGATCCAAGGAGATGGGGTGGGAGAGGTTGGTTAAGTGACCCCAGCTATGGACTCTGGGGGAGTTGGGGGTGGGAATTTAGCCTGGTCATTACTGTTCTTCCTCTCCCTCTCTGGGGCAACAATACCAGCTCCAGACTATCTATCCTGTGTTCTAGGAACACACTACCTTAAACAATAGCATACCTATAGGTCATACTTTGATGCCCGTGACCCCAACCAAACAGGGATGGCCTGAGGCAGGGGGCACAGTAGAAAGCTGTCAGAAGACCTGGGTTTAAGTCCCAATGTGAAGACTTCCTAGTTCTGTGGTAGGCATATTTCACTTCTTTCTGGCTTCACTTTCTTCATTTGCAAAATGGGGAATAATGATGCCTACTACTGGAGAAGCATGGTGTTATGATGGATAGAGTCAGCCAGGAGTTTGGGGCACCAAGTGGGGTTCATACTACAAGGGGATTACATACTAGTTGTGTGACCCTGGGCAAGTCATTTAGTGCCCCTAGACAGCTCTAAGAGGCTCTAAGCTACTGCTGGTCTGGATTGTTAAAAGAAACTTGAAAGCATCATTGCCCTAGAACTGGAAGGGACCTCAGAGGCCATCTAGTCCAAACCCCTCATTTTGCAGGTGGGGAAACTGAGGTCTAGGGAAGTTAAAGTTAAGTGACTTACCAAGAGGCAGAAAGCATTGAAAGGCAGGACTTTAATTCAAGTACTCTGATTTCAGACCTAATGATCATTCCACCAAACCAAGCCTCAGCAGGAGTTTCCTCCAGTAAGGTGATCATAGATTTGGTTTAAAAATAATCATTTTCATCATTCTTGTCCTGTCACCCTATTGGGAGGAAAGTGCTTTTTGTAAACCTTAGTGAGTCATGGAAATAGGAGCTAATATCTCTCAACCCAGGCATGACGAGGCTTTTGTGTGCTCTTAGCAAAGTCCGAGAATGGCTCTTCCCTTGTATTATTTTTAATAGTATTTTATTTTTCCTCCAATTACATGTAAAAACAATTTTTAACATTCACTTTAAAAAAATTTTTTTAAGTTCCAAATTCTATCCCTTCCTCCCTCCCTCCCCTCTTCCCTCCCTAAGACAGTAAGTAATCTGATATAGGTGCAGTCATGTAAAACATTTCCATATTAGTCATTTTGTGCAGGAAGACTCAAAAAGAAAGAAAGAAAAGAATAAAGGAAGCAAGGATAGAAGGAAGGAAGGAAGAAAGAAAAAGGAAGAAAGAGGAAAAATCGTATGCTTCAGTCTGTATTCAGACAACATCTGTTCTTTCTCTGGAGCTGGAGAGCATTTTTTATCATGAATCCTTCAGGATTGTCTTTTGATCATTGCATTGCTGAGAATGGCCAAGACTTTCACCGTTCTTCATTGTACAATATTGTTATTGTGTACAATGTTCTCTTGGTTCTGCTCACTCCACGTTGTATTAGTTCATGTATATCTTTCCAGGTTTTTTTCTGAAATCATCCTGCTTGTAATTTCTTATAGTACAATAATATTCCATTACAACCATGAACCACTTGTTCAGCCATTCCCCAGTTGATGGGCATCCCCTCAATGTCTAATTCTTAACCACCATAAAAGAATTGCTACAAACATTTGTATGCAAATAGATCCTTTTCCCTTTTTTTGATCTCTTTGTCTTACCCTGTTTTATTGACCACAATAACATATAAGACTTAACATCTAATAATAATCATGAAAATAATTGGAAAGGAAAGAAAAAAATGTATTAAATCTCTACTATGTATAGCCAGACCTACTGTGCTAAACACTTTACAGATATTATTTCATTTAATAGCTCACATTTCTGTACCACTTTGTAGATTACAACAATTCTCTGAGGTAGGTGGTGAAAGTGTTATTCTCATTTTGCAAATGAGGAAACTGAGCATCAGAAACATTTAAATGATGTGTTGAGGATCACTTAGCTAGTTCGAACCAGGACTTGAAACATAGATTTTCTAAAGACCCACACGGAATGGAATTTTCTGGTATTCAAAAGATGAGCACTTAACAAAAGTCACAGTCCAAGGGATCTCTTGTATCTCAAATGTGTTATACACTAAGCACCTGCCTCTCTTGCCTGACCCTTCAGTTAAATTCAGTAAGCATTTATAAGCCCTTGCCATGTGAGGGCACTGTGTTGGGTGCTAGGGAAGATACAGATCTTAGACAAGTCAGCAAGCCTTTATTAAGCACCTACTGTGTGCCAGGTTAAATCTTAGGGATTAAAAAAGAGGCCATAAAACAAACAAACCAGTCCTTGCTGTCAAGAAGCTTCTATCTAAAGGTGAAAAACATGCAAACAATGTACAAACCAGAGATATACAAGGTATTTTGGAGATAATCAACAGAGAGAAGGTGCCAGAATTTAGGGGGAAATAGGTAAGGTTTGTAGAAGGTGGGATTTTTTTTTGCTTTTTGTAGGGGCAATTGGGATTAAGTGACTTGCCCAAAGTCCCATGGCTAGTAAGTGTTAAATGTCTGAGGCCGGATTTGAACTCAGGTCCTCCTGACTCCGGGACCGGTGCTCTATTCACTGCACCACCTAGCCACCCCTAGAAGGTTGGATTTTAACTGGGACTTTAAAGAAACTAGGGAAGTTAGGAGTCAGGGAAAAGGAGAGAGAGCTGGACCGGGCATGGAATACAGCTACCACAGAACTTATAGTCCAGCAGGGGGATAAGAAAGATATGAATGCAAATAACTACGGTGAAAAATTTATGTGATTAGTGCATTAAAAGAGCCAGTATGGTCTAATGGGCAGAGTGCTTGATCCGATAGTCAGGAAGACCTAGGTTCTAATCCCACCACTGATACTCACTAACCATGTAGACCCTATGGGCAAGTCATTTAACCTTTCAGTGTCTCAGACTGTCCTCTAATATTAAAATATAGACAGATTAGAATCTGGATCAGTTTCCAAGCATATAAAATCACGAGTTCTTCAGTAACTGATAATGCATTGTTTAGTCATTTCAAGTTGTGTCTGATTGTTTTCTTGGCAAAGATACCAGAGTGGTTTGCCATTTCCCTCTCCAGTGACAAACAGAGGCTAAGTAACTTGACCAAGGTCACTCAGCTAGAAGTTTCAGAGGCTGGATTTGCAGCCAGGTTTTCCTGACTCCAAGCCCAGTACTCTGTGCACCATGGCACCACCTCGCTGCTCCCAACAACGGATTAAAGCAGTGTTAATGAGGGGCAGCAGGAAAGATGACTGAGTTTGGAGTAATTCCCCTGGCTGTGGCCAAACAGAGATGGCTCTGAGGCAGGGGTACAGTGGAAAACTGTCAGAAAACCGAGATTCAAGTCCCAGTGTGAAGACTTCAGGTCTGAAATCCGGCTGTGATTTCTCCTAGTTGTGTGGCCTGAGGTCACTTAATTTCATCTCATTTATAAAATGCGTCAGTTTGACATAAGACCCCCTCTAGTTCCAAGTCTTGGATCTTAGGATCCTATGTGATTGCACCAAAAGTCTGTGCACAAACTGTGCCTGCCATGTGAGATCACGGGATCCCCAACACCTGGAGCTGGAAGAAGACTTCATAAACCATCTGGTCCAAGCTGTCCCGAACAAGAATCCCCTCTGTGACATCACATACAGCCCCTGCTTGAGGACTGCCAAGCAGCCAGCTCCACCCTGGGATGGTGCTTATGGGAAATAATTCATTCCATAAAGTCTAAATTGGCCCTTTTGGTCACTTTCATCCTTTTTTTATCTGCTGGGACCAAGAAGAACACATGATAGCTTTTCAGATACTTGAAGCTAGCTGTCTCAGCATCTGCCCCCAAATCTTCTCCAGACTAAACCCCTCCAGTTCTTTTAAATGCTTCTTATGTGGTGTGGCCTTGGTCCTTCATCTTCTGGTACCCAGAGCAGTGCCTGGCACAGAGTAGGTGCCAAATAATTGCTTCTTGATCAGTTGATAGATTTGAATTGACCTCCTCTAATGAGAAACTGCTCCAGTGGCACCCAGATGGTGTTTCAGATAGGATCTGGCCAGGACTTGTTGGGGGCAGATATGGTAGCCCTGGTTTTGCCCTCTGATCTTTGTGTGACTTGTGATTGGTTGTGGGCTGACTTTGTTCCATGCCTGGAATGTTCTCCCTCCTCACATCCACCTTCTGGCTTTCCTAGATTCCTTCAAGGCTCTGCTCAAACCCCCGCCTTCTGCAGGAGACCCTTCCAGGGCACTCTTTGCTCTTCCTCCACCCTCCAGCCACTGGTGGCTTCCTCTCTGAGTTTGCCCTCATTTACATTGTGTTATCTCTTGTAGATGCATGTCATCTCTCTTACTGGAATGTGAGCTCCTTGAAGGCAGAGACTGTTTTTACCTTTCTATCTGTTGAGCTTGCACAGTGCTTGGCATGATGTAAGCACCTATTACATGGTTTTGGCCTGCCTGGGTGGGCAGAGGTGATCGGCCATGATTGCAGCCTTCCATCTCCCTCCTGCTCATAGGTGCGCCTGGCTCAGCTGGCCCGGGAAGATGCTGAGAGGGAAGTGAAGGAGAAAGAAGAGGCCCGGAGGAAAAAGGAGCTGCTGGATAAGATGGAAAGGGCCCGCAACGAGCCTGTCAATGATTCTGATATGGTGGACAAGATGTTTGGCTTCCTGGGAACAACGTCATCGCTGCCAGGCCAGGAAGGCCAGGCACCCACTGGTTTCGAGGTACTTCCCTGGGGAGAGGACGGCCCCTGAGGGAATCCCCATGAGATCTCCCCAACCCCTCTGTCTGGTGGGTGGGAAAGGTGCAGTAGTGGGCTGGGGAGCAACAGACTAGCCAAGTGCCAGAAGTCGAGTGATCAGAGCCAGAGTGCTCTGGCAGCAGGGGAAGGAAGGTCTGTTATAAATGAGTGGAAAGAGCTTGGAATCTGGAGAAGGAAGAGCAAGGTTCAGATCTTCTCACTCAGCTGTGTGACTTTGGGCAAGTCGATTCCCCTCTCTGGGAATCAATTTCCTAATCAGTATGATGGGATCCGAATAGATGATTGCTCACAACCCCCCTTTCAGCTCTAATATTCTACGCCCTTCTGGCTTTGACATTCTGTTTTTAGGTCCCTTCTAACTCTGACACTCTATGTTCTGACATGCTGTGTTTTAAGGTTTCTCCCAAGTCTAACATTCTCTGTTCTAAGGCTCCTTCCAGTTCTGACATTTCTTATTCTAAAGCTCATCCCAGCTCCAACAATCTATGATTTTATGTCCAGGCTCGACTTCAGCAGGAATCCCAGGCATGAAGGTTCTTGGACCCCCTCTTCTTCATTATCTCCCTACCCAACCAGACTCACAGCCTCTGAAAACCAGTCTGCCATTCCTTCCCTAGGACCTGGAGCGATCGAAGAAGTTCATGGTGGAGGACGACCTGGATTCAGCTCTGCCCCTCCCGGATGAGGAAGAGGAGGATCTCTCTGAGTACAAGTTTGCCAAGTTTGCAGCCACCTACTTCCAGGGCACCACCACACATATGTACACCCGGAGGCCCCTCAAGCAGCCTTTGCTCTACCATGATGATGAAGGAGACCAGCTGGTGAGGGCATGAGGGCATCAGAGAGATCCTAGGGCCAAGTGTGAGAGGAAGAGAGAGTCATTTAAATGCAGATATGGCTAGTAGGATGATGTGATGGAAGGAGCATTGACTGTAGAGGCAAGAGACCTCGGTTTGAATTCTGGCTCGGCTACATATGTGCTGTGGGACAATTGACTGACCTCAATTTCCCCTTCTCTTGAATGAGGGGGTTGGACTTAGTGGCTTCTAAAGTCCCTTTCATTTCCCATTCTTAAGTCCTGTGGCTACTGGAGTCCCTACTTTCCCTAGGCTAGACCAGTTACATTTAGTAACTCTGAGGGCCGTCTTGTGCCCATAGGTGTAGACGAACAGAGCTGCCTGAAGACCAAGGTAAACATGTCCCCTAAATCAGTATAGACATTTTGGAGCAAAGTAATGGGAATACAGGGGCAGAGGTCAAAGAACCCAATGTCAATCAACAAGTCATTAAGTCAAAAAGAACATTAAGTGCTTGCTATGTGCCAACCACTGTGCTAAGCTCTAGAATACAAAGAACAATAATAAAAACAAAACCCCAAACCCAGTGTTTGTCCTCAAGAAGAGGAGAGAACATGTAAATGTCCAGGTACATATAAGATATATACAGAGTATGTGAGGGCTTTATGGGGGGGAGGGGAACAGGAGCATCCGGAGGGAGAGAGAAAGGCTACTTGCAGAAGAGATTTGAGCTAAGTCTAGAAGGAAGTCAGAGAAGGAAGATAAAAGGTGGAGGAGAGGAGGGTGAGCCTTCCAGGGTGAGGAATACAAAGTGGACAATGTTTATAAAATACTTAGAAAAGCTTAAAGCACAAAATAAGGGTGATTTCATTGGTATAAGGAGCCCCAGAACTTGGAGAAGTTAAGGACCTGCCCACTTAATCAGGGTGACCCAGCCTGCAGGGGTCAGAGGCAGGACACAAACCCAGGGCTTCCCAGATTTGAATACAGTCCTCCATCCATTGTACCGCACTGCCCCGGACTTTAGTAATGATAGTACAGCAGTAGTAACAGAAGTAGCAGCAGCAGTAGTAGTAGCAGCAGCAGTAGCAGCAGCAGCAGTAATAGTAGCAGCAGCAGTAATTGTAGCAATAGTAGTAATAGTAGCAGCAGAAGCAGCAGCTGCAGCAGCAGTACTTGTAGCAGGAGTAGTAGTAATAGTAGCACTATCAGCAGCAGCAGCAGCAGTAGTAGTAACAGCAGTAATAGTAGCAGTAGCAGCAGGAGCATCCTTACCACTAAGGCAGCTAGGGGGCTCAGTGGAGAGAGCTCTGGGTCTGGAGTCAGGAAGATCTGAGTAGAAATCCAGTCTTAGACTATTAGCTAGGTGATCCTTGGCAAGTCACCTTTACCCCTGTCTTCCTCATTCCTCCACTGTAGAATGGGAAATTGTTGAGGATGAAATGAAATTAGTATGTGGCACATTTTTGTTACTGTTGGGTTGTTTCAGTCATGTCAGTCTCTTTGTGACCCCATTGTGGTTTTCTTGGCAAAGATGCTGGAGTGTTTTGCCATTTTCTTCTCCAGTTGACTTTACAGACGAGGAAACTAAGGCAAACAAGGTTAAGTGATTTGCCCAGGACCACACAGCTAGTGTGAATCTGAGGTCACATTTGAACTCAGGTCATCCTGACTCCAGACCTTGTGCTCTATCTACTGTGCCACCTAGCTGCCCCATGTGGCACATAACAGGTATTTAACAAAGGCTTGTTTCTGTTCTTCCTTTCTTGTCATGACTGGCCACATTATTCTGTAGAGCTAGGTAGAATATGTCATAATATCATCACAAACACCTAAATTCTGGTCTTGCCAATACTCTCTGTACGATGTTGCTAAAGTCATGTACCTACTCTCAGCCTCAGGGGCCCCATTCCTGAAGATGGGAGTAACAGTTCCTTTCCTGCTTCCCTCAGCAAAGTTCCCATGAGGAACAAATCATAGGCTAAGAACTAGAATGAATTTTAGAGGCCATAAAATCTAGTCCTTTCATTTTGTAAACTACTAACCTGAGTCATATAGAAATTCAGTGACTTATCTAGAGACAAACACAGCTAATAAGTGTCTGAAGTAAGATTTGAACACAGCTTTTCCTGACTTCAGGCAGCTAGGGCAGGTAGGTGGCATAGCTGATAGGGCACCAGACCTGGAGTCAGGAAGACTTATCTTCCTGAGTTAAAATCTGGCTTCAGACACTTACTAGCTGTGTGACCTTGGGCAAGTCATTTAAACCAATTTGCCTCAGTTTCCTCATCTATAAAATGAGCCAGAGAAGGAAATGGCAAACTACTCCAATGTCTTTGCCAAGAAAACCCCAAATGGGGTCTTAAAAAGTCAGACGACTTAAAAACAACTGACTAACATAGCTGGTAAGTGTCTGAAATAGGATTTGAATACAGGACTTCCTATCTCTAAGCCAAGTACCCTGTCCATTAGAGCATGTTGCATCAATCCCCTCATTAAGAGCAATTTGTAAATATAAAGCATTGTATAAATCTTAGGCTTGTTAGAGGAGTTGTCTTAATGTCTGGTTCACTTGTCTAAACAGGCAGCCCTGGCAGTATGGATTACCATCCTTCGGTTTATGGGAGACCTTCCTGAGCCCAAGTACCATACAGCAATGAGTGATGGAAGTGAGAAGATCCCTGTGATGACCAAGATCTACGAGACACTAGGAAAGAAGACGTATAAGAGGGAACTACAGGCCCTTCAGGGCGAGGGCGAGGTGAGGCCGATGCCATCTGCCCACAGAGTACAGGGGGTGACCCAGACTCCTGCCTACTTAACAAAGCCCTTCCTTTCTTTACTGATCAATTATCTATAAAATGGCATTAATAATAACACTATGAATAATAATGGCATTAATAATAACACTAATAATAACACAATAATAATAACTCCTTTCTGACTTGTGGGGTTGTTGTGAGGACCCAATGAGATGTCTGAGAAAGACTTTGTAAGCTGTATACAAATCACTATGAGCTATTATTTATTATTATTTCTTCAATGACTCCTAATTTGTATGAGACTATAGCTGTGTAACCAAAGCCTATGTGTAACAGGGATACACATAGTTAGATTTGGAGAGGCCTCAACTCAAACAAAGAGCCCAGATTTCTACCCTTTTTAGGAGGAGGAGAGGAATGATAGCCATGGCTTAGAACTTGTTTCCTTGCTCTCCTACGTTGTCATTTTTAAAATAGTATTTAATTTTCCCCCAATTTCATGTCAAAAACATTTTTAGAATTAATTTTTACAAGGTTTCCAGTTTTAAATTTTTCTCCCTTCCCTCCTCTCTTCTGAATATAGTGTGCAATTTGATATACATTACACATGTGTTATCATGTAAAAAAAATTCCATGTTAGTTATAGTTGTGAAAGAAGAAATGGAAGGGGCGGGGTCAAGATGGCGGAGTAGAAGCAGATCTTCCATGTGGCTCCTGGTGTCCACCTTACCCAATTCATGTAAAAGGGGACTCTAAACAAACTTTGGAGCTACAGAACCCACAAAATGACACAGAGAAGCTAACCTCCCTCTGAGGACAGCCTGGCAGGCTGGCAGGAATGGGCCAGCGCAGAGCTCTGGGAGCCCAGCCCAGCTCAGCTCCATGCCGAGGTTTTAGCCCTAGGGCCATCTGGAGGGGACTTCAGATCACCAGCAGCTGTGGCGATCCAGAATTATCAACAAATATTTGAAGGACAAAGTGAGAGGTCAGTGCAGTATGGACTTTGGGACCCAGTAGTTGGGAGTGCCTTGGTTTTTGCCTCTCAGGGAGAGGAACCACTGAGGGCTGTGGTGAAGCTGGCTGCCATGTTGCAGCTTCAGCTCCTGGCCTGCAGAGTGTAGGGGAACCAAGTGATCAGTCTGATGGATAAGCGCTCTTGCTTTAACCTCCTTGGATCTGGATCAAAGTCTAGGGTGGAGGTCCTGGGGTGTGTGACCAGCTTACCAGAGTGTGTGGAGGCTTTAGCAAGGGCCCCCAACTAATACCTCCAGCAGCTGAGAAAACCCCAGCATTTGGGACGGAAGCTCCCCTGTCTGGTAGCAGAGTCCTACTGTGGCAAAAAGTCCAAAAGTCAAGTAATTGAGTGGCAACATGCCCAGTCAAAGGAAACAAAGCAAACAGAAGAACCCAACATTAGACTCCTATTTTGGGAACAAAAGGATCAAAGCATGGAACAGGAGGAAGACAGTGAAGTCAGAACTCCTGCACCAAAAGCTTCAAAGGAAAATACAAGCTGGTTACAGGTCATAGAGCACCTTAAGAAACAAATAAGAAAAGTGGAAGAAAAATTGGGAAGAGAAATGAGAACAATGCAAGAAAATTACAAAATGAGAGTCAACAGCCTGACTGAGGAAAATCATACCTTAAAAAACAGACTGACTCAAATGGAAAAAGAGACTCAAGAAGGCAATGAGGAGAAGAATGCCTTAAAAAACTGAATTTGCCAGATGGAAAAAGAATCTCAAAAGCTCAATGAGGAGAATGGCTTCAGAATTAGATTGGAGCAAATGGAAGCTAATGACTTTATGAGAAATCAAGATACTATTAAACAGATCCAAACAAATGAAAGAATAGAAGGCAATGTGAAATATCTTATGGGAAAAACCACTGACATGGAAAATAGATCCAGGAGAGATAATTTAAAAATTATTGGACTACCTGAAAGCCATGATCAAAGAAAGAACCTAGAAATCATCCTCCAAGAAATTCTCAAGGAAAACTGCCCTGATATTTTAGAATCAGAGGGCAAAATAGAGCTTGAAAGAATCCACTGATCACTTCCTGAAAAAGATCCCCAAAAGAAGACTCCTAGGAATATTACAGCCAGGTTCCGGAATTCCCAGATCAAGGAGAGAATATTACAAGCAGCCAGGAAGAAACAATTTGAATGTTGTGGAAACACCATCAGGATAACCCAGGATCTGGCAGCTTCTACACTGAGGGATCAAAGGGCTTGGAATATGATATTCTGGTCAAAGGAGCTGGGACTAAAACCAAGAATCACCTACCCAGCAAAACTGAGTGTCATGTTTCAGGGGAAAATATGGTCATTCAGTGGAATAGAGGATTTTCAAGCATTCTTGATGAAAAAAACAGAGTTGAATAGAAAATTTGACATTCAGATACAAGAAGCAAGAGAAGCATGAGAAGGTAAACAGAGAAAAGAAACCATAAGGAACTTATCAAAGTGGAACTATTAGCACTCCTACATGGAAAAATGATAATTTTAACTGATGAAACTTTTCTCAGTAGTTGAAGGGAATAGAAATATATATATAAATGTTTGTGTGTGTGTGTGTGTGTCTATATATGAGGGTATATGGGCATATGAATACATATGTGAATGTGTGTATATATGTTTCAGGTAGACATAGATAGAGGGCACAGGACCAATTTAATAGGAAGGGATGATACTTAAAAGGTGAAATTAAGAGGTGAGAGAGGAATATAATGAGAGGAGATGGAGAGAGACAGAATGGGGTAAACTATCTCATATAGAAGAGGCAAGGGAAAATGATTACAATGGAGGGGAAGAATAGGAAGGCAAAAGGGAATGGGTCAACCTTATTCCCATTGAATTTGGCTTGAGGAGGGAATGAAATACACAATAAATAGGGTATCTCACCCTACAGGAGAGTAGGGGGGAAGGGGATGAGAGGGGGGATGATGGAATGGAGGGCAGGCTGGGGGAGAGGGAAGTTGGAAGCACCCACTTTTGAAAAGGGACTGGATCAAAGTAAAGTATAGAACTAGTGGGAGGTGGGATAGGAGGGAGGGAAATATAGTCAGTCTTTTACAAGATATCAACTATGTTAATGTTTTGCATAAGCTACACATGTACAACCTATACTGAACTGCTTATCTTTCCAGTAAGGGTGGGTAACAAGGGAGGAAGGGAATGAATCTGGAATTCAAAGTTTTAAAATCAAATGTTTATATATATATATGTATGTATGTATGTATATATATATATATATATATATATATATATATATACTATTAAAATACTATTTTACATGTAATTGGGAAATAAGATATACAGGCACTGGGGCATAGAGATCCACCATGCCCTACTGGAAAAGTCAAAGGGGGTATGAGAGAAGATATGGGAGAGAGCAAACTGGAGGAGGGGATATACTGTGGGACTGCTATTTTGGGGTGGTGGGCAGGGGAAAAATGGGGAGAAAATGTGTAACTCAAAATCTGGTGGAAATGAATGATGTAAATCAGAAGTTAATAAAGCATTTGAAAAATGAAAAAAAAAGAAAGAAGAAATGGATAAAAGCCATGAGAAAGAATAAAATAAGCAGAAAACATATACTTTGATCTGCATTCATCATCCATTAGTTCTTTATCTGGATATGGATAGCATTTTCCTTTGGAATCCTTTGTGCTTATCTTGGATTATTGTGTTGCTGAGAAGAGTTGAGTTATTTATAGCTGATCACACAATGTTGTTGATGCATGCTATGTACAATGTTTTTCTGGTTCTGCTCATTTCACTTTGCATCAGTTTGTATGAGTCTTTCCAGAATTTTCTGAAATCTGCCTTCTCCTATCTTCTTGAGAGGCACTGGACCAGAATTATTTCTACCTATTACAAATAAAAAATTTGAAGTAGGGGTATGGTTCTTTTGGGGTTCAGGATAAAAGTCACTTTCTCTGGTGACTCTAAGTTTTTTTCCATCTTTCCCACTTCTGCCAGGCTGAGTATGGTAGTGTGCAGATTGGGATGTGAAAACTAGGTTTATTCTATCCCAGGAGGGTAACTGTTACATTTAATTTTGGGCAGTTTAACTCCCTTCCCACTAGGAACAGTAGTTAGGTCAATTTTAGCTGAAATGGAAAATACACAAGAGAGTCACATGCAGTAACCTGGCCAAGCTGCACTACAGTCAGATTGTTCAAGGCTCTACACGCCAAGCTGAGGAGTTTCCATTTTATTTTAGGGACCATAGGAAACCACTGCAATTTCTTGAGCAGTGATTTACCCAGTCATGCAGTGAATCAGTGACAGAGTCAGGACCTTCAGCACTTGCTCCAGCTTTCTCCTTCCCAAGCCAGGACTCTTTCCCTTTCACTCACTGCCTTATGCCAATGGCTTGTTTCAGGCCAGTCCTTTGAACCAATCCTTCTTCCTCCCCTTTAGGGAGGACACTCAGACGGTCTCAAGAAGAGCAGCGTGAGACATAAACTGGTCCACCTGACGCTGAAGAAAAAATCAAAGTTGACAGAAGAGGTGAGGGCAGCTTATGTTCTACTCTGATACAAATGAGCAGTGTAAGGTAGAATGGAGATTGGTCGAGGGAGAAAACTCAAGTAAAGTACTCCAGGAAATTTTCAGGAAGGGAAGAAGCATTTATTAAGGACCTACTATGTGCCAGGCATTGTGCTAAATGTTTTACAAAATTGATCACATTTGAAGGCTTTTTCTTTTGGAGGGGGTAGGGAAGGCAATTGGGGTTAAGTGACTTGCCCAAGGTCACACAGCTATTAAGTGTCAAGTATCTGAAGCTAGATTTGAACTCAGATCTTCCTGACTCTAGGATCAATTCTCTATTCACTATACCACCTAGCTGCCCCAAATTTGATCACATTTGATCTTCATAACTGTCCTAGGAGGTAGGTTGCTATTTACATTTTACAGTTGAGGAAACTGAGAGAGACAGAGACTTTCCCAGGGTCACACAGTTGTCTGAGGTCACATTTGAACTTAGGTCTTCCTGACTTCAGGCCCTGCTATCCATCTACTGTACCACCTGGCTGCCTCTAGGCAGGGAAGAACACTACCTTTGGAGGTGGGGAGTGATATGATCAGGCTTGAACCTTAGGCAACTGTAGTGAGTAGAAGAGAGAGCCAGGAGGCAGGGAGACCATTAGGAAGTAATTATAGTTAATACATACATCTCTCTCTCCCTCCATTCATCCAATTTAAAAGTATTTATTAAGTGCCTACCATATGCAAAGTGAGAGGCATTTATTACAGTTTATACACATCTCTCTCTCCCCCTCCTTTCATCCAATTCAGCAATCATTTATTGAATGCCTACTTTATGCAAAGTGAAAGGTAGTTATAGTTTATGCATAAGTCCCTCTCTCCCTCCACTCATCTATTTCAACAAGCATTTATTAAGTGTTTACTGTATCCAAAATGAGAGACAATTATTACAGTTTGTACATAGTCCCTCTCTCTCCACAAATCTAATTCAACAAGCCTTAAATAAGTGCCTGTTACATACTAAGTGAGAGGCAGAATGATATAACAGAGAACTAGCTTTTGAGTCTGAGAGTCCTGTGTTCAGGGGCCTCTCACCTCTAACACATTCTGGCTGTGGAACTCTGGGTAAGTCACTTCCTTAACCTATCCTCACTCCAGACCAGGGGGGTCAGACTCAAAAAGAAATAGGGTCACTAACTATGTAAGGATCCCTGCAGGCTGTATGTTGACTTAATGAACATTAACCATGTTCCATTGTATTTTTCTTTATTTTGTTCAATATTTCTCAATTACATCTTAATCTGGTCTCTGCACTTGAGACGGTTTGATATGCACTCTTAAGACTGTAAGTTGCACAGGAGAGCCCATGGGGTAGGCAGAGGGAGTTTCCTCCTTTGGGAGCTTCCCATATTACAGTTGTTTTTTTTTAAAATGTGCAAAGCACTGTGCCAGCCATGGGGGATGTGACACGTCAAAAAACAGTCCTTGTCCCCAGGGAACTACTGGGGGGATACAGCAAGGAAAGAGATAATGGTTGTAGGCGGGAAATATCAGGGAGGGCTTCAGTGAGGAAGTGAGACTGATCAGGAAAGGCTTCCCTTAGCTGCTTGTGCAGCGGCTTAGTCTTCAGTGAAGCTGAATTCTAAGAGGCATGAGGCATAGCCTGTGCAAAGATATGGAGGCGGCAGGATAGGAGATGCTAAGTTTGGAGGTGAGCAAAAAAATCAATTTTTTTGGAATGAAGAAAAGGTGGGATGCAAAATAAACCTTGAAACAAGGTGACTACAGCCTAATTCTTAGGGACTTTAAATGACAAATTAAAGAGTCTGTTTCTTATTCTATGCACAATAGGGAGCCATTGAACGTTCTTGAGCAAGGGAGTGATATGATGCTTTAGGAAAATTACTGTGGCATTTATGGGGAAGGGATATTGGAGAAAAGAGAGATTCTGGTTTTTTATGTTTAATTCATGCTTTAAAAACCACTGCTAACGTTTTCCTAAGCCTGCCTTGCCTCGGCGGAATCCTCGCTTATTTTTTTAAAGTAGTTAAGCAAGTTGACACTTTCTTTCCAGGGTTTTGCTACTACAAAATGTGCTCTGGGAAATAATCTGGTGTATGTGGAAACTCGCCCTCTGCCATTAATCACCGGCTAATGGTAGCACCAATAGTTCAATGACCTTTTTTTAGTATAATTCCAAACTATTTTCCAGAGTAGTTGGATCAGTTCACAACTCCATCAATTGTGCATTAATTTGCCTTTCATTGATTCAATCATTTGTTAACTCATTCACCTTTTCCATTTACCCACTCATTATTCATAATCCATTCATGTATCCATTCATTTACTCATTAGTTCACTTATTTTTAATTTACCTATGAATTCACAAATTTATTGATTCTTTATTCAACAAGGATATTTGAGTTCAAATCTAGTCTCAGACTTTAGCTGTGTGACCCTGGACAAGTCACTTAACCTCTGACTGCCTCACTTTTCTCAAATATAAAATGGGGACCATAATGGCACCTACCTTCCAGGGTTGTTGTGAGAATTAAATGTGATAATTTTGTAAATCACTTGGGAAAGTTCCAGGCACATTTGTTGTTGTTCAGTCATTTTCAATTGTCTGACTCTTCATGACCCCATTTGGGGTTTCTTGGCAAAGATACCAGAGTGTTTTGCTATTTTCTTCTTCAAGAAAGGAAACATAAACATAAAAACATAAATACCCATCAGGCCTTTAACAGCGGCTTAATAAATGCTACTCCTTTCCTTCCAGCAAGCATTTGCTTTTAGTGCTTATGTGGGCAGTTTGGTGCTAAGCACAACAGGACTATGAGAGATGGGCGTGGCCCTCTGCAGGCGAATGGCCCTGCTGCTCTCCAGGTTGTATCCATAAATGGGCACAAAGTAAAGCAGGGACCAAGGTTTCACAGTGTTAATCAAGGAGGGCTCCCAGGATGAGGTGAGTCCTGGGCCAAAGCTAGAAACATGGATTTATAGAGAAATATGGTGAGGGGAGGGTACTCAAGCTCAAAGGATGCAAGGAGAATTGAGAATCCCAGAGGAAGAGTCATCAGGCGAGAGAGATGTGGAGGGAAAGACCAGGAGAGAAATCTTGAGGGACTCCATGACCTGCTTCAGTTCTGCCAATTAGATTTGGAAGAAATAGGAAGACTTGTGGTCCTGGGATTCAGACTCACCTAAAGATAAAGTTGCCAGTTCACTTATTTGCTTCTGGGTTATTTTTTTCCATTCTGGCTTCTGATCCTTTAGGTAACCAAGAGACTGCATGATGGGGAGTCCACAGTCCAGGGAAACAGTATGCTGGAGGACCGGCCCACCTCTAACTTGGAGAAGCTCCACTTCATCATTGGGAATGGCATCCTGCGGCCCGCCCTGAGGTACACAGGAACAGGAGGCAGTCTGGAGGAGAGAATGAAGGGAGGGCTGGTCTAGAGAAAAAGTGAGCTGACTTGTTCACCTCAGCCCTAGGGGGGAGAATTGGCACTGATGGCTGGGTATTGTGGGAATGATAATCTCATATTATAAGAAATTAGAGCGGGGCTGCTAGGTGGAGCAGTGAAGAGAGCACCAGTCCTGAGTCAGGACACTTAGCACATATTAGCTGTGTGACCTTGGGCAAGTCACTTAACCCCAATTGCCCTGCCTTCCCTTCTCCAAAAAGACAAAAAAAAAAGACATAAAAATAAAACAATTAGAGCTTCTCTCAGAAGTGAGATGGGCATCCTAGTGAGGGAGGAAGCTCCATGTTTCTGAAAGTATTCAGGCAGAAGCTGGGTGATTCCTGTCAGGGATGTCATAATATTTCCTCCTGAAACAGAATAGATTCAGACTAGATACTCCTTCCAACTCAGAGCCTAAGACCTTGTGAATCAAAGATTCTGTCTTTCATGATTTTAAGAGACTGATGTTTTTAGTGTAGTAGTGACTACTCTTGCCCCTCCTGCCTGAAGATCAGGTATTATTTCTCCTTTCTTCCCCCAGACTTCTCCAGAACCCTTAAGGGATTGGGGGTGTCTAGTCTCTGACACTGGATGAAGCTCGTGCCAATTGTGTTGACACAATTTAGGGGTCCCCAGTACCCTGGTTCTGTTTAATAGTCAGGTTAGCCTTTATAGAGGAATATTTACTTGTATAGAAAGAGCAAGTATGCAGATGTCCCTCCCCCCCATCATGGGGAGTAGTGGGCAGGAAGACATAATTCCCCCTCTCTCAGCCTGTGGGGAGGAGAGGAAGATTAGGTTCACAACTTAATTCATTTTCTATATAGCCTTAGTCCCACCTTGTTCCAAGCCCCAAACCCCAGAACCCTGGGTTTCTCAGGGCTTCTCTGCTGGGCTAACAGCAAGAATCAGCCTGGAATCCTGGCTTTAGGCTCACCATGGCTGGAGCGCCAGGATCTGGGGATTCCCTCACCTGAGCCTAGAACTGACAAGGACAAATGAAATAAACCCAAATGGGGTGGCTAGGTGGCAAAGTGAATACAGCAGCAGCCCTGGAGTCAGGAGGACCTGAGTTCAAATTCGGCCTCAGACACTTGACACACTTATTAGCCGTGTGACTTTGGGCAAGTCACTTAACCCCAATTGCCCTCCAAAAAAAAAGCAGTAAATCCAAACCCCAACCTTGATTCCCATGGCAGTGGGGGTGGGGGCTGTGACACCAATGTGATATTCATAGCAGCTGCTATGTATATACATACCTATTTCCAGGGTTGGACCACAAAATATAATGAACTCTCTTCACTCAAGACCAAACCAAAAAATTTATTCAAAACATCACTATTGAGATATCAAAAGGCAAAATTTAACAAAATCATTTGTACATATCACCTATGTAGGGAACACTTGACATCTTAAGCATTCTTTCTATCAAGTCTTCCCACAAACTAGTTCCCCTAGGCAAGTTCCTCCCTACTGACAGTTCCTCTCCCCTCAAGCAATATCTATCTCCCCAAATATATGCAGTTTTCGAACAAAGACTCAGTCATCTGATTGGCTTAGCACCGAGAAGCTTGAAAATCTCTGTGCCTCAGCATTTAATTGGAAAGCCATGAAAATCCCCATGGCCCAGAGCCTGATTGTCTCTGTGTCAGGGCTCTGTGTGACTTTAGCATGGGATGTGTCATGGCTGTGAACTGAGATGAACTTCAAAGCAGCAAGACTTCCATGATTGAAATACCTATGTACCTTTAGAGCTGGGAACATGGCTCCTGTTCCAAGGGAAAAGGGGACACATGTGGTCACATAAACCTATTAATGGACAGGGAAGATCTTCCTATTCCATTAGCCCTACCAAGGTAGCCCTGCCTCCCTCCCCTAGCCTAGTGCATGTTACGAATGGTTCCGAAGGAACAGAACCATCTCCCCTGAAGATTGTCCCAGCCTGGCAGTATTAAACACTCAGATGGTCCTGGCTGTGCTCAGGATCACAGGATCACAGCTGGTAAGTCAGCAGGTCTTCCTAGCCCTCTGCAATATGCCACTTATCTGCCTGAAATGGAATCTAGCTTTCCTGACTCCAAATTCAGGGCTCTTTTCTCTTTGTTTTTTAAGTCAGTGATACCCCATGTCCCAAGGGAATGTCATGCTCTGGTACATTTCCAGAATTGGCCTGTTGGGTGGACAGCTAGGTGACATAGTAGTTAAAGCCAGGAAGACCTGATTTTGAATACCACCTCAGATATTTACTGGCTGTGTGACCCTGGACAAGTCCCTTATCCCCTCCAGGCTGCAGCTATAAAAATGAGTATAATCACAACAAACCTTACCTCCCAGGATTGTAAAGATCAAATCAGATAACAGGCTCACCACTTAGGTAGGAGTCATCCTGAACTTCTCACTATTTCTTCCCCCCACCCATGCCTCTTGCCAAGACCTCTCAATTTCACATCTGCTATGTCTCTCAAATATGCCCCCTTCCCTCCTCTGCCACTGCCACCCCTCTGGTGCAGACCGTTATCACCTGATTATTGCCATAGCCTGCTGGTGGGTCTGCCTGCCTCAAGTGTCCTCCCACTCCCATCCATCCTCCATTCAGCCACCAAAGTGATTTTACTAAGATGCAGGTCCAATCGTGACATCACCATCCCAACTCAATATACCCCAGTGGCTTCCTATTGCCTCCAGGATCAAGCAAAGTCCTCTGTTTACCACTAAAAATCCTTCCCAACCTACCCCCTTCCATCTCTCTAGTCTCTTTAAACCTTGCTCCCCAATATGTACTCTTTGATCTAGGGACACCAGCCTGCTGGCTGTTCCACTAACAAGGCACTCCATCTCTTGACTATGGGCTTTTTCTCTGGCTGTTCCCTGTGTCTGAAACACTATCCCTCCTCTGCTCTGACTCTGACCTTCCTGGATTCCTCTCAACTAAAATCCCACCTTCTAGGCAAAGCCCTTCTCAGTCCTTCTTAATTCCATCGCCTTCCTTATGTCCATTATTTCCTATTTATCCTGAATATAGTTTACTGTTTGCATGTTGTCTCTCCCTCTTTGGAGGCAGGGACTGGCTTTTACCTCTTTTTTGTGTCTCTAGTACTTAGTACAGTGCCTGGTACTTGGTGGGAATTTAATAAATGTTTATTGATTGATTGATAACAGGTAAAAAGCACTTTGCAAACCTTAAGTACTATATAAATTGTAGCTAATATTATTGCAATGATGCTGACGATGATGATGATGTCGCCCATTCTTTAGGGAATCTATGGCCCACTGAAGATCTGAACCCAACCTCCTTGGGCCCTCACCCATAGTGTGTTCTCTTAGGTTCTCACTGAATGATTAACTAACCCTGCCGGTCTTGTGCTCTCTAGGGATGAAATATATTGTCAGATCTGCAAACAGCTCACCCATAACCCCTCCAAGAGCAGCTATGCCCGAGGCTGGATCCTGGTATCCCTGTGTGTGGGGTGTTTTGCACCTTCTGAAAAGTTTGTCAAGGTAATGTGGGTGGGCAGAGGAAGCTGCTTTTTTCCCAGGTGTTCTAAGCACCTCAGAACTCCTGTCACAAAGAAGAACTAACAAGGCCTAGGTCAGGTTTCATTAGTTGTGGCTAATCCCCATAAACTGATCAGCTGAGGCTAGCTTTCCCGTCCCTTCCTTCCATTATTTATTGACTCACAGGCCAACGAGTCTCCCTCCCACCAGCAGCCTCTGACAATAATCCAGGTGACAAGGATCAGCACCAGAGGGGCGGCCGTGGCAGGGGGACATATTTGAGAGACAGGCCTTGGCAAGAGATATGGGGATAAGAAAGAGTGAGAAACTCATTCTCCTAGGAAAACACAGATAAGACGCAGCTCCCTTCCTCTAGATTTAAATGGGTAGATTCTGAGGGAGACATACCTCCTCCCAGAGCTGGGCAATGGAAGGCAGTTCTGTAACACTGTGAAAGAGGAATCCCCCGGTTGCAAAGTTCTGAGAGCATCGAGACTGGCACCAGAGTTGATATTTGATTCTGATTAACTGGCTTTGATGAAGCAGGGGCAAGCAGACAGGACAGATCACCAGTGTCAAGAATGTGAAACGCCCAAAGTTATCTTGTATTAACATAGCAGCTCACACTGACTTGCTTCCTTTAGCTTACAAAGTAACCCTAGACAGGGGAGGGATTGCTGTCTCCATTTTAGAAAAGAAGAGACTGAGGTCCAGAGAGGAAGTCAGAAGCATTAAGTGTTTACTCTGTGCTAGGCACCACTAACACTGGGATACAAAGAAAGCAGTCAGTTGATGAATATCTACTAAGTGCCTAATAATAATAACCATAACAGTGATAAAAATAATAACTAACATTTATATAGCGCTTACTATGTGCCAGGCACTGGGTTAAGTATGTTGTAATTATCTCCTTTGATCCTGCTCTGCGCTGGACACTGTACTGAGCACCTGGGAGATAAAGAAAGATGAAAATATGGTCCCTGGCCTCGAGGAGCTCCCACTCTAATAGAGGAGACAATGTGCAAATGACTATGTGTGTATCTGGGATACAGGGAGGGAAGGCCCTAGCCCCAAAGAGGGCTGGGAAAGGCTTCTCCCTCTGAGTACAGCAGAACCCTTTCCACCCCAGGACTCCTAGACTGCTGATTCACTTCTCCCCTATGCCTTGTCTTCCTCCCCCCCCCCCAAACTGGCTTAAAACCAGCTGACCTCTGACAGATGACCTCAGTGGAAAGTGTTGGTAGACCTCCCCATTCTCCCAAATGGGAAGCAGCTTTGCTAGGGCTGGGAGCAGACTCTGGGCAATGTTTGTGGTGACCAAATGGGGCAGGGGGTGACGTCAGAGCCGCCACAAGGCAGCACGTGCTTAGTGTGAGAGGCAATGCGGTGTAGGGAGGGTAAAGAGTGCTACTCTGAGCCGCAGAAGTGGTGGGTTTGGAGCCCAGGTCATGATGAAATCCTTTATAAACTGCAAAGTTCAACAGAAATTTATGTCCCCATCATTATGTCCCCATGCTATGGGGATTCAAAGGGAAGGAGATTTTTTTTTTTTTGGCCAAGGTGGTTAGGAAAGTCCCAAGACTGTCGAGCCCTCTGGGACTGAGATTCCTCTATTTGCTGCTTCTCTCTTCAAGTGTGGGAGAGCCCTGTTAGCTCAATGGCATCGGGCATCCAGGGATGACCCCCAAAGGCCATCAGGTCCATCTTCCACCCTTCTGCTTGAAACCCTTGCTCAGCTTAAAGAATTCTAGAAAAAGGTTTGGTTTTATCCTACAGTGTCCTGACCACTGGCATGGAAAGCATCATATGAGCCCTCATATAAGGTACCAAAGTACAATGGAAGGAGATCACTGGCTTTGGAATCAGAGGCTCTGGGGTCAAATCCTCCTCTGCTACTTACAACCCAGTATCATGGGCAACTGACTACTTCTGGTCTCAATTTCCCCATTTTACAAATGGGGGGGGGGTTGATGACTGGGGGATTTCTAAAGCCATTCCAAGCTCTAAATCTATGATTCCCTTCCCTCCAATACTGAATACAGATTTACCCCTCACCATTCACTGCTCATCTTGATGTCTCTGTGTTTCTGACAGTATTTGAGGAACTATATGAATGGGGGTCCGCCTGGTTATGCCCCCTACTGTGAAGAGAGGCTGAGGAGAACCTTTGTGAATGGGACCAGGACCCAGCCCCCTAGCTGGCTGGAGCTACAGGTATGAGTTGGACTACCTTTATGTAGGTTGGAGCTGGTAACTGCCTACCATTGCCTCTATCAGCCTCAACCTGTCAATCATTCAATTAATTGAGCACCTATTGTGTGCCAGGCACTGTGCTAAGCACTGGGGATGCCAAGACAGAAGTAAAATAGCCTCTGCCCTCAAGGAGCTTACATTCTTATGCCAGAGCTGTGCTGTATCCCCCTATTTGCCTGAAAGTCATAGAATCTCAGGGCTGGAAGGGATCTCAAGGGGAATCCAGTGTGACCTGGACCCAAGCAGGAATCCCCTGTACAGAATTTCTAACATATGACAATGCAGTCTCCATTTGAAAACCTCTAGGAAAAGGGAGCCTAGCTTGGAATAGTGGGAAGAGCACTGGACTTGGAGTCAGGCGACCCGGGTTCAAATCTTAGCTCAGATATATATATATATATATATTAGTTCTATAATCTTTGTCAAGTCCCTTCGTCTCTCTTAGCCTTCATTTCCTCTTCTGTAAAATGGAACTAATGATACTTGTACTACTCACCTCATTGGGTTATCTTGGGGGAAGAGTTTTGTAATCTTTAAAACACTAGAGCAATGTTTTATTAGTGTCATTAGCTCCTGAGGAAGGCCATTCCACCTTTGGACAGTTCTGCTTGTCATGTGATTTTTCCTGATGTCAAGTCTAACTACCTGCTGTAGCTTCCACCCATCACTCTTTTTTTTAAATGGTAGATATTGGGGGGGGGGGCGCGGCTAGGTGGCACAGTGAGTACAACACCAGCCCTGGAATCAGGAGGACCCGAGTTCAAATCCAACCTCAGACACTTAACACAAAAACCAGCCGTGTGACCTTGGGCAAGTCACTTAACCCCCCCCCCAATTGCCCTCCAAAATGCAAAATAAATAAATAAATTGGTAGATATTTATAAAGTTTTAATTTCCACAATATCTTATTTCAGTTCTGAAATCAGTCTACAAATGTTTCACTACATTAACATCAGTGTCTCCCCATCACTCTTAGTTCCACCCTCTGGGACTGAGGAAGAAAAGAGTAATCGAGCTTTTGAAAAAAGATTCCCTCTGAATTCTCTTCCAGTTCTGAGATGCTGTGATTCTGTGACAGGGTCATTGACTTCATTTAAGTTACATGACAAGTAAGTCCCACTTTGGAGTTCTTTCCTTATGCTAGACAATAGTGTGGATTGGATTATCTCCACAAAGTCACCCTACAGAAATGGGAGGATATGAGAATCTTGAGGGGAGGAATAGTTATCTCACCTAACCCCCTTCCAGTGTATAGATAGTCAGATTAGCATGTTAGCACCTCCAAAGGCCCAGCTGTTTTCAAAGATGACAGCCCAAGTTGCCAAGCAAACTCAAAGTATACCTTGGCTCCTGTGAGTAGGGCACCCGATTTGATCTCAATCAGTCATTATCTGAAAGTTCTTGTGGGGCAGACAGCATGGTTCAAACAGAAGAGAGCCTGGCTTTACTCAGTCAAAAACAGAGGGGACAGCATAGTCTAATGGACTGAGTCCTGGACTGGAAAGCAGGACACTCAGGATCTATCTGTGGCTCTGTACCAACTCTGCTAGTGACCATGGGCAAGTCATTTACCTGTCCTGGGTCTTACTTTCCTCATCTATAATATTAGGTTGAAATAGATGATTTAAAAGATCTTTCCCTGCTTTGACATTCTATGTTCTAGGGTGGCTTTTAGCTTTGACTTCTCAGGTTCTGATATCCTATGTTCTAAAGTCTCTTACACTTCTGATATATATATATATATATATATATATATATATATATATATATATATA
>NW_027187352.1:7941830-8005553 GCF_028583685.1 Petaurus breviceps papuanus
ATATATATATATATATATATATATATATATATATATATATATATATAATATAATATATATATATTAAAGCAATTGGGGTTAAGTAACTTGCTCAAGGTTACACAGCCAGTTATTTCTGGGTGTGGTGCTAAGTATCTGAGCCCAGATTCAATCCCCAGGTCATCCCGACACTGGGGCCGGTACTCTTACTCACTGAGCCACCTGGCCACCCCTACACTTCTGATATTTTGTGTTTTAAGGACCCTCAGGGGTCTCCTGTCTTGCCCCTGTTCGTGTGTCATCTTTGGCCAGTGGGAATGACTATGTCATGGACATCATCTCCCAGTGTGAGCAGTACACCAAGGAGCAGGGTGCCCAGGAGTGTGCAATGCCCTATGGTAGCTCTTCTTTCACAATGAGATCTTACCAGCCTATGTTCTAAGACCCTTCCAGCTCTGACTTTCTGTGTTCTAAGGTCCCTCTCAGCTCTGACATTTGAGCCCTAAGGAGTACCCTTAGGCCATTCCAAGGCCTCCTTCAGCTCTAACTTTCTGAAAAACCATAGGCTACAAAATCCAAGAAGCCCATCATGTTGCCTGTGACATTTATGGATGGGACCACCAAGACCCTCTTGGCTGACTCAGCAACAACAGCCCGCGAGCTCTGCAACTCCCTCGCTGACAAGATAACGCTCAGGGACCGTTTCGGGTTTTCTCTCTACATTGCCCTGTTTGATAAGGTTTGTGCTTCTCAGATTCAGACCAGAAGGCTGGAGGGGAGGGTGGGTTTCATGCACACAGGATGCCTGTGTTCAGGTCCCATCATTCCACTTAGCAGCTCTGGGACCATGGGCAAATCACTTCTGTCTGAATCACAATTTCATTCTTTCTAAAACGGGGATGATACTAAAAAGCTCACACATCCATAGTTCTTTGCAGATTACAAGGTATTTTCACAGCCCCCTTGTGAAGTAGATTATACCAGTGTAAATCACCCTCTTTTAGAAAGGAGGAGAAAATGGAGACCTGAGGTGGAGTATGAAGGGATTTCCAACTCACACAGCTGTTGTTACTGTTGTTCAGGCATCTTGGCACCCAGCTAACATATGTGATTAATTAGGTTAATCAGAACTCTGACTTGAATCTAGATCTTTTAACTTCATCACTTCTTGGACTGAGCCCACTGGGGGTACTGGCACCACCTGCCTCACAAGGGTTTTGTGAAATTCTCATGAGATGGTGCAAGAAAAACCCATTGCAAGCTCTCGAGGGAAAAAGAAATATGTCTGAAGGTTAGTGTTTTCTGAAGCAGCCATGGGGTACAGTGAATAGAGCACAAAAAGTACTGAAGTCAGGAAGATCAGTTCAAATCCTAAGACACTTACTAGTTCTGTGACCCTGAGCAAATCCCTTCTACCTCAGTTTCCTCATCTGTAAAATGGGAACAATAATCGTACCTCTTGCACAGGGTTATTGTGAGGATCGATCAATCAATAAACATTTATTAAGTGCCTGCTATGTTCCAGGCACTGTGATAAGCATTGAAGATACAATAAAAGGCAAAGACAGAATCTGCCCTCAAAGAGTTTAAAATCTAATGGGAAAGACAACATGAAAACAGACTGACACAAAGCAAGTTATATACAAGATAAATAGGAAATAATTAACAGAGGTAAGACTCTAGAATTAAGAAGGATAAGTGAAGGCTTTCTGTTGAAGATAAAATTTTAGTTGGAACTTAAAGACCAGAGAGGTCAATAATCAGAGTAGAGGAGGATAGCCTGAAAGCCTTAAATATCTTTGGAAAGAGAACGCCCCTGACAAGTGAAAATCAACCCTGATTGGTGGACATTTAATGAGGGAGGCTAGAAATCTTCAGCTCCTTCTGCTGAGAATGTGACTTGTTCATGAGACTCAGCCACCTCCAGCAATCTGGACAGGGGAGTCCATCTCCATCCCAATCATTCTGGTTTTTTTCTCCTTCATCAGCTGGGTCACCCTAAACTCTAATGGAGGGGTGCAAGTTTAGGCTCTAAACACAATCTAGGTGGTTAATATAATAGAAAAATAAGTTTTTGGGGTGGCTAGGTGGTGCAGTGAATAGAGCACCAGCCCTGGAGTCAGGAGGACCCGAGTTCAAATCCAGCCTCAGACACTTAACACAAAACTAGCTGTGTGACCTTGGACAAGTTAGTTAACCCCAATTGCCCCTACTTTCCCCCCTCCAAAAAGCAAAAAAAAAAGTTTTCTCAGACTTTTGTGTTATATGAATGCTAGCTATTATAATTATTTCCCTGTTACATACACAGACACACACACACTTTCTACTCTTGTGGCCTTGAGCAAGATACTTTACTGCTCTGGGCCTCAGTTTCCCTCTTTGTAAAATGTGGGGGTTGGACTATATGACCGCTGAGGTTCTCTCCAGCTCTAGAGCTATACTTTTTGATACTCTGTCTCACAAAGAGGCAATATAGGTAGTAGAATGTGTGCTGGGCTTAGAGTCACAAGACTGGGTGGTTCTGTGACTTTCTCCCTGGTTATGTGGGCTCACTGAGCAAATCATTCCACACCCTAAGCCTCAGTATCCTCATCTTTAAAATCACAGTAATAAATCTTCTGCTCCCTACCTCATAGGGTGGGTGCTTTGCGAACCTTAAAGTACTTTAGAAATGTGATCTATTTATCTATTATTATTACTCACCCTTGCTATAGGAAAAAAAAATTACAGACTTTCAACTCATCTGGCCTTAATTAAGCAACAGCTATGAATAAGACTATGAGATATGAGACAGCTGGGTGGTACAGTGGATAGAACACCGGACATGGAGTCAGGAAGACATGAGTTCAAATTCAGCCTCTGACACTCACTAGTTGTGTGACCCTGGGAAAGTCACTTAACCCTGTTTGCCTCATTTTCCTCATCTGTAAAATGAACTGGAGAAGGAAATGGCAAACTTCTCTAGTATCTTTGCTAAGAAAACTCTAGATGGGGACACAAAGAATCCAGGCAGGATTGAGCAGCAGCAACAAAGTGAGTAGGATGGCATGCTCAGTCCTGGGGGTATAGTGATAAAATCTGCAATGCCTGAGCTCAAAGAGCTTATATGCTGGTCGGCAGGGGTGGGGATGGCAGAGTATGACATATCCCTAGGTAGGAATCAGTCAATCAACAAATACCAGATCCTGGGGGCACAAATACAAAGAATGAAGCAGTCCCTACTCATAAGCAGCTTCATGGTAATGGAGAAGATGAGAAGCATATGTAAAAATACAGCACAAATAAAGAATAGCTGCAAATATATAAAAAGTAATTAAATACAAGATAATGTAGGAGCGAGGGCACCAGCGGGTAGGAGGAATAAGGAAAAGCTTCATGCAGAAGATGGTGCATTTGCTGTGTCTTAAAGGAAGACAGGAATTAGATTCTGTGAGCTTAAGACAAAGACAGACTACATTCCAGGCACGTAGGATGATGCCCAAATAATATAGGGTGTCCCAAAAGTCTTAGTGCAGCTTTTAGCTTGAATAACTTCAGAACTATAAATGTTAGACAATTTAAAAACCATCATTTGGAAATTTATTTAAATTTCTCTTTCATTTATTTAGTTCTATGAATTTTGAATAATAAATTTTAGATTTTGATTTGAATAAGTCAGGGTACACTGCATTAAGTATTGCATGTGCAAGTTTCTGGATGACAGACCAGTGGATTGGTAGAGTAGGTCACCTCTATCACCTGATCTCTCCATTAGACATTTTCTTGTAGGGTGATGACAAAACTGTCATGAGTACATCCAAGCCTCATTCTTTGGATGATGTTAAGTCTACAGTTACCATAAGTATATTCATTCACCAAGTAGCAGTTGCTAAAACTTTTTATTAAGTTCAAAAAATGAATAGAGTGGTGAATAATACATGTCAGTGGTTATGTGGAACTGTAATAAGAAGCATAGCAATATTTTAAAATTTAAATAAGTAGCCTTTCCAATATTGCTTTTGTATATTTGTACATCTGAAGTTATTAAAGTGCAAAACTGCAATCCATGTGAGTCAAAGACACAAAGGGTAAATCAAAGTCTAGGAAAATCTGAAGATGGAGAGGCCATTTTCAGCTGCAGGTGGGAATCAAAGAAATTACATCCATTTTGGATGTGGCCCCTGCATCAATCCTGTTAGTGTTGTTATTATCATTATTGTTGTTCTTAGCAATTTATGACATATTGAATGGTCTACCTTGTCTGGCCTTCTGTCCCTTCACTGTTGACCTCTTGTCTTGCCCGCGTTCAGGTGTCATCTTTGGGCAGTGGGAATGACCATGTCATGGATGCCATTTCCCAGTGTGAGCAGTACGCTAAGGAGCAGGGGGCCCAAGAGCGCAATGCCCCTTGGCGGCTCTTCTTCCGCAAGGAGATCTTTACACCGTGGCACAACCCCCGTGATGATAGCGTGGCCACCAACCTCATTTACCAGCAGGTTGTCCGGGGGGTGAAGTTTGGGGAATACCGATGTGAGAAGGTAAGTCTACTAACCTCTTCTTCCAGATTATTACACCTTGGTGGTGAGAAGGAAGGGATGGGAAAGATTTGCTGGGTGGATTAGACCAGAGAGGGTAAATTCACTTTGTCCCTGTGAAACGGGACTGTCTTCTTTTTCAGATTATTCCCCATGAGATTGGATCTGGAATCCAATCTAATTATCTCAGTCTGGGGCCAGTTCTCATCAGTGGTTATTACTCCCTAGCAACTTCACCAGCCTAGCCTAGTCCCATGACTTTCTGCTACAGATAGATAGATACATAGATAATACTGATAGATACTGACATCCACCCTTCTACATAATTCCAAGGGTCCCTGCCTTCCCAGGAACCTAAAATCTCCTTTGCACCCATGTCAAATACTCAGAATCAAAGCACTTTATAAAACTTATGCCAAGAGCCATCTGAAGAAAAAAATCCTAGAAACTATAAGGGTGGAGCCTGGTAGAGTTCAAGTTCCTGCCTGGATATATTTCTAGTTATTGAGACTTAAAATTTCAGGATCATTCTTTGCTCCTCACTTGCACCCCATCTATCTAATTCATTGTGGAATCTTGTCATTTCCACCTTCATGTGTCTCCCATCATCCTCTTCTCTCCACTAACAAAACTATTTGAGACCTTCTTGCTCAGATATTTACAGTAGCTTTCTAGCTGGTCTCCTTATCACAAGTCTCTCCTAACTCTAGTCCATTTTCCACTCAGCTACCAAGATGATTTTTCTCAAGTTCAAGTCTGACCATGTTACTCCCCTGCTCATTGAACTACAGTGGCTCCCTATTACTTCAGTGGTTCAATATAAATCTCTGTGCTTGTCATTTTAAACTCTTCACTCCCTGGCTCCTTTCTGACATGACTTCTTTCTGCACATTCTATGAACATTCACACAGGACTCTACTTCTCCTATATTTGTGTCTTTGCACTGGCTGTCTACCATGTCTAGCCTCCTCATGTCCATCTCTGGCTCCCTTAAAGATTCAACTTAAATTCTAGCTCCCATTGGAAGCCTTTCCCTCTCCCTCCTCAGCTGTTAGTGCATTATTCTCTGAGATCACCTTCCATTTACTCGACATATAACTTGTATGTGTTTTGTTATTTACATATTATGGTCTCCTTTCTCCATGCTCCTTGAAGGCAAAGATTAATTTTGCCTTTCTTTGTATACACAATGCTTAGCACAGTGCCTGGTATATAGTAGGTGCTTAATAAATGCTTGTTACCTGATAGACCATAGATCATAGAATGTAAGAACTGGGAGGAATCTTTGAACGTAGAATGTCATTACTGAGAAGAACATTAGAGCTAGAGGGAACCTGAGAAACCATCTAGTCCAATTTTTCCATTTTACAGAAGAGAAAACAGAGGTCCAGGTAAGAGCCATGACTTTCCCAAGGTGACACAATAAATTCATGCACAAACCACAATATGATCTCAAATACTTGTCTGATGAATTGGCTGTTCTCTTCAGTTGAATTCAAGTCTTCATTAAGCAATTTTTGTGTCCTTAGTCCTGTGCTGAGGGGAACCTAAGAGATGATGTCATCCCTGTCCTCAGAGGATTTGCAGTCTAATCCAGAAGATAAGACTCACAAAAAAAATTGTGAAATTTTTTTCACAAAAATAGAAACATTGGAGAATAATATAAGACAATGAAAGCCGGGGCATGGGGAAAAGAAAATGAAAAGAGCCATAATCCAAAGACCTCAGTTCTTCCTGATTATGGGATCCTGGACAGATCCCTGTGCTTGTCTAAGTCTGTCCCTTCAACTGTTAAATGAAAATAATGATACTGACATTTCCTACCTTGCAGGGTTGTTATGAGTAAAGCATTTGTGAGCTTTAAATCATCAAAGAGATATGAATTGCTTCTGTGAGACCAGAGAGGCATTTCAGGTTTGCAGGGCATCTATGACAAAGGCACTTCCTGTGTGTCTCAGATCCTGCTCTCTGGGAGGATACCTTTTCCCCGTCCACAGTAGGCAGATCCTGAGCACAGTTGCTGAGGAGCAATGAGGATGGTTCATAGCCAATTATTCTGTAAAAGAACACAAGGACAAGAGTCAGAAAACCTCGGTTCTAGTCTTTGTTTCAGACCAGCAGAGTATGTGACTCCAGGCATTTCCCATTTCTGAGCCTCAGTTTTCTCATCTTTAAGAAATAGTCCTTATATTGCCTACCTGAGGATCAGATAAGATCATGCATGGGACAGTGCTTTCTCAACTATAAATCAGCACAATATAAATGTAAGTTATTGTGAGCCAGGTCTAAATCAGGTCAATTCAAAGCAGCTTCAAGGTTTAAAACGAAGTAAGAAGAAAGAAGAAGGGAAGCAAGGGGAGAGGGATAAGGATGGAAGGGAAAAGAGGGAAGAGCTCTACCACTCTCTTAAGCCCAGGAGCTCTGTCCCTCTTCCCCAATAATAGCCCTCTGGCATTGTTTGCTGTACACCAAAAAACAAACAAAGCCAGTAACAATCTTTTTACATAAGAATTGGGGAAAAGGGAGAAGGTATGGGTTGGAGGAGAAAGGATAGTCTTCTCAGAAGAGGATACATCTGAGCTGGAGCTGGCTTCACTCTCTCTCTTCCCTATCTCTGTTCCTACTAGGAAGATGACCTGGCAGAACTGGCTTCCCAGCAGTACTTTGTTGACTACGGGTCAGAGATGATCCTGGAACGACTCTTGAATCTAGTCCCCACCTACATCCCAGACAGGGAGATCACACCACTAAAGACCCTAGAGAAATGGGCCCAACTCGCCATTGCTGCTCATAAAAAGGTAGGCAGGTGATTCTCTGGAAGCTGGGGAGATAAATAGAAGATTCTTAAAGGGGCTTTCCTTGGAAGAACACTTGGTTGGGGTGTTGTAAGACCTAGCCTCAGGTTCTGGCTCTCCTACTGATTTGCAGTGATCTAGGGAGATGGGCTTAATTTAGGAGGGCAGAAGCAAAGGTTGAAGAATGTCTGTAAAACAGGTAAAGACCCTAAGATAGTGAGAGGTGGGACAGAGCTAGAAGGCATCATTGTAGTTTCCACATGAAAAAACACCTGGTTATAGCAGTTATGAATGGATCAATAGAAATATCAGCTTTCAGGAAATGTGGGTTCTGGTCTCAGTTTTGTTGTTAACTGGTATGACCTTGGGCAAATGACTCAATCTCTCTGATCCTTGGGTTTACTCAATAGAAACAGAGAGATGATAATAATTGTTCTATTTTCTCATGGGATTGTTTTGAAGGTCAAATATGATCATAAGTGGGGAACTACTTGGTTTAACTTTTTTGTTTAATTTTTAAAATTTTATTTTATTTTTAGCTTCAGATTCTTTTCCTCCTCTTACACCCATACCCTACGTAATAAGGAGTCGGGAAATACAAAACTCATTACAAATACGAAGTCATGCAAAACAAATTTCCACATCAGTCATATTAAAAAAAAAAGAAAGGAAGAGAAAAATAATACTTCAATCTGTATTCATAGTCTATCATTTCTCTTTTTGGAGGTAGAAAGCATTTTTCATCATGAGTCCTTTGGAATTGTGGTTGGTCATTGTGCTGATCAGAGTTACTGAGATTTCAGTTAATTTTCTTAAAATATTACTTTTACTGTTTAAATCATTCTCCTGGTTCTGCTCACTTCAGTTTACATCAGTTCATATAAGTCTTTCCAGGTTTTTCTGAAAACATCACCTTCATTTTTTATAGTGCAATAGTATTCCATCATATTCAAATATCATAACTTGATCAGCCATTCCCCAGTTGATGTGCATCCCTAAGTTTCCAATTCTTTGTGGGCCATCATGAAAAGAGTTATAAAAATTTTGTGCATTTGGGTACCTTTCCTTTTTCTTTGAGCTGGTCTGGCTATAGACCCAGTACTGGTATTGCTCATCAAACAGCATGCACAATTTAATAGCTTTTGGGGGCATAGTTCCAAATTGTTCTCTAGAATGGTTAGACTAGTTCACAGCTCCACCAACAGTGCATTAGCATACCTATTAACAATGCATTAGAATACCTATTTTCCCACATCCCCTTTAACATTTGTTTTCTTTTTCTATAATGTTAACCAATCTGATAGGCATGAGTTGTTTTAATCACCATGTCTCTAATTATCAGTGGTTTAGTGCATTTTTTATATGACTCTTGATCACTTTGATTTCTTCCTCTGAAAACTGCCTATTCATATCCTTTGACCATTTATCAACTAGAGAATAACTTTTATTCTTATAAATTTGATTCAGTTCCCTATATATTTGAAAATAAGACTTTTGTCAGAGAAATTTGCTACAAATTTTTTTTTCACCAGTTTCACACTTCCCCCAATTTTAGCTGCATTGGTTTTGTTTGTGCAAAAACTTTTCAATATTATGTAATCAAAATTATCTGTTTACCTCCTGGGAATCTCCCTCTCTTGTTTGGTCATGAACTCTTCCCCTATCCATAGATTTAACAGGTAGTTTCTTCCATGCTCCCCTAATTTGCTTATGATATTACACTTTATGTCTAAATTATGTACCTATTTTGACTTTATCTTGATATATAGTATGAATTGTTGGGCTATGCCTAGTTTCTGCCATAATGCTTTCCAGTTTTCCCAACGGTTTTTGTCAAATCACGAGTTCTTGTCCCCAAAGCTTGGGTCTTTGGCTTTACCAAACTCTAGGTTACTATGTTCATTTTTTTCTATATATTATGTACCTATTCCATCCCAGTGGTCAATCATTCTATTTCTTATTCAAAAATTGTTTTGATGATTACAGTTTTGTAATATAGTTTGAGATCTGGCACTACGAAGTCCCCTTCCTTCTTGTTTTTTTTTTTTATTGATTCCATTGATATTCTTAACTTTTTATTCCTCCAGATAAATTTGGTTGTTATTTTTCTTTTAAAGTAATTCTTTGGTAGTTTGATTGGGTATGGCATTGAACAAGTAAATTAATTTAGATAGTATTGTTATTTTTATTATATTTTCTTGGCATACACACGAGCAATTAATATTCCTCCAATTATTTAGATCTGTCTTTATTTGTGTGAAGGATGTTTTGTAATTGTATTCATATAGTTCCTATATGTGTTTTGTCAGGTAGACTCCGAAGTATTTTTTGCTATCTGTAGTTATTTTAAATAGAATTTCTCATTTTATCTCTTCCTGATGAATTTTGTGGTAATATATAGGAATGTTGATTTGTCTGAGCTTATTTTATATGCTGAAACTTAGCTAAAGCTGTTAATTGTTTGGACAAGTTTTTTTAGGTTGACTCTTTAGAGTTCACTAATTAAACCATCATATCATCTACAAAAAAAATATAGTTTTGTTTCTTCATTGCCTATGCTAATTCCTTAGATTTCTTTTTCTTATCTTATTATTATAGCTAGCATTTCTTTTTTTAAATGGATTTTTGTTTATTTAATTTTAAATATTTCACAATTATATGTAAAAATTTTTAATGTTCATTTAAAAAAAATTAGTTACAAATTCTCTCCCTCCTGCCCACCTCTCTCCTACCACTTGAGAAGGCAAGCAAAATAGCCACTATACATATGAATTCATACAAAACATATTTATATATTAACCATCTTGCAAAAAACATACCAAAAAGCAAGAAAAATAAAGAATATTGAAAAAGTATACTTCAGTCTTTACTCAGAGTTTATCAGTTCTCTCTCTAGAGCTAGATAGCATTTTTCATCATGGGTCCTTTGGAATTCTCTTGGGTCATTTTCTTCATCAGAGTAAGAGCTAGTATTTTTTTGTATAATATTAAAGAACAATGGTGATAATGGACATCCTAACTACATCCCTGACCTTATTGGAAAGGGTTTAGATAGATATTACTTATCATTTTAAAAGCCCTATTTATTCCTGTGATTTCTAATATTTTTAATAGGAATGGATGTTGAATTTTATCAAAAGCTTTTTTCTGTATCTTTTGAAATAATTATATGATTTTTGTTGTTTTGTTATTAACATAGTCAATTATACTTATACTTTTCCTAATATTTCATCAGTCCTCCATTCCTGGTATAAATCCAACTTAGTCATCATGTACGATCTTTGTGCTATATTGTTGTAATCTCCTTGCTAATTTTCTATAGCTTTCTTTCTCTGTTTCGGCTCTCCCTGATTAAATATCAAAACCATATTTTTGTCATAAAAAGTATTTGGTAGTTCTTCTTTACCTATTTTTTTCAAACAGTTTATGTGGTTTTGGAATTAATTGTTCTATAACTATTTAAGAGAATTCACTTGTAAATCCATCTGATCCTAAGGGTTTTTTCTTAGGGAGTTCATTTATTGCTTATTCAATTACTTTTTATAAGATAGGGTTATTTAAGTATTCTGTTTTCTATTCTGTTAACCTGGGTAATTTCTATTTTTGTATATATTCATCCATTTCACTTAGTTTTATTGGCATATAGTTGGGCAAAATAGCTCCTAATAATTGCTTTTCTTTCCTTTTCATTGGTTATGAATTTACCTTTTTCATTTTTGATAGTGGTAATTTGATTTTCTCTTTTAAAATCAAATTAACAATAATTAACCTTTTCTTAGAAAAAAAGCTTCTAGTTTTATTTATTAGTTTGATAGGTTTTTTTCTTTCAGTTTTATTAATCTTTTCTTTGACTTTAAAGATTTCTCTTTTTTGGTGTTTAATTGGGAGTTTAAAATTTGTTATTCTCAAATTTCTTTATTAGTTGCATGCTTAATATGTTGATTTGCTCTTTTTCTCTTTTAAAGATAGAAGTGTTTAGAGAAAAAAATTTCAATAAGTACTTCTTTGGCTGCATTCTGCAAATTTTGGTATGTTGTTTAACTGTTGTTACTGTCTTTAATAAAATTATTGACTGTGTCTATGATTTGTTCTTTGACCCAATAATTCTTTAAAGATTAAATTATTTAGTTTTTAATTAATTTTTAATCTGTGCTTTGAAGGCCATTTACTGAAAATAATTTTAATTGCTTAATGGTGAGAAAAAGATACATTTAAATATTTCTGCTTTTCTGAATTTGTTTGTGAGGTTTTCATGATCTAAGACATGAACAATTATTATGTCTTTAACTTCTTTCTTTTTTATCATGTGGTTTTTATCTTTTTAACTTCTTTCTTTTTTATCATGTGGTTAGATTTATCTAGATGTGATAAGGGCCAATTTAGGTTCCCTCCCCCCACCTGAACACACACATTGTATCTTTCTGTTTCAATTGTGTTTTTTTTGTAATCAACACATTGTTGGAGTCTAATTTCTAATTTAATTCTGCTATTCTCTTCCATTTTATGGGTGAGTTCATCCCATTCACATTTGTAGTTATCATTGCTAACTGTGTATTTCCCTCCATCCTATTCTCTTATCTTTCTTTCTTTTACCCTGTCTCCTCCTCAAGAGTTTTGTTTTTTTCTTTTGACTACTACTTCCATTAATCTACTTTCCCTCTTATCCCTCCTCTTCTTTCTCTTATCCCCTTTCCCTCCCACTTCCCTGTCAGGTAAGGTAAATTTTTACACTTAACTCTGTGTGAGTGTGTATTCTTTCCTCCTTGAATCAGTTCAGATGATAATGAAATGTTTAAACATTGACATCCCCCAAACTCCCCTCCATTGTATAAATTCTTCTTTGTATGCTGTGTTTATGTGAGATAATTTTCCCATTCTTCCTCTTCCTTCTCTTAGTTCTTCCCTCCTTCTCACCCTTTTTTTCTTCTTTTGAGATCATCCTAATATAACAGAATCACACTCATGCCATCTGTCAAAGTAGACTCCCTCTAACAGCCCTAATACTGATAAAATTCGAAGGGGTTACCTACATATATCTTCCCATATAGAAATATAAACATTTTAACCCTGTTTAATTCCTTTTGATTTCTGACTTGTGTTTACCTTTTTATGGTTCTCTCGTATCTTGTTTTTTAATGTCAGATTTCCTATTCAGTTCTGTTCTTTTCATTAGAAATGCTTGAAAGTCCTCTATTTTATTAAATATCTATTTTCTCCTGTAGGATTATATTCAGTTTTGCATGGTAGATTATTATTGTTTGTAATCTTAGCTCCTTTACCTTCCAGAATATCCTTCATGTGGTACTTACTAAATCTCATGTGACCCTAACTGTAACTCCATGGTATTTTAACTATTTCTTTATGACTGCTTGCAATATTTTCTCTTGAATCTGAGAGTTCAGGATTTGGGCTACAATATTCATGGGAGTTTTCATTTGGGGATTTCTCTGAGGAGGTAACTGATAAATTCTTTCAGTTTCCACTTTGCCCTCTGGTTCTAAGATATCTGGGCTTTTTCCTTTGTAATTTCTAGAAATATGATGTCTTAAGTTTTCAAACTCAAGACTCTTACTTAGTCCAGTGATTTTTTTTAAAGCAATCGGGGTTAAGCAACTTGCTCAAGGTTGCACGGCCAGGTATTTCTGGGTGGGTGCTATGTGTCTGAGCCTGGATTCAATCCCCAGGTCATCCCGATACTGGAGCCGGTGCTCTTACTTGCTGTGCTACCTGGCCACCCCCATTAGCTTACACTTAACCAATTCTAATATTTAAGAGGTTATTTTCTTCAGTGAGCTTTTGTACTTTTTTTTTCAATTTGGTCAACTGATTTTTAAGGAGTTATTTTCTTCAGTACTTTTGTATCTCTTTTACCAAGCTGTTTTCTTTTCAAAATTTTCTTGCATGGCTCTTATTACTTTCTCCATTTTATCCTTTACTATCTTCTTTGATTTTTAAGGGATTTTTTCACTCTTTTAAAAATATTTTTTTAATCATCTAAGGACTTTGGGGGCACTCATGTCCATTTGTATTTTTTTTAAGGCTTTGCTTCTAGATATTTTCAAGTCATCGTCTTCTGTGTTGGTGTCCTGATCTTCCCTGTCACCAAAGTAGCTGTTTATGGTCAGGTTCTTTTGTTTTTGTTTTGCTCATTTTTCCAGCCTACTATTTGACTTTGGACTCTATGTTATTCTGAGCTCTGCTCACCTCTTGGGGGAATGACTGGCTTGAGCCTCTGTCATATATGTCCTTTCTACTGCTTTCATAGCTCATTATAGGGGCCTGTAAGTTTTCAGTGCTTCCAGAGTGGTAGGATCTGGGGAGAAGTCTGATTATTTCTCTCCTTGTTTGCACTCTGCAAATTCCTGACCTGATTTAGATCATCTGTTGTTGAGTTTCAATAGATTGCTGCTATACTCAGCCACAGTTAGCCTGCTGGGAGATTCTACAGGTTCAGAATGACTTTAACTGCTGAATCTCCCTTGTTTTTGGTCTTCTGTCCTGGTTTATTCCACTTCAGACCTACATATGGGACTAAAGATGAGAACTGAGTACCCATTCTGTTCCTGGGCTCAGTCACATACCCAAATTTTTGGAACTTGTTTCCTATTCCTTACACAAGTAGTACCCTGGCTCCCTTGTGACCATGACTTCTCCTCTCTACCCTGGAACTGGGAAATGGGTGACAGAGATGCCAGATGGCACCTGATCCTGTGCCCATCGCTAGTATAGAGGTCCACTGGGATCTCTTTCTGCCTAGGTATTCAGTATCTTTACCATCTCTAGGTGCTGGGCTACTCCCCACTACTAGTGTGGCTTGCATATCCCACTGTCACTTCTGCCTATCGTGACGTCACTGCTGTTCCTCTGTGCTTCTGGCCAACCCCATGCTGAGACACCCATCCAGCTAAGTTGTCTTGGACTAGAAAAATTACTCACTGTTACTTTTTCTTGGCTTTCTTTATCAGAATTTGACTTGATGCATATTCTAGGTTGCTGTAGAGGGGATGTGTTGGGAGAGCTAGGCAAAAATACTGGATCTTATTCCACCATCTTGACTCTGCCCAGAAACCATTTGGAAATATAAAACAAAGTTAGCATACATTTTAAAGTTGAGTGAAATTCAGATACTGAAAATGAGACATATTGCTGAAAGGGCTTTGGAAAATAAAAAGCACCAAGGAAACAAAGTGTTGCATAACTGCTCTTATTGTTATTGATGACGATGATAGTGTGAGTGATATTTATGATGATTGCTCTGAATGGTGTTTATGGTGATCATGGTTGGATAATGATAGAAAGGATGTTGAAAAAAACTACTGCTTTTGTTTATGATGAGAAAAAATATTAGTTCAGTCATTTTTGAGTCATGTCTGACTCTTCATGACCCTATTTAGGGTTTGGGGAAAGATACTGGAGTGGTTTGCCATTTCCTTCTCCAGCTCATTTTACAGATGAGGAAACTGAGGCAAACAGGTTTAAGCAACTTGCCCAGGGTCATACAGCTAGGAAGTGTCTGAAACCAGATTTGAACTCAGGAAGAGGAGTCTTCCTGCTACCAGGCTCAGTACTCTATCCATTGAGGTACCTAGCTGCCCTGAGAATAAATATGTTGGTAGTCAATGATGATAATAATGTTGATGGTGGTGAAGATGAGGAACAAAAGAATGGTGATGGTGGTGATGGGAAAGACAGTAATGCTGGTGATGGTGGAGGTTATGTTGTTGAAGATGCTGCTGCTGGTGTTGGTTATGATGAGGAAAAGTATGGCGATATTTATGGTGATAATGATGGTGGTGGCAGTGAAGATTATGGTGAGGAAAATGGTTGTGGTGATGGTGATGGCAAAGACAGTGATGCTGGTAAGTGGTGAGCATGGTGGAGATAGTGTTGTTAAAGCTGATGTTGCTGATGATGGCGACCATGATAGGGATAGTAATGATGATGGTGGTGATGAAAATGATGATCATAGGGGTGGCTAGGAGGCGCAGTGAATAGAGCACTGGCCCTGGAGACAGGAGGACCTGGGTTTGGATCTGGCCTCAGACACTTAACACACACCCACACAAAAACCTAACTGTGTGACCTTGGGCAAGTCACTTAACCCCAATTACCCTCCAAAAAGCAAAAAAAAAAAAAGAAAATGATGATGATGATGATGGTGGTGGTGGTGAAGAAGATGAATCTGGTAAAGATGAGAAGGAGATTGAACATCACTTCATTATCTCTCTAGGTTTTTCTGCAAGTATTACTGAATTTTGAACTTTTTCATCAAATAAGAACCAATAAATGTCAGATGAGGTACCCAATAAAGTGTATATGTGTGTGTCTTATGGTCTTTCCTTTCTACCACAGGGGATTTATGCTCATAGGAGAACAGATCCTCAGAAAGTCAAAGAAGACGTAGTGAACTTTGCACGTTACAAGTGGCCTTTGCTCTTTTCTAGATTCTACGAAGCCTTTAAGTTTTCAGGTAACATTTCTAGGTTCCTCTCTCCCCATCCCTGGGTCTAGAGACAGAATTTTATGGAGGAAAGGATTTCCATTTTTTCTGAGTCAATCAATCAACAAACATTTATCAAGTGCTTATTAGATACCAGGCATTGTGCTAAGTGCTGGGGATACAAAGACTGGGTTGATAGCACATTGAAGTACAAAAAAGTATACATGAATACATGCAAAACTGAAAAAAGGTTATAGGAAGGCAATAGCAGCTGGAGAGATCAGAAAAGTATTCATCTACAAGCACTTGTACAAGCATCCTGGCACTTGAGGCAGGTCTAGAAGAAAATCAGGGATTCCTAGCAGCAGATGTGAGGAGACAATGCATTCCATGCAGGAAGTGCAGCCAATACAAAGGCACAGAGATAGGAGGTGAAGTTGGAATGTTATGTGTATGGAACACTGCATAGTCCAGAATGGCTAGATCTCAGAGAGTGAGGCAGAGAATAATATATAAGAAGATTGGAAAGGTAGGAAGAGGCCAAGTTTTGAAGAACCTTAAATTACTCCATAGGCAATAGGGAACCACTGGAACTTATTGAGCAACAGAGGTGTCATGATCAAGCTTGTGCTTTTGGAAAATCACTTTGGTGACTATTTGAAGGATGGATTGGAGCCCCTTCTGCTTGAGGTGGGAATGCAGATTAGGAGAGCTAATGAGGTTCTGAGCTATGATAGCATCTATGTGAGTGAAGAGAAAGGGACTTAGACAAGAGGTGATTTGGAGATAGAAAGGACAGTGTTTGACAGCTGATGTGTGGGATAAGTGAGAGTGAAGAGGACACTAAGGTTGCAAACCCAGGTAACTGGGAGGATGGCGGTGCTCCCAACAGCAATAACAAAGTTAAAAGGGGAGGGTTTGGGGCTAAGACAGAGACGCACTGAGTTTGAGATGTCATCGTGACACCGGTGGAAATGTCTACTAGGCAGTTCATGACACTCAATAAAGATGCTGAGATAGAGCTCCATGAGCCATCTGCACAGAGATAATACTTGAACCAATCAGAGAGGCTGACAATGTAGAGAAAAGACAGAAAAGGAGTCAGGCTATGTGGCCTAGATGATGGCTCATCAAAGGGAGGGTGAGGACGATTGGTCAGAAAGGTAGGAGAAGCAAGAGAGAGCAGCGTCCTGACAACCCAAAAAAGAAATAGTTACCGGGGGGAAGAGAGCGACCATAGTGTCAAATGTAGCAGAGGAAAAGGCGGATGAGAACTGAGAAGAGATTAGAGCTAGAAGGAAACTTGGAAGAACTTCAATTTCTCATATTTTTGATAAAGAACTGAGACACAGAGAGAGTAAATGACAGTAAGTATCAGAGGTAAGATCTGAACCCAGGTCTTTCTGACTGCAAGTCTAGCACTCTATCCAATGGAGGTGACCCTGAGCTCTTAGAAGTTGAAGCCTGTAGAATAGAAGCTGATTCAGGCCCTACTGAGCTAGAAAGACTCTGAGTATGGGTCTGTATGCCTGTCATTCATTCAGGGACTAGCCTTGAACCAAACTGGCCACAGAATTTCAGCACAATGACTATTATTTATTATAGAGGTTTCCTTGAAATGAAAATTTATTGTTATATATTTTGAATACTTTCTTATGTTCTGCTATGCACATGACATGCTTTGATTTCTTTCTAACTTTGTATTTAAGTTCCAATGTTTAAGTTTATGATATGTTTCTATTTCTTTTTTCTATTCTTTATTTGTGTTCTAGCATTTGAGTCTAAAATAAAACTTTGGGGAAAAAAAAAGGGGCAACTAGGTGGTGCAGTGAATAGAGCACTGGCCCCAGGGCCAGGAGGACCTGAGTTCAAATACGGCCCCAGACACTTAACACTTACTAGCTGTGTGACCTTGGGCAAGTCACTTAACACCAATTGCCTTGCCTTCCCCCTCCAAAAAAAAAAAAAAAGAAAAAACAAATTGGCCACAAGGTGATGAATGTTTTTGGATTTTTCAGCTACAGTGACTCTTAAGGAGCACCTATCAACTCCCAGAAGGACTATGATCTGTGTTGTTAAAGGGAGGGCCCACACCAAAGAATTCATAGATCCTTAAAGTGTTAAAATATTAAGTATGATAATAGGGTATTGAACACAATTTATCTTGTCCTTGAAGGCCCAAGATCATCATTATGAATCTCCATTACCATACATGTAGAGACCTCAGTGGCCTAGTGAGTCCTCTTTGTGCTTGCACTCAATGGCCCTAGGCCATTATTTTTTAGTCCTCCTTGTGTCTTCTCTTTAGGGGCTTTCAGAACCTCCCCTAGATGCTTGAATCCCTAGCCACTATACTCAGGGCCAAGCAGATGACCAGATTCCCCATCCCAGGTAGATAAGGGAGGTAGGTTTGGGTCCTGAGAGTGGGAGGGAACAACAAACCTAGACTCAGTGTCAATAATAATCCCAGTTCTATCACAAACACACCCAATGTCTCTGGAAAATACTCTTAACTTCTCTGTCCCACAGTTTTCCTCCTCTGACCTCCCTTACTCCTGGGGTTATTGTCAGACTTAAGTGAAATAATAGGTATAAAAGTGCTTTATAAACTGAAACATGCTACATACAAATGTGGGAAGAGTTTTTATTCGAATTGTAGGATTTCAGAGGTGGGGAATTACCTCAGATATCACCTAGTTCAATATGCCAGAAGACCACCACTGACAGGGAACTCATTACCTTATGAGTCAAGCCATTCCCCATTTGGGCAACAGTAATGGTTGGGACATTTTCCATCTATCACACTGAGATTGACTTCCTAGACTCTACTTGGGAGGAAGTTCAGAGGTCATCTAGTCCAAACCATATCTGAACAGGAATTCTTTTTACAATATACCTGACAAATGGCCATCTGGCTTCTGCTTAAATATTTCTAGTGATGGGGAACTCCGTAGCTCCCAAAGCAGCCTATCTCATTGCTGAACAGCCCTGAATCTTAGGAATGCATTTTCTCTTCACCTTTGCCTCTTGGAATCCCTGGCTCTCCTTGATTCTCACCTTCTTCAAGACAGTCTTTTCAGTCTCCCCACCCACCTCCCAACTATTACTGCTTTCCCCTTCTAAGGTTACCCTTCTGTAGCAGCAAGCACCCCAAGCGCGTCCTCAGGGTTTGCTGCCCATACAGGTTCTTGGATCTGCTTTGATAAAGGAAAGCAACTCAAAATGGGTTAACAAGCTTACTTTAATCAGTCAGACATATATCGTTTACCTTGTTCAGGGGAAAAAGGTCAGCACCCCAAACTTCAAAATATACAGACAGAATTATCAAGACATTAACAGATCAAGTAGACAGCTTTCCAAACTGTCCAACCATTACATCCATACCCAGTCAACATCTGGGTTTACACATCTGGGTTTTTCAAAGCCGGGGGACTCTCAACAACGGCTTCCCAGAATTCAGATCAAATCACAGAACACTTCTCAAAGTGAGTCCCAAAACAAAGCTACACATCAGGGCTTATATAGCCTTCTCCTGGCTCAGAGAATGTAACAACCTTATTGACCCACTGGCCAATCAAAAAGTATATACTGAAAAACAAGCCTCCCTCCCCAGGCTTCTGGTGCACTTTAGCCTAGGGGCAGGGAAGATCTTCCAAATTTGCATTCCCATTACACCTTCCTTTACTCTGTATGCATCTTATATGTGCCTATTATAAAAATGGTGCTTCCTTATTAAGGCTCCTTGAGGGCAGGAATTGTTTTTGCTTTTTATTTATATACCAGTCACTTAGCACAGTAAGTGCCTGGTACATAGCAGGCCCTTAATAAATGTTTATTGATTGATTCCCATATTGAGGTGAAATCTACCTCCTTATAACTTCTCCCCATTGTTCCTAGTTCTGCTGTCCAGGGCCAAGCAGAATAGGATTAATCCTTCTCCTAACTGGTAGCCCTTCAAATATTTGAAGACAGTATTCACATTTACCCAAAGTCTTCTCTTTTCCAGGCTAAACATTCCCAGTTCCTTCAGTTGATTTTTCTATTATTTGTACTGCCATTATCATCATTATTACTTACAGTATATACTATTTCCAACCCAGGCCCCAGCCTCCCCAAGAATGATGTCATTGTTGCTGTCAACTGGACGGGTGTCTACTTTGTGGATGAGCAGGAGCAAGTCCTGCTGGAGTTGTCCTACCCTGAAATCATGGCTGTGTCCAGCAGTAGGTGAGGACATAGGGATGGAGGCAGGGACACACAAGCAGGCAAGCTAGGAGCCAGACTGGGAGGGGGAGAGGGAGTGAGAGGGAGAGAGGCAGAAGGGAGGAGGAGAGGGAGATGGGAAAGGGAAGAGGGAGAGAGATAAGGACACAGAGATAGAGAGATGGAGAGACAGAGAGAGAAACAGACACAGAGACAAAGAGAAAGAAACAGAAAGACAGAGATAGAGACAAAGAGAGTCAGAGAAGAGATAGAGAAACAGAGAAAGACAGAGAGACAGAGAAGAGAGAAAGAGGGAGAACAGACAGAGACAGAGAAACAGAAGAGTGAGACAGAGAGGGGGAGGAGAGAGACATAGAAACAGAGACAGACAGAGAAAGAGGAGAGAACAGGGATAGCAGAGAGAAAAAGAGACAGTGAGAAGCAAGATGGAGAGGAGAGGAAAAGGGAATTTGTGGGGGGCAGTGGGGAGGGAGAGAGAGAAGAGAAGAGGAAAGGAGAGGAGAGAGACAGAGAGAGAGACAGAGAGAGACAGAGAGAGGGAGAGAGAGAGACAGAGAGAGAGAGAGAGACAGAGAGAGGGAGAGAGAGAGAGAGAGAGAGAGAGAGAATGAGAGAGAATATTTCTGTAACCCTACAGACAAACTCTCAGGCTGGGAGGGTCCTCACGTGGCTCCTTAGTGCTCACCTCTGGTACTGGGAGCTCACTACTCTATAAGGCAACTGATTTAATTTTGGGATAGCTTGAATTGTCAGGAGTTTTTCCTTATATTGAGCCAAAACCTTCTGTCTAATTTCTCTTATTTAGGTCCAGTTCTGAACTGTAGGTATGTCTCACTTTACAAAAATCTGATTTAGAAGAAATTAATCGAAGGAACATGGTTTACATTATAAAAGCCTCCTTCTGATCATAGCAGTAGAATTGGCCCAGGCCAGGGAGTCAGGGCCCTGGGTTCTAGTCCCAGAGAGTCATAGAACCCCAGAGTCAGAGGGGACTGCAGGGGACCTCTGATCTGATCTGTAGCTGAAGGGACTTCTTCTCTGCAACATCCCTGATTAGGGACCATCTAGCCCTCATTTAAAGGTTTTTGGTGACAGTTTACTTCTTCCTGAACCTGGTGGCCTCTAATGTCCTTTCTGATTCTAAATTTATGACTTGTATGTGATTCTCCTCAGCCAACATTTAAAATGAGCACATGAAGGCCTCAAAGTGTGGTGACCCCACTTTAGCAATGACAGACTTTTGGTCCTGGAACTTTGTTGTGAGGCTCAGGAACTGTTCTTGCTTTCTCTTACAGTGGGGGAAAGCTGCAGGCTCAGAGCTTCACACTAGCCACTATCAAGGGGGATGAGTATACGTTCACCTCCAGTAATGCTGAGGACATCCGAGACCTGGTGGTCACCTTCTTGGAGGGGCTACGGAAGAGGTCCAAATTCGTGGTTGCCCTCCAAGACAACCCCAACCCTGGTGAGTGAACCCCATTCCTCTTCCCCTTGCACAAAAAGGCCAAGACCAGGAGGGGATTTCCAAGGGGGTTTGGGTGCCCATGATGTACCCTCCCCTCAATGCCCCCCAGGTCTCTACCCCCTCATAATAAGAATAACGAGAACAATGACAACTTACATTTTATAGGACCTGACTCTACAATGTGTGTGTGTTCGTGTGTGTGTACATGTGTGTGCATGTGCGTGTGCGTATGTGTGTATGCGTTGTGCATGTGTGTCTGTGTGTGTGGGGGACAACCTTGGTCACATAATTTCCAAACGTTCAGTTTCATTTGTTTTGTGGTTGTCATTCTTCTCATTTACATTGTTGCAGTCATTATGTATATCGTTTTCTTGGTTCTACTTACTTCACTTTCCAAAAGTTCTTGTATGTCTTCTCATGCTTCTCTATATTCACATTATAGTCATTGTTTCTTATACCACATTAATAGAATAGAGTTTGATTCTGTCCTTAGGGGTATAACTGGAACACAGCTGATGGCTTTCCATTTCCACAGCTCAGGTGACCTGCTCTCACTGCTCTGCCTTCTTTACCTTGGAAACAACATTTGATCCTTTCAAAGGATAACAAGATAACTAGACTTTGTCGAACATCCCTGGGATAGTTCTTCTTTTCCCTTTAATAGACTGAGAATCACAGGATCTCAGAATTAGAGACCCTTTAGTCTAACACTTACCTAACAAGAATCTACTCTACAACATACTTCACAAGGAGTGTTCAGTCTTCACTTGGAGCTCTCAAGTGAGGGGGATTCCACTATGTCCTAATGCAGTCCACTACACTCTGGATTTTTCTAATAGTATTTTATTTTCTCCAATTACATGTAAAAACAATTTTTAACATTCACTTAAAAAAATTTTAAGCTCCAAATTTTTTCTCTCCTTCAATTCCTCCCTTCCTAAGATGGTAAACAATTTGATATAGGTTATATATGTGCGATCATGTAAAACATATTTCCACATTAGTCATATTTTCAAAGAAGAAACAGACAAAAAGAAAAAAACATACAAAAATAAGGTGAAAATAGTCTGCTTTGATCTGCATTCAGACTCCATCAGTTCTTTCTCTGGATGTAAATAGCATTTTTCCTCATGAGTTCTTTGAAATTGTCATGGATCATAGTATTGCTGAGAATAGCAAAGTCATCATAGTTGATCATTCAAATGCTGTTACTATGTACAATGTTCTCCTCACTTCACTTTTTTTTTTTGCTTTTTGGGGGCAGTTGGGGTTAAGTGACTTGCCCAAGGTCACATGGCTAGTTTTTGTGTTAAGTGTCTAAGGCCAGATTTGAACTCAGGTCCTCCTGACTCCAGGGCCAGTACTCTATTCACTGCTCCACCTAGCCACCCCCTCATTTCACTTTTCATCAGTTCATATAAATATTTACGTGTTTTTCTGAAAGCTGCCTGCTTGTCATTTCTTATAGCACAATAGTATAGTATTACGTTAATATGCTACAACTTCAACCACTTCCCAATTGATGGGCATCCCTCAAATTTCCAGTTTTTTGTCACCACAAAAAGAACTGTTACAAATATTTTGGTACAAATATACCAGGTCCTTTTCCCTTTTCTTAGATATCTTTGGGACTTTAGATAGTTTTCAAATGAACTACTATCTAATATTTCCTCTTGCCATCTTGTACTTGTGAAGTTGACTTTTTGAACCCAAGTTGGAAAATTTACATTTGTCTCTGTTCAGTTTCACCTTAGTTATTTGGCCCAATATTCTAGCCTGCTGAGATCTTTTTAGAAGTCGTTGTTGATTGTCCCTTTTGGTTTTCTGTTATCTAAAAACTTGATAATCCTTTATCCAAATAATTTATTAAGATATTAAACAATACAGTGACTAGCAAAGATCTCTGGGGTGATCTGTTGGAGAATTTGTGCCAAGTTGACATCAAGACATTAATGACTACTTTTTGGGTCTGACCATTCAATTAGTTCCAGGTATGCCTGATTGTATGATTATCCAGCCCACATATCTCCAATTTTTTTCCTACAAGAATACCATGGGGGACACTTTTTCAAATGTTTTGCTGAAATCTAGGTAAGCCAAATCTACAACTTTCCCCTGATCAATCACCAAACATTTCATAAGTACCCACTATGTGCCAGGCATTATGTGAGTCTCCAGGGATACAAGTACAAAGAATTAAACAATCTCTACTCACAATGAGTCAACAGTCTAGTGAAGGTGATAAGTATATATTAAAATATATACAGCAAAATAATAAATAAATAAATATAAAGAGATACTAAGTAGTTGAATACAAGGTTGTTTGTAAAAAAAAAAAAAAGGAAATAAGTTTAATTTGGGATGACCTGTTATTTATTTAATTGGCGGTGGTGGTGATGAAATCTAAGAAAACTATTTTAAATGCTTCTCTTGGCTAAAAAAATTCTTGAAAGTCAACATATGTCATGAGCTGTTTTTTTTTTTTTAATTAAGCAATCGGGGTTAAGTAACTTGCTCAAGGTTACACGGCCAGTTATTTCTGTGTGTGGTGCTGAGTGTCTGAGCCCGGGATTCGATCTCCAGGTCATTCCAACACTGGGGCCAATGCTCTTACTCGCTGTGCTACCTGGCCGCCCCATGAGCTGTTCTTAATGAAGCCATACTGAATCTGTGGTCATAGCTTTCTTTTCTTGATGCTCCCTTATTAATACATTATAGAATTTTGTCAGGAGTTGAAGACAAGCTCATTGCCCTATAGCTTGCCAATATCTTTCCTTTTTTTTTTTTTTTGGAAATTTGATAATTTGGTGGTAGTTCCCCACAGTCTTTCAGTGAACATTGACAGTGAGCAATCCCATCTGCCAGATCTTTCAATACCCAAGTATGAACTTCATATGGATTCAGTGGCTTGAAATCACTCATCAAGAAAATCCAAGTGCTCTCTTGCTCTCTACTTACTTGTCTAGAGTCTTAAAGTAAAAGTAAGGGTCCAGAGAACTCTCAGGCCTCCAGCTACTGTTTTCTGTTCCTGTTTCCACCTCCAGTGGGTGAAGAGTCTGGCTTCCTCAGCTTCTTGAAAGGAGACCTCATCATCCTGGACCATGACACCGGTGAGCACGTCATGAATTCTGGCTGGGCCAATGGAGTGAATGAGAGAACAAAGATCCGAGGAGACTTCCCTACAGACTGTGTGTATGTCATGCCCACAGCCACAGCACCTTCTCGGGAAATTGTGGTAGGTATTAGGGCAGGTTGGCAAAGTATGGGGCCCTGGGGGAAGTGGCCTTTCTTGGGGGGGCTTGGGAAGTCTGGGCCCCTTGCTTTTGTTCACACAGTTTTCTAGGGTTGTAATGCCTCCCAATCTCATAGAATCATGAGATTTCATACTAGAAGGGCTACTACATGGCTTCTTGAAGCCTCTCCAGATCCCTCCAGCCAGTAGATTTCTTTCCCTCAGCTGATCTCACAGCTCTTTTTTTGTACCCCTCTCAGACAATTATCCTGTTCTGTTATTTTGTTTCAAATATGGGCTATCCTTTTCCCCCCAAATCTGGCTTGTACAAAATTCAAGGGCACTAATTTAGTAAGAAAATGACAGTAAAATGATGCTAAAATGAAATTTACTTACATTGAGAGAAATACTTTTTTAAAGATGCCCACTTTCTCTAAAAACCCTCACTTCATTATTTCCAGGAGCCACGATTTCATCCACGTGTGTACTCCTACCCCCAAAGAATATCTGCAGACCCCTCCATCACTCATCCAGCCCATCAACAAACATTTATTTAGCACATTCTCTGTACCAGGCACTGTGCTACATGTACAACAAATGAAAATATCTCTATTCGTAGTGAGCTTACATTCCAATTTGGGAGACAGCATGTATGTATGGATGTTTGTACAGAATAAATAAATACATATATAATGTATGTATATAGCATAAATATAAACATATAAAACATAACTATTGTAAATTATGAGAATCAGCTGTGATAGATAGAGGTATAGAGATACAGGAGTATCTATTGTTGATTCATTAACACTGAACTCATGGCCAACAGCACAAGAACTCATGCCTGAATGAAGTTTATCTAACACATACATTTTCTCTGTAAGGTACATCACAGCCTTCTTGGGCTTAGGAATGATAGATAGTACTTCAGCACTGTGCCTGGGGGCCATTTTAAATAAAGAAATTACTAACAAAAAGCACAAACTTGTGGAAAATGTAGTTCTAAATAGACCACACAAAGACATGTTAACAATATGAAAGCTAAAACAAGAAGGCAGAGAATAGCCTTGTTCAACAGTAGATGGGAATATGTGTAGGCAACTGAAATTTTTCACCACTCTATGCATGTCCATGAATGACCACAAAAACTCTGTGAGTATTGATTTTAGGGTTAGAAATAAATTTTAGTAAGTGATTTCACAAATACAGAATTTGTGAATAATGAGGATTGACTATAAAAATACACACACATATTACACACAGTCACACACATACACACGCACACACACACGTGTGTGTGTGTGTGTGGTTAGGATGGGAAAGCCCAAACAGTTGCTGAAGTACTATCTATCATCCAGAAGTTCTTAAACTTTTTTGTGTGGGATCCCTTTGGCAGTCAGTCAGTCTGATGAAACCCGTATACCTTTTTCAGAATCATGTTTTTAGATCCATAAAATAAAACCTATAAGATTACAAAGGAAACTAGTTATATTGGAATAATTCCAAATTCATGGACTGCTTGAAATCTTTCCTTGGACCCCTTGGCAGATCTGTGGACTCCAGGGTTAGATCTACTAATATAGATAAAAGTTCCTTGAAGGAAGAGAGGGAATGTACTGCAAGCATGAAGGATGGTCAGTACAAAGGCCTGGAGATAGGAAATCTCACATATGACATGTCATATTGAGGGACATAGAAAAGACTAATTTGTCTAGATTATAGAGTGGAAAAGGGAATAATGGCAAATGAGACTAGTGGCTAGTTTGGGGGCCAAGTTGCAAAAGATTAACTTCTATGGATCTCAATTTTCTTATCTGTGAAAGGCATAGAATTGGACTAGATGGCCTCTGAGGTCTCCTCAGCTCCAAACCTATGATCCAATGATTAATCTCCTGGGGGTGCTCAAAAGTCTCTTCACACTTAACTAGGCTGGTTCTATGATTTCTCTCTCCTTCTCTCTTCCTTTATTTTTCTTTCTCTCTTCTCCCTCCCTCCCTCCCTCTCTCTCTCTTCCTTTCTTCCTTCTCTCTCTCTCTGTCTCTCTCTGTTTCTCTCTCTGTTTCTCTTATTCTCTTCCTCCCCCCCCCCCCATCTCTCCCACTCCTTCTCTCTCCCTCGCTCACCCAGGCTCATTTTAGAGCAGTCACAGAAGATAGATGCTCAATAGGGTATATGGTCATTTGGTATAATTCTTTTTCTTCCCAGTATAGTGGAAAAAGTCCTGCATTTGGGGTCATAGGTTAGATCAGAACTGGAAGAGACTTTGGAGATCTAATCCCCTCATTTTACAGATGAAGAGCTTGGGCCCAGAGAGGTTAAGCAACTTGGCCAAGGTGATACAGGTCATAAGTAGCAGCAGAGTATGGATTAAAGACAGGTCTTCCCTCAAGGTTGTTGAGAGGAAATCATTGGCCAATCTTGAAGCCCTAGTGTGTCACAAGGGCCATCCCATGAAGCATACCCAGGGTTGCTATTCCTAGTGCTGGGTAGCCATATGAAAGCTTTGGAAGGTTTGTTTTCTACCATGTGAGGCTCATCTCTACACTTTGAGATGATACAGAGTCTTCATCTTCATCTGTAGATCTAGAAGAGACAATAACTAAGTGTGCCAAAGGGGACAGACAACCCCTCCACCTCCTTCTCCCATTCTGGCTATGAGACATGTCAGGGCTGAGCTGGGGAAGGGGAGGGGCAACTTGCCATGAGTACATGGAACCCAAAGCACATTTCCAGCCTAGTCAAACCTATGCTTTGGGCTGCTTGTTTTGTGTTTGTTCTTTCCTGATTTCACACACTCCCCTATCCTGAGACATGGCCAGGTTTGGGCCTCTCCTTTGGGTCAGCGGCAGTCCTCTTCAAGAGTGGTGGAGTAGTTGCCAAGGACTCCTTCTTTGATGCCCACCCAGGATCTCTGGACCTCTTGAAATTGTGAGATTACCTCCAAACCTGGACGTGTCCATCTTTTTTTTTTTTTTAAAGCAATCGGGGTTAAGTAACTTGCTCAAGGTTACACGGCCAGGTGTTTCTGGGTGGGTGCTAAGTGTCTGAGCCCGGATTCGATCCCCCGACTCTGGAACCAGTGCTCCCACTCGCTGTGCTAACTGGCCACCCCTGGACGTGTCCATCTTGAACTCATTCACCTGAGATCAGGAATTTGCAAACACCTGAGACACAGCCCAAACCTAGACTCAGACTTTCCTTGTCGGGGCATGTGCTTTTAGATGCCATGGGCTAGTGAGCCCAGGAGCAGAAGAGAAGGATCAGGGCAAGCTGCCCCTCTATCTGGTTGAATCTTGAGCCGTAGCTCCCAATAGCCTTGATGTGGTTGGTATCTGGAAAGGAAGAGAGAGGCAGAGGGGCAGGTTGCTCCCTTTTGTTGATCCACTGAATCATGAGATATTCTGAGTCCAAAAAGGAGAGGTTCATCATCTCAAAGTGCATGGACAGCAGATCCCCGTTCCATCCCCTGCCACCAAGTTTCCATGGGAAAACCCAGAACCAGGAATGGCCATCCTGATCTGGCTTTATGGGATGGCCCTCATCATAGAAGAAATGGAAGCTTTGTCATTTTTTTTCCTTTTTGAAGAAATCTTATCTTAAAGGGATGGCCTAGATTTGGGGTATTACTATGTTTTATATTAAAGTGACTTGTGTGCTTTTTGTCAGTCAGTGCGTGGGCAGGCATCAATTATGCCCCTGTAATATACCTGGCACTGTTAGGCTCTGGTGATACATTTACCACAATGAGACAGTCCCTTCTCTCAAGGAGTTTACATTCCACTTCTAGACTCCCCTACTCGACTAGGAGTGCCCTTGGATTAGAAATTGTTCTTCTTCCCTTTGCTTCCCTCCCCCTACAGTGCCTGGTTCAGGGCTTTGTACCCTTGCCTAGGACTTAGTAGACAGATGATTTCCTCCAAGATGGTGCTCCCTCTGACAAGGCAGATCACAGTCCCTCCAGGCCTTTGTACACTGGACAGAATTAACATGAAGCTCTCGATTCCCTAGGCCTTAATCACAATGACCCCAGACCAGAGACAAGACATCATCCGTCTTTCCCAGCTGCATGTGGCAGAGCCTGAAGTTCGAGTGAAGCCCTACACACTAGAGGAGTTCTCTTATGATTACTTCAGGTACCGGTCCCTAACCCCACTCCAAGTAGCCATAGGCCTTTCCCCTCACTGAGAATATGTTCCCAGACCTTAGTTTCCAACATCTTCTGAGCCAGTAATGAGTACCTTTTAAAGATGTCAGGTATGTATAGAGGGATGGTGGGATGGGTTGGATGGGCAATTTGGGGGCAGAAGGCCTAGATTCAGGAAAAGCTGGGTTTGAATTCTGTCTCATCCATAAAATGGAGGCAGATCATAATAGCCCCTGTTTCATGGGGGTAAATATGAAGATCAAAGGAAATAATGTATATAAAGTACATTGAAAACTTCAGAACTCAGGGAAGCTAGGTGGCACAATGAATAGAGCACTGGCCCTGGAGTCAGGAGGACCTGAGTTCAAATGCGGCCTCAGAACTTAACACTTACTAACTGTGTGACCTTGGGCAAGTTATTTAACCCCAATTGCCCTGCCTTCCCCCCTCCAAAAAAAAAAGAAAACCTCAAAACTCGATATAAATGTTGGTTCTTCTTATTAGCAGAATGATCTGTGTGGTGCTGATTGTAGGTAGCTCCCAATGTGGTGACTCCCTTTGCTTTCAGAGATGAGAAATCCTGGTACCTAGCAGAGAAATCCTAGTCCAAATGTCTTAGGTATTTGGAAATTAAGTGATTTACCCATTGTCCAGCATGGAAAATATCTGAGATCCATTCAGCTTAGTGGCTTATGGAGGTGCCAGATGGGGAGAGATGAGAAAATCCCTAAGAAGCCTTTGTGGATTTCCCCATGCTCCCCCTGCCCTTCCCTCCCCACTCTACCAGGTCTGCTCAGTCTCAGAGGGATAAAGAACAGAACTTTGGGTCAGCTTCCTGTGGCTTTGGTTATCACTGCCCCTTGTCTCCTGTGTTTGGCACCCTCCTAGGCCCCCACCTAAGCACACTCTAAGCCGGGTCATGATTTCCAAAGCCCGGGGAAAGGACAAGCTTTGGAGCCACACAAGAGAGCCCCTGAAACAGGCCTTGCTGAAGAAGATTCTGGGCAATGAGGAGCTGTCCCAGGAGGCCTGCATGGCCTTCATTGATATCCTGCCTGGGGGAAATGTGGAGGTGCTGGGGCATGGGGACTGGTTGTCACTGAGCCCTGGCAGGAAGGGAGTACAGGGAGGGACTGGGGCATCACCAAGACATTCTGAGATGGGGGAAGACGGAGGAACATGAACTAACCAGGCTCAGAACAGCCTAGAGGGGAAAGTTCCCTGTCTCATGACTAAGAACTACTGCCTGATCTAGAGGGCAAATCAGATCTTTGATAGGTTGCGTCCACCCAGCAGTGTGGGAAAGTGAAAAGAACTCTGGGTTGGGGGTCAGGACACCAAGGTTCAAGTCTCAAGGCTGCCACTTAACATCGTTAGTTGCCTGAGGCAGAATTTTTCCTGCCGTGGTCCTCAGTTTTCTTCCTCTGTAAAATGAAAGGTGGAGTTAAGTGACTGATTGTTAAAGTCTCTTCCAGCTCTGATGTTTTATGAATTATCAAAGGAGGAGTGAGGTCACATTTCCTTCTCTTCCATGAGAAAATCTTTTCTCCATTCTACCCAAGAATCCCATGGAAGGCTTCCCTCTATGCTGCAGATCTACCTAGGCCTGATTCCCAATACCCCACACATGGGTGAAGAGAGGAGAGTGGAAAAGAGAAAGTAGAAGAGAGGGAAAAAGAGAGGAGGGAAAGGAAAGGCCCAAGAAGACAGACACTCAAGACAAAGAGGAGATTGAAAAATAAAAATGCACAGGAAGAGAGGAAGGCACCTATGCAGGAGATTAACTTAATAGATTTAACAAACATTCATAACCCTATGAAGTCTTTGATGTAGCATGCTGGACCTTGAGAGAGATCAGTCCTGCCCTCATGGACCTTACAAACAAGTAATATTTATTGATTTCCTGAGCTGGGGGAAGGAGGGTACGAGGAAGCATAGGAGATGGGCCTTGTCCTCAGGGAGCTTACAATCTTAGGATGACCTTCATTTTTAGAATTAATTTTAGGTCATCTTTCCTGAAGAAAAAAAATAGACACACATGAAACTACTGGTCTACCCAAATGTAAATGCTAAGGCCATGTAGAATCAAAAGTGAGAAACAGAAAAGGGGAAGAGAGAATAACAAGCCCCAATATAATGGTGAAGCAGGACTTTGCATTCCTTACCCCCATTTGATCAGGAAGGCAATGTGGTAGAGTGAAAGGAATGTTGGAAGTCGGGAAAGACTAAGATTCAAATCCTGCCTTGGAAAGGCCTGGGTTCAAATCCTACCTCTTACACTTACTAGTTAAGTGATCACAGGAAATTTACTTTAAACTCTTTGAGCCTCAGTTTTATAATCTTCAAAACAGAATCTCATAAGATAGTATGTAGAGCACTTGCAAACCTCACAGTCTTGTCAGTTGTGGCTCCCATTATTATTACCCTCATGATAACTCTGTCAGTTTGGCAGGGCAGGTATAAAGATCTCCATTTTAAGGATGAGGAAACTGAGGGCCAGAGAAAGGACTTGACTTACCAAAGGTCAAATGTTAGGTTACTGGCCAAGCCAGGATTCAAACACAGTTCATAGGATCATAGACTTTAGAACCAGAAGCAGTAAGATCCCTTCATTCTATAGATGAGGAAACTGAGGCCCAGAAAACTTGGGTGACTTCTGACTCCAAGTCTAGACTCTCACCAGCTCCGCAAACCCTCCTGAGTTTTCTTTCCATCTTAGCGGTCTCTCGTTGAATATCCACTTTCTAAGCATCTGTTAGAAATCCCCTCCCCATAGTCCCTGGGTAGTTCTTAGTTGGCTCTTGGTTAGCATTTCCTTGACAGGTGGTGCACCCATGCTCAAGTACATGGGTGACTACCCCTCCAAGAGGACCCGCTCTGTCAATGAGCTCACAGACCAGATCTTCGAAGGAGCACTGAAGGCCGAACCCCTGAAGGATGAGATCTACGTACAGATACTTAAGCAGCTCACTGACAACCACATCAGGTACGTGGCTGGTAGGATGGACCCAGATGTTGGGCAGGGAAGCTAGGAGATGATAGGAGCCAAGCCCATTAGCTGACTCCACAAGTCAAATCCCTACCCATCTCTCAAGCCTCAGATCAAATACTGCCTCTTCTGTGTTGTTTTTTTTTTAAGTCAACTCCCTGAACATTTATTCAGTGACTACTATGGGTAGGGCCTAGGAAATTGTAAGTGCTGTGAAGGCAGGCACCATCACAATCATACCCCGTGGGAGCCTGCCTGCCAAGCCTGTTTGTGAAGTTTGCCCTGATATGAATTGAAATATAACAGGTACCTAAATATTCACAGACCTGGAAGAAATCTTACCAGTCCTCTTATTTAATAGATGAGGCACAAAGAGATAAAGCAGCTTGCCTAAGGTCACACAGTAAATGAATGGCAGTGGCAGAGTCAGGTTTAGAACCCAAGTATTCTGATAGCCAGACCAATGCTCTTTTTTCCCTCTCTTAGTCATCTCTAGCTGGTGCCCTTTGGAGAGATGATTGTTAAATTTTCAGTGTGAGTACTTATTTACACTTCAGAAATCAGCAAACACTACAAACCGGGGCTAGATTTATTGTTTTGATGATTGTTCTAGACTTAAGAAAGTGGTAGAGAAAATTTTAACAATGCAGATTAAATTTTAGTGTGTTAGACCTACTTATTTTTCCCCCTAGAGAGTCAGTTGTTAAACATTTACCAGTACACTCCTGCCCCTGTTCCATAGTTGCCTCAACTAGACTATAACTGACCAGGACAAGTTTCCTCCTTCCCCAAGCATGTTGTCACCTTATTGGCCTACGACTGGAGCACACAGGAAATCCACCTGATTCCCACCCTCCTCTACCCACCATGATGGGGGCATAGCATGAGCTGCTGTGACATGTGGCTTGGCTGGTGTCTCTCTGGTGCTCAGGTACAGCGAGGAGCGAGGCTGGGAGCTGCTCTGGCTGTGCACCGGCCTCTTCCCACCGAGCCAGATTCTGCTCCCGCATGTGCAGAGGTTCCTCCAATCGCGGAAGCACTGCCAGCTGTCCACAGACTGCATGCAGAGGCTCCAGAAGGCTCTCAGGTATGCGCGGCTGAGGTGAGATGCAGTGGGAGCCCCAGGGGCAAACACAGGACTGTTAAGTCGTGGAAATGCAGGGGTGTGAGGGAACTCCAGACAGATCCCAGGATAACAGAGTTTAGAACTGGAAGCAGCCTAGATAATAAATCCCTCCCTTTCATTGATTTTATGTAAGTGCAAGAATATCTGTTCCTTCCCCCACACCTCCTGTTCCCCAAGTCCACCCCTGGATTCTGATAGGTGAGCATTTGCCTTACCTTGTAGAGATTCCTAGCTCCCATTTATGCATTGTTGAAATTTCCCCTATTAGAAGGTAAGCCTTTGTGGGCAGGAATTCTCTTGCTTGTTTAGTATCACCAGCACTTAGTACAGTTGCTGGCTGGCCTATAGGTGCTTAACAAATGGTTATATCTATCTAGCCTCTCTTTCTCTCTCTCTCTCTCTCTCTCTCTCTCTCTCTCTCTCTCTCTCTCCCTCTCTCCCTCCCCCTCCCTCTTTCCTTGTCTTTCTCTCCCCCCCCCCCCACATCTGTCTCTTATCTCTCTCTCCTGTCTGTCTGCCTATCAATCCTGCCTGTCTGAAGGTCTATTTATCTATCTCTTCATCTACCTATCTATTATCTAAGTTTCTATCAACTACCTAACTTCCTTCAAGGCTTAGGTGAGATGCCACTTTTTCCAGGATTCCCCCAGGGAATGCTTTGTCCTTCCCCAAACATTCCTAGAGCACTTTGTTCCGGTCTCTTTTTGCCCCTCCACTTCCTCTTTATGTTGTGATGGATGTCATTTCCTTGGCCAGAAAAGGGTTGTGACTTACTCAAGAGTGATATGGGTGGGAAACAGCAAGAACAGGATTTGCACTCAGGTCCTCTGAATCCACATGTGGTTAGTATTCTTTGTAGCATACCAGACTACACCCCACTGCCCTCGAGAAGACATCTTTAGTTCCATAACCTCTTCTTTCCCTAGTCCTCAAATGCAACCTTCCCCCTTGAACTCCACAAAGCATTGAATCGTGTGTCCCTGGTGTACTGCTCACGCGTGTATCATGAACTATGTACATACATGCATGCTTCTTACGTATGACTCCATAGCTCTGCACTGACTGCTCCTCATGCCTGGAATGCTCTTCCTCCTCCCCTCTGCTTCTGAGCTCCCCAAAAGACTCAGTTTGAATCCCACGTGCCACAGTGGGATTTTCCAGGCCACCAACCCCTGTACCTTGCTGGTGCCTTCCCACTAATATTACCTCTCATTTATACTATGTATATTGTGTGTGTGCATACATGCATATATATATATATGTATGCGTATATATAGGCACAAATATACACATATATGAATACATGTATATATGAATACATATTGTGTATATATATGTATATTACACACACACACACATACGCACATATTAGTTGTTATTCAGTCATTTCAGTGGTGTCCCCAACTCTTCACAATCCCAGATGGGGTTTTCATGGCAAAGATACTGGAATGATTTGCCATTTCCTTCTCCAGCTTGCTGCAGCTGGCGCAGCGGGGTTCTGGAAGTGGAAGCTAGAAGGGGGCAAGAATGCATGTGGTAAAGAAAGGAGAAGCGTACACGAGCTTAGGTTAGCATAGCCTGGGCAAACTCAGAAGCAAGTCACTGCCCTGAGCCACTCCAACAGACTGGATTTTATTGAGGTTGTTGATGTTGTGGCAACATTCTAAAGTTGCACAAGACATAAGCAAGTATAATGAAAAGCATGTAAATATTATATGGGTATATTATATTTTACTTTATGAGTCTTTGTTCTATCTTCATGATAAAGTGCGTTATACAAATTGTTTGAGGAATATCCTGCCCAACTGCATTTCCATGCAAACATACTTGACTCCAGGGTCACATCTCTGCTTTTGTGGGGAACATGTTCCTCATGTACAGCCTTTGCTGTTTATGAGTTTAGTGGAGTCAAGCTGTGCTCATCTGGTTTCCTGCATCTCCCCCTTTCTTCTTAGTTTATGAAGAACCTTGGACAGGATAATCTGGGGTTGCATATCATGAAAAGCAGCTCTAGTTTTTATTGGTGACACAGAATACCCAGTATAATTATACGGTGTTCCGTCATTATCTAATTCTACTCCCTCTGGGAGTTTAGGGTGAGGCGTCCATCTAGTATCATTAACATATACCACAGGAGGTTTATCAGCCAAGTAAGAGCCCATGTGGTGGGTGACTTTTGGAGCATAGCCCAATATGTGTCTGCTAGGGCTCCTACCGCTAGGGTGATGATGGTACACATAGCTATAAGTAGGTTCAGGGCAGTCTCAGGGAGGCCTGCTGCCTCCATCAATTGTGCTGCCATTTGTAACATCTTCTTAACCTGACCCCAGGTCATCGGGGCCGTCTCTTGAGTTCTTCTTGTTGTTGTTCTCACTCTCCAAGTCCCGTCATCCCCAAGAGCGAGATCTTTGAATTGCCTGCTGAGGGGGAGGAGCCCAGATGGCAGAATGAAAGCAGGAACTTGCTTGAGCTCCCATTCCAACTACCTCCAATACCTGTAAAAAAAAATGTCTCCAAACAAATTTTAGAGCTACAGACCCCACAAAGTGACACAGAGAAAAAAATCTCCCATGGAAGACAGCCTGACAGGCCACCAGGAAGGGTCTATCACACTGGGCTGGGAGCCAAGCACAGTCCCATGTGAGCTGCACCAGCCCAGACTCACCGTCCAGACTAGCTGGAATGGACTTCAGGAGAGTGAATCACCAGCAGCTGTGGGGGTTTCCAGAATTATCAACCCATACACACCAAAGAGGAAGTAAAAGGTCAATAAGAAACTCTGTTGGAACTGGGTGAGAGAAGAGCATAGTCTAGCCCTGCTCCCAGGGCCTCAGAGGTAGTTGTGGTGTGGTGGCTGTAGCTGCTGCCATGTAACTGCCTCCAGAGGTCCTGGCCTGCAGATCATAGGGGACCAAGCAATCATTCAGAGGATAATTTCTCTTGCTTTGACCTGTTTCAATCTGGGTCACAGTCTTGGGTGGTGGTCTTGGGGTGAGGAGTGCTAGAGTGGCAGAGCTTGTGAGAGGGCATCCTCCTCATAGCTCTGACAAAAGCTGTGCAAAACCCCAGAAATTTGGGACACGGTTCTCTCCACTCTGGAAGCAGAGTTCTACCATGGCAAAGAGCTCAAAAGTCAAATAATTGGCTGGCAAGACAAGCAAACAGAGGAAGTGCAATCAGACCATAGAAAATTTGGGGGGGGGGGGACAAAGAGGACCAAAACATAGAACTAGAAGAAGACACCAAAGTGAAAACTCCTGCATCAAAAGCCTCCAAGAAAAATATGAATTGGTTACAGGCCATGGAGGAGCTCAAGAAGGATTTTGAAAATCAAATAAGAGAAGTGGAGGAAAAATTGGGAAGAGAAATGAGAATGATTCAAGAAAATCATGAAAAGCAAGTCAACAGCCTGCTAAAGAGACTCAAAAAATGCTGAAGAAAATAACACCTTAAAAAATAGACTAACTCAAATGGCAAAAGAGGCCCAAAAAGCTAATGAGGAAAAGAATACCTTAGAAAGCTGAATTGCTCAGATGAAAAAGGACTTTCAAAAACACTGAAAAGAATAATTCCTTCAAAATTAGATTGGAGCAAATGAATAAAAAAATGAAAAAAAAAGCTAATGACTTTATGAGAAATCAAGATACTATAAAACAGATCCAAACAAATGAAAAAATAGAAGGCAATGTGAAATATCTCATTGGAAAAACCACAGACCTGGAAAATAGATCCAGGAGAGATAATTTAAAAATTATTGGACTACCTGAAAGCCATGATCAAAAAAAGAGCCTAGACATCATCTTTTAGGAGATTATCAAGGAAAACTGCCCTGATATTCTAGAACCAGAGGGCAAAATAGAAATTGAAAGGCACCAATTGTCTCTCTCTCTCTCTTTTTTTTTTTTTGCTTTTTGGAAGGCAATTGGGGTTAAGTGACTTGCCCAAAGTCACACAGCTAGTAAGTGTGTCAAGTGTCTGAGGCCAGATTTGAACTCAGGTACTCCTGACTCCAGGGCTGATGCTCTATTCACTGTGCCACCTAGCCGCTCCTACACCAATTGTCTCTTGAAAAAGATCCCAAAAAGAAAACTCCTAGGAATATTATAGCCAAATTCCAAAGTTCTCAAGTCAAGGAGAAAATATTACAAGCAGTCAAGAAGAAACAATTTGAGTATTGTGGAAACACAATCAGGATAACACAAGATCTAGCAGCTTCTACATTAAGGGATCAAAGGGCTTGGAATATGATATTCTAGAGGTCAGAGGAGCTAGGATTAAAACCAAGAATCAACTACCCAGCAAAACTGAGTATAATACTTCAGAGGGAAATATGGTCATTCAATGAAATAGAGGACTTTCAAGCACTCTTGATGAAAAAACCAGAGCTGAACAGAAAATTTGACTTTCAAATACAAGAAGCAAGAGAAGCATTAGAAGGTAAACAGGAAAAAGAAATCATAAGTAACTTATTAAAGTTGAACTATTTACATTCCTACATGGAAAGATAATAATTGCAACTCATGAGACTTTTCTCAGTATGAGGATAGTTGAAGGGAATATATATGTATATATGTATACATGTATATATGTATACATGTATATATGTATACATACATATATGTATGTATAGGATGGTGTATGTATAAGTATGTGTGTATATGTGTGTACATGTATACATAGACAGAGGGCACAGGATGAGTTGAATATGAAGCAATGATGTCTAAAAAATAAAATTAAGATGTGAGAGAGGAATTTATTGGGAGAAGGAGAAATGGAGAGATAGAATAGGGTAAATTATCTCATATAAAAGAGGCAAGAGAAAACTGTTACAATGGAGGGGAAGACCAGGAAGGTGAAAGAGAATGATTCAACCTTATTCTCATTGAATTTGGCTTATGGAGGGAATAACATACACAATCAATTGGGTATATTACCCTATAGGAAAGTATGGCAGAAGGGGATAAAAGGGGGGACGTTAGAAAGGAGGGCAGATTGGGGAAGAGGATAGTTAGAAGCAAATACTTTTGAAAAGGGACAGGGTCAAAGGAGAAAACAGAATAAATCAGGGGTGGGATAGGATGGAGGGAAATATAGTTAGTCTTTCACAATAAAACTTCTATGGAAATGTTTTGTGTAACTCCATGTACAACCTATATTGAATTGCTTGTCTTCCTAGTGGGGGTGGGTGAGGAGGGAAGAAGGGAATGAATCTGGAAATCAAAATTTTAAAAACAAATGTTAAAAAATTTGGTTTTTACATGCAACTGGGAAATAAGATATACAGGCACTGGGGTATAGAAATCCATCTTGCCCTACAAGAAAGTTGGGGGAGGGTATGGGGGAGGAAATAAGAGAGAATAGATTGGAGGAAGGGGTATTGAGTAGGCTCGCTATCTTGGGGTGGGAGTAAGGGAGAGATGGAGAGAGAATTTGTAACTCAAAATCTTGTGGAAATGGAATGTTGAAAACTAAAAATAAATTAATTAATTAAAGATGAAAAAATTTTAAATGACTTTCCTGCTGATCTGTTCCCCATCCATGGTACAGCTTGATGTTTCTCAGTGTTACCCACTCTGTTCTGGCACCTGTGGACACACAAGCATATCCTAGGGCCTTGTGAGTAATTTCACAGGGCCTTCACATGGTCTTCCCTCTATAGGCTTCTACCAAACTAAAGGGTGAGCTGGCAAAGCTTTATCATGGGCAAAATGTTTTTGCATGAGAGCAATTCCCTGGTCATTGCAAGTGAAAAAATTTAAAGTTAAATGTATTAGTTTGAGTAATTTATTAGGATTGGCTGATAATTTCCCATAGCAATGCTCATATTCCCCCTTTTGTTTTAAAATTTGAGCTTTAAGGAGCTGATGGGTGCCTTCACTAATTCTTTGACCACAGAGTTATAAGGGATGCCAGTTTTATGGGTAATTGTCCATAAGGAACAAAATTCAGAAAAAGCTTTACTTGTATAGCTAGGGCCATTAACAATTTTGATGGTGGAATGATACCTAGTACCAAAAATGCTTCCATATGATGAGATCTGACATTAAAAGAGGATTCCCCTGGATGGGCGGAGGCCCATACAGCATGAGAGTATCAATAGAAACATGAACATATTCATATCTACCCAATGATAGGACATGAGTCACATCTATTTGCCAGATTTGATTGGCTTTGAGGAGGATTCACTCCCAATGAGAAAGGAGAAAAGGAGAAAGGGGCACAAGAGGGACATTCTTTGACTAATTCTTGGGCTATCCATCTGGGTAGGCCAAACTGGTGACGGAGGATTTTGGCCGGTTGGTGTAAAAGGGAATAAAAGAGTCTGGCTTCTTTGAGGGTGAGAGAAACGAGATTATCAGCCTGTTGGCTGCCTAGTGTTAATGGGCTGGTAGATTGGTGTGAGACCATATATGAGTGATAAAGAATGGAGAGGTACAGCTACAAATCGTATTCTGAGTTGATAAGAATAAATCAAATAGTTGCTGTTCAGATACAGGCTTGATTTTAGCAGTTTCTAATCAAGAAATTAATTGGACCATGTATTGAGAATTGGAAATTATATTACATGGGAAAGAGACATGATCAAGGGCATTTTTAACAGCTGCTAATTATGCCTTTTGGGGGATGTGTGTGAGGTTTCTAGTATAGTTTTCTGGGTTCCATAAACTACTGAGGCTTTTCCGTTATTACAGGCGTCAGTGAAAACATTTATATATTAGGGATAGGATGAATGAAGGTTATTTATGGAAAGATAAAGGGATGCATAGATGCAAAGTGTAGAATCTTATTGTTAGGGAGGTGATTATCTACAGAACCTAGAAAATCTGCAAAAGCTACCTGCCAGGGCAGGTAATGAGCCCATAAAAAGTTATACTGCTCTCTGTCCAAAGGCATACATATTATCTGGGGGTCGACCCCAAATATTTGAAGAATTGTTTTTCGCCCATCAATGATCTTGGAGATTATTTCTACATAAGTGACTAAAGACTTTCTTTGTTGGTTAGCTAAATGAATCCATTCCAATACCCCAGATGGTTGATATATGGCTCCAGTGGGTACATAGGAGGTGGGGATGACAGAAGAAGTCTTCTCAGAAGGATCAACCCTGAGTACTTGAGCTTCCCAAATCCCTTATTCCACAGTACTTAACTCTGCTATAGCCTCAGGAGTAAGAGTACAAGGAGAAGGTATAGACGAATCCCCTTTTAGTATGTCAAATAAATGTCTCAAGTGGGCAGTAGTTATTTTTAATGAGGGCCTAAGCCAATTTATATCTCCTATTAGTTTTTGAAAATCATTATGAGTCTTTAAATTCTCTCCTTATTTCTAGATTTTGTGGCTGAATGCATGACAGCCTCTATGATAGTTCCTAAATATTTATAAGGTTCTATTTTTTGAATCTTTTCAGGGGCTATCAGAAGCCCATACTTGCAGAGATTTTTCTAAATTAATTAATAGAGGGTCTAATTCTTCTCCTTTTGAGGTTGAAATCAACATATCATCCATATAATGGATAATATAAGCCTTAGGATAAAGGTGCCTAGTGGGAACGATTGCTTTTTGTACATATTTTTGGCACATTGTAGGGCTGTTTTTCATTTCTTGGGGCAAAACTGGACACTGGTATCTTTTTCATGGGGGCCTTGAGATTAATTGATGGGACAGAAAAGGCAGATCTTTGCTTATCTTGTTCAGCCAAGGGAATAGTAAAAAAGCAATCCTTAAGATCTATGATCACCAAAGACCATCTTGGGGGAATGGCTACGGGGGTAGGGAGTCCAGGTTGTAAGGCTCCCATGACTTGCATTTGTTTATTCACTTCCCTTAGTTCATGTAAGAGCCTCCACTTCCCTGATTTTTTACAGATAGTGAAGATAGATGTATTCCATGGTCTGATTCCTCAATATGTCCTGCATCTATCTGTTCTTGAACTAGCTGATGTATGTGTGCGAGCTTCTCCCTTGACAGGGCCACTACTCCACCCACACTGGTTCATTCATAATCCATTATATTGGATCAGCTATGGGTGGGGGAGAATGATGCAGGACCCCTATGAAAAATCCTTTCTGCTGTTGGGTGTAGCTATAATAATACCCAATTGGGATAGTATATCCCGACCCCAGAGAGTTAAAGGTATACCTACTATGTAGGATTGGAATTCACCTTGATTGCCATCATCATTACTCCAAACAAGATCAAAAGCATTTTTATTAATATCTCGAGGGCTCTCCCTTGTGCCCCCAAGAGTTTGAATTGTCTCCAGGGTAGGCCAAGAAAAATAGCAATTGCAGAAACATCAGCACCAGTGTCAATAAGGCCCATGATTCCTTTGTTTTTTATGTTAGGTATCATAGTTAGGCGCTCATGATTGTTTGTGACCAGTATGCAGCATATTGTCACCTGCTACCAAAGCCAGAGGGTCCTTAAATTTGAGTTTTTGTCTTCCCAATGGGTATATATGGTAGGAGTAGTTGCGCTATTCTCATACCTTGATGTAAAGGTAGGAGGGAGGAACATCGAGCTATAACTCTAATTCCCCTTGTGTAGTCTACATCTGTAACTCCAGGAAAGACTTTGAGGCCCTTCATAGGGAGACTACTTCATCCAATTATTAAGCTGACAGTGTTTTTTGGGATAGGGCCATAAACACTGGTTGATAGGGTGACTATTCCCTTTTCAGGGGATAATACTATATCTCGATCAATGGGTAGATCAAGGCTGGCGCTGCCCTTGGTCATTCTATATAACAGAGAGATGGTAAACTTGTTCTTTTCAAGACCCCCATTTAATTTTGGGGGGCTCAGGGAGAGCCCCTCTAAGTGTTTCCTGACTGATGTGTAACTGGAGTCCCATCAATCTTGAATTTAGAATGACATTGATTGGCCCAATGTTTACCCTTCCTGCATTTTGGGCATATGGGGGGGTCCCTTCTGTTTGTACAACCACTATTGGCTCTGAGGCCACTAGAACGTAATGGGCATTCTCTCTGAAAATGGCCTTTCTTCCCACACTGATAACATGTCACTCCTTCTTTTAGGGCTTCTGCTAACATGACTTGTTTATGGGAGGCAGTACCCACATCTTGGCAGGCCTTTATAAAATTAGTAATTCTTCCTACTACCTTTGTGGGGGCTAGAACCTTTTTACAATCCTTGTTGGCATCCTGTTAAGCAAGTTGTTTAATCAGAATGTCTGCAGCCTCACTATGGGCTACCTGCCTCTTCACTGCTCTGGTCAAGTGGTCAATAAACTGGGAATAGGGTTCTGTAGGACCTTGCAAACAAGCAGTGAATGAGTTTGTGGGACTCCCCTTTTCTGGTAATAATTGACAGGCTCGTCTGGTTGCCAAACTGATTTGTTCAAAAACTTTCTGTTCATACTGTAATTGGTGCTGTAAGTCACAATAAGCCCCTGTCCCTGTCAATTGTTCATAATTAATGTTCAGCCCCACCCAACGGTTGGCTCTTTCCTGTTCTTGGCAAAAATCACTGTACATTGTTTTCCATAACATGTAGTCTCTGCTATCTAAGGCAGGCTTTGCCAAAGTGAGCCAATCAAAAGGGGGGAGAATCTGTCTCCCCAAGGATTCTATGAGGGCCTCGGTGGAAGGAGAGGTAGCTCCATTTTGAATGACACTATCGCGGAAAGCTTTGAGAGTTTTATAGTCAAACATCTGGGGCTCTACTATGTTAAAATTTGGGTTATTAGGGTCGGGGCGGACTGGCACAGGGAAGGCCATTTCTACTTCATCTGCTAAAGAAATGTATTTCATGGCATCTTGTAATGGGGTTAGTTTACAAGATCCACTAGATGGAGTCGTTTCACTAGGATCAGAAAAATTATGTGTTAGAGGTAAAGGCATGGCAGTGGATTGGTTAACAATGAAAGGATTATAAAGAGGAAGAGGAGGCTGTAGAAATTAAGGGGGAGCCGTGAATGACCTCCACCATGTACCTGGGGGCCCTCAATGGTTCTAATCCTTGTTTTATTAAACCCTGCATAGACAGCACAGAAGAAGAAACAGGCAATGTGCCTTTTTCATACTTTCCCCTATACGATCCCAATTTTCCGGGTCTATGGTCCCTTCCCCTGGGAACCATGGATTAGGCTTTATAATTTCCTCTACCATTTCTTCTATTTTACCTTCCTGAATTTTAGCCCCGGATTCCTTTGCTAGACATTTTAGTAAATTGACGTAGCTCTTATGGGTAGAGTTTTCTTGTCCCATAATTAGTACCCAGTATTCGTTGTCGCTACTCTGGGAGAGATGGGGCTGCCGAGTCCTGTTGTCCCCAAATCTGCCCCTTCAGGTCCTGGTTTGGGCGCCAGTTGATGCAGCCTGTGCAGCGGGGTTCTGGAAGTGGAACCTAGAAGGGGGCAAGAGTGCATGCGGTATAGAAAGGAGAAGCACACATGAGCTTAGGTTATAGCATAGCCTGGGCGGATTCAGAAGCAAGCCACTGCCCTGAGCCACTCCAACAGGCTGGATTTTGTTGAGGCTATTGATGTCATGGCAACATCCTAAAATTGTACAAAACATAAGAAAGTATAATGAAAAGCATGTAAAGACTATATGGGTACATGATGTTTAACTTTATGAGCCTGTGTTTTGTCTTCATGAGAAAGTGCCTTATACAAATTGTTCAAGGAATATCCTGCCCAACTGCATTTCCATGCAAACATACTTGACTCCATGGTCATGCCTTTGCAGGGAACACATTCTTCAAGTACAGCTTTTGCTGTTTATGAGTTTAGTGGGGTCAAGCTGTAGTCATCCAGTTTCCCGCAAGCTCATTTTCCAGATGAGGAAACTGAGGCAAACAGGTCACACAACTAGTAAGTGTCTGAGGTCAGATTTGAACTCAGGAAGAGGAGTCTGCCTGACTCTAGGTCCAGCACCCTATCCACTGTACCACCTAGCTGCCTACATATATAATACCTAGATATTTCCATATTGTCTTCCCCATTAGAATGTGAGCTTCTTGAAGGTAGGCATCATGTCTTTTTATTTCTTTGTTTAGCACAGCATCTGATACATCGTTAGTGTTTAGTAAATGCTACTTCTTGCTGATATGTTTCATATCTCCCCCCACTAGACTGTAACCTTTATGAAGGCAGGGATTGTATTTGCATTGCTGTAATGGTTTTGAGGAATGAAGGAAAAGGAAGGAATGGAGGGGCTTCATGAGCATCTTGGGCATCTCTGTAGGTTTGATGGACTGTAGTGTTGGATGGATGCCCCTGCATCTTCATCAGTCACCCTGTACCCATGCTCCTGAGCAAGTCCTTGGACCCTTGCTCCAGTCCCCTTTTTCCCTGGTCTCTGACAGTGAACGAGGTGCTTTGTCTTTCAGGAACGGCTCTCGGAAGTATCCTCCCCACCTGGTGGAGGTGGAGGCCATTCAGCACAAAACCACCCAGATTTTCCACAAAGTCTACTTTCCTGATGACACTGATGAGGTAAGCCAGAGGCCAATGCAGCTTATTCATTCCCTGCCTTGGGTTAGGCCAGGGCTTAACCCATGTTAGATCATGGGAGATGACAGGACAACAGAACTCTGGGATGGCTGTCACGGGACTTAGAGCTGGAAGGGACCTTAACAATCACCCAGAGCAGCTTTCTCATTTTACAAAGGAGGGAAAAGAGGGGAAGTGACTTGTTCAAGGTTATACAGGCAGTGCTTGGCCATCAGGATTCGAATCCAGTTCTTTTGACTCCAGATTCATTCTTCTTCCCATTACTTGATTAGATTCTACACCCAACTTCCAATTGACCATACTCTTATGTTCTCTAGCTTTGTGGGAATCATCCTAGGAATTCTGCTAATTCTGTTTTTTTCAGAGACTACATGAATACCTATGTCCTTTACCATGCTTACCTGTAGCAGGATTTCCCTGTCTTCTCCTTACCACTCTTTTGACCGTGGCCATAGCCTTCAAGGCCAGGTGGACTTCCTCATCAATCGCTCTCTCACTGCTACTTCCTTAAAGTTATCCTCCTTACTCTTGTCACTTCCAAGTCCCATGGCTGGCACCCACAACAACACCCACCCCCCTTCTTACTGTTAGTGTGTTGGCTAAGTCAGCCATAAGTTGACTGATTAGAAGTCAGCTCTTCAAAGAGTACAGGGCCACAGAGAGTCGGAAGGGACCTCAGAGAGCATCTAGGTGAGTCCCTACCTAAGAAACCTCTTCTTTAGCTTCCCTGACAAGTGGCCAATCAGCCTCTACTTAAATACCTCCAGTGGCAGGCAACTCACTACTTCTCAAGGCAGTCCATTCTACAGTGGAAAACTTTAATTATCCTTAGATAATTATCTAATTATCCTTACAGTCTTTTGCTCATTCCAATGCCCTATGGAGCTTCTCAGGTAACTCCTGCCTTATGAACTCATGTTGTGGCCTCATGGGGCAAGACAGAATGTTAGTGACTGACAGGCAATGTGAAAAACAAGCATTTATTAAGTGTCTACTGCGTTCAAGGCCTTGTGCTCAGCACTAGGGATACAAAGAAGATAAATGGCATGACTCCTGACCTTAAGGAGATTCTGTTCTAATAGAGGGAATTGGATATGTGCACAAACGAGCATTATATGGGGTAGAGAATGATGAAGTGCCCAGGGAAGGCCAACCATGGAGGCTCAAAAGACTCAGGAAAGGAGGATTTAGATTTTTAGAGCTTAGAGGAAACTTAGAGCTTATCCAGTCCAGAATTATATAGTGGAAGAAGTCAGGATTGAGAAGATCTGGACACAAGTCCTACCTCTAACTGCCTTTGTGACTTTGGGTGAGTCCCTTAACCCACTAGGACTCAGTTTCCTTATCTGCAAAATGAGGGAGTTGGACCCATTGGCCTCTGAAGTACCTTTCACCTCTAGAGCTATGATCCTTACATTACAGATGAGGAAACTGAGGCCAAGAGAGGTGACGTCCAAGGTCACATAGATGGCAGCAGATTTAAATGGTAGCAGGGATTTGAATCCCAGTTTTGCTGACTTCTGATTTCTAGCTCAGTTCTCTTTCTACTATACTTTACTACCTATACTTCAGCCTTGGAAAATTAGAGAAGGCTCCATGGAAGAGAGGGCACTTGATTTGAGTCTTGAAGGAGATGAAAAGGTGGAGATAGAATGGGGGTTGGATGGAGGGTGGGCCTTTAGACAAAGGCATGGAGGTGGGAGAGGACAGAAAGAGGATAGTACTGGTTGTGAGGAAAAGAGAAATTAGACCACAGTCAAGAGAAACCTCCTAGGCCAAAGCAAACAAGGCAGAATTGTCTGAAGTTTAAAGGAAGAAAACATACTCCAACTTTCTTACAGCAGAAGTGGCCAAAGTGAATAGGAAGGTAAGAGAGGACTCCAAAGAAGACCCCTGGGGAAGTGGTCATGGGAGTGCAGGTTTCCAGAGGGAAGGGGCTAGGGATTGAGGGAACCCTGTGGGAAGAGAGTTCTAAGAGCATCTACTCTCTTCCCTTCACACAGGCCTTCGAGGTAGAATCCAGCACCAAGGCCAAGGACTTCTGTCAAAGCATTTCCACCAGGCTGCTTCTGAAGGCCTCAGATGGATTCAGCCTCTTCGTTAAAATTTCTGACAAGGTCAGTCAGTTAGCAAGGACAGCTTGATGTGTGGAATATATTAGATTTAAGTATTGATGGGGAGGTGGGAGAGGAGGGGGTGGTGAGAGATTTTAAACTAGTAGAATAGATGATAATTCAGTTAGGGAGACAAACTAGAGCTCTCACTATCTCTTATACATCCCTGACTGTGGGAAGACAGGCCCACTAATACATTGTCAGTGGAGCTGTGATTTGGTCCACTTATTTTAGAAAACAACTCTGAAAGCAATGCCAATACTGAGCAAATATATACTCCAAGGAGGTCAGAGACAGAAGAAAGATTTTTATAAACAGCTTCCATCATAGATGGATATATATGTATATATATACAGTCCTTGTGCATATGTGTGTGCATATATATACATACACATACATACACACAGATCTATATGAGCAATGAGTATATATGTACAAAACCTTCTTAGCAAGACCTGCTATTTGCTACGTACAGACGTTCATGCCCAGATTTTCCCATCTCCCTACCTTTGCTTATATTCCCTATGTCTAGAGTATGTCTACCTCCCACTATGCCCTCCCGCCATCTGTTGGAATTTCAATCCCACCCTTCAAGGCTCAGATTAAGTTGGCACTTCTTCCAAGAAAGTAATAAATCAAATCTAAGAACCATCTATTAAGTGGATACATTGTGTGGGCCGCTGACCTTGATGATGGGGTGATACAAAGAAGGATCTTCAAGTGTAGTGGGGAGGATCAGCAGGGATGAAAATTAATAAAATAAAAATCAATCAATAAGTACAAGAATGTCTATACAAAGGATGTGAGAAATCCCTAGTTAGGGATGATCAGGGAAGGCTTCATGGAAGAGGAGCTCCCTAAGTTGGGCCTTGAAGGAAGGAATTCCAGTTCAGTTCAACATTTAAGTTGCCTACTATGTGCTAGGTATTGCACTGGGGCTACAGAATCAAATATGGAGCCATCCCTGCCCTCAAGGCTTTCTACTATTCTAACTGGGGCAGGAGTTTGGGGGAGGGGGAAGCATTCATTCCAGGCACAGGAGATGGTCTGAGGTGAGAAAGGGCAGAGGGAGACTGGGAGATGGTAAGTAGACTTTCCTGAGCCCTACCCCATCACCACCAATTTCTGCCCCAACCCAAAGTGATCTGCCCATTGTGGGACTTTGCTTACATCTCTAAGTATAAGCTTGGACTTACATAGTCTATGTACATTAGATATATGTATATAAGGACATATGTACGTATTGCATAGAATCATATATTAGGGTAAAAAGACCCAATGCTCAAAGGTACAAGTCCGCAAAACACTTTATTGATGTTACAAACCATGGCAAGGAGAAGTGACATTTGGCTCATGGGATCAATCCCTGTAGCCCAAATGATTTCTGCTTATAAACGGCTTCCATAATATATGTCATATATCCACACAGTCCTTGTATGTGTATGTACACACATGTGTATATCTATATGTATATTCATATATGTACATACAGACCTATATGGGCAATGGATATATATGTACACATGATATGCATACATACGTATATTCAAACATGTATGTAGTTTTTTGAGAATGGTTTTCTCTGTTTCTCTCTCTACTGAACATTGTTACTTCGTACTTAATAGTTTATAAGCTAACATAACTACTCTCCATTTAATGGATGCCTTTACATACATATAGGTTTATATAGTAGGAGGAATGATGGAAACATTAATCTAGGAACTGAGACTTATAGGACTGGTAGGAATTAAATAAATAGACCTTGGAAGAGAAGGGACTCCAGACGATGGTGTGAGCAAAGGCATGGGGATGAGAAAGGCAAAATAGTTTTGGAGATGGTGAGGGGGTCATTTTGTTGAAAGCATAGGGTATACCAAAGGGATTAGTGAATGGGACAGAAAGCTGGAAAGGGTGGTTGGTTCCAGATTGTAGAAAACCTTGGATCCCAAGCTAGAGAGTTTGGACTTCCTCCTTTAGGCACTGGGGAGCTCCTGGAGGAGGGGGGCTCTTAAGCTGATGAGTGATATGATCAGAGCTGGGAACTAGAGTGTTATTCTAGTGGCCTCTGTAGTATGGACTGGGAAGGGGGAAGAGATAGTTAGAAGATAATCACAACATCCCAGGTCAAAGGTTTGCTGCACTGTTTTCTTCTTAATTTTTTTCATTGTGATTTGTTTAGTAACTTTAAACTTAAAATATAGTTCTAAATAAAGTTTAGACTTGTCTTTTAAAAAATTTGGGTTTAAACTTGGGTAGCAGCAAGAAGTTAAAAACAAGGGTCCCCTATCAGTCACCTGACCCTAACAGAGATGTTTCTCTCCAGGTCATCAGTGTCCCTGAGGGTGATTTCTTCTTTGACTTCGTCCGACACTTGACAGACTGGATAAAAAAAGCAAGACCCATGAAAGATGGTAACAATCTGAGAATTTTTTTAGAACTGGAAAGGACCTTAAAGGCTTTCTGGTACAGCTTTCTTATCATCAGAGAAGGCAATGGAGGTCCAGAGAAGGGCACATATTCTAAGAAGTTAACTCTCAGGAGATAAAAAACCTACAATGGTCAACCTAGGGAATCTGAAGGCTTTATGCCTTATAAGATCTTCCTAAAAGTAATCCACAACTACTTATCCCAGAGGCCTTAAACAATCTCCTTCCTGAAACTGGGATTGGGGAGACTAGATAAACTGATCTCTCCTAGGCCCTTCCCTGATTTTTTAAATTACTGTCCTTCAATGAGGGCTAAGACCGTGTCTTAATCTTGGTATCTGCTAGAGGATTCTACACTTAGTCAGCTTTTAAAAAAAATTAAATGCATTTTGAATTGAACTAAGACCTTCAATGATTCCCCACAATATACCTACACTGTGATCTCATTGCTGTATCCTTCCATGGCTAGAGATCACCATCCATCCATGCCTTCTCATTTCCTCCATCCCAGTCTTCCCATCACTGCTCCACAGGCAGAAAATGTGTGGAAGGTCTTCCCAGGGTATGGCCCTCAGGCGAAACCTTGCAACTGTTCTCCTTTTGCTCTCACTAAATGGCAGGCCTGCCTCCACTTCTGAATGTACATTTCCTGCATCATAGATCTGTACATCATTTCTTGCACATAAGTTTAGAACTGCCGTGTTTCTTTTCATTTCTCTCTGGGTCATTGGCATTTGGATTCTTCATGAGACGACATGTACAGTGCTTCAGAAACTTTAAAGTGCTATACAAATGCTAGTTGTTGTTGTTATCCATGGAAGAGTCTTGGTGTGAAGCAATCGGGTTTTGTGTAAGGGAGTAACTTGGAATCATTGAAAGGGCAGCACAGTTCCCAATGCAACTGCTGCCTTCTTCTTACTCAATTCTGGCCCCAGGTATTGTCCATGCTGGTAGATATACGTATACACATACACATGTACATATCTATACATATGCATAAGTATATGTAACTTATATATGTGTGGCTACATATACAATACGATTGATATATACCGTATTATGTATAATATTTTATGTGTATTGCCAAGGAGACAACTATATTCAATATGGAACATATAATTATTGTATTAATTAAACTATATACGATTATAATATATGTGTAATATATAATTATACATGTATCATCTAGGAGACAATTATATTCTATATGCAATATATAACATATAATTATTATATTACTTCATTATATATAATTATATATATAATATCATATATGTATTACCTAGGAGACAACTCCCAGTTAAGGAAACTCCCTCTACTAATATGGGTTGGTCTCTTCTTTGCAATTTATAGTCTTAGGGAGTTGCCTAGAACATGGAGAGGTTGTGACTTACTTGTCCAGAGTCACACAGGCAGTGAACTTTTACTCTGACCTTCTCATCGGACCATAAAGAAATTCCTTATACCTCAGATTCCTTCTCTGTAAAGTGAGGGGGTCATATTGGCTCTAAATCTTATGATTTTATGATCTATCATTCATCCATTTCCACCCCCACCCTGCAGGGATGATGAGACTGAGCTCCAGAGTAGGGAAGTCACTTGTGGTCGCATATAAAATCAGGGCAGATCTGGGTTAGAGCCCAAGTCTTCAGCCTACTAGGCTTTCTACTAGAACACTTCTATCTCCTAACACATGCCTGTTCTGCTTAGAGTCCTGGCCTGGAGTCTCTTCACTAAGGTCTCTGGCAGAAGGAATAGAACCACTTCAACAATTCTCTTTAAATTTTAAGCCTGCTAGATGTGCTAGATGCTGGAGGAGATACAGGGTTTATACAAAGCTTAACTTAAGACACAGTCCCTGACCTCGCGTAGCTCGCAGTCTAGTAGGGGATAAAACACAAACAGATAAGTGTAACATTCCAATATTACCTGATATATGCATTAGAGAGATGAAGAAAAAGTGCTATGTGAGGTTCTAAAGGGGAAGATTCTTAGCAGTTGGGGAAGTCAGGGAAGGCTTCCTGGAGGAGGTGGCTTTTGAGTAGGATTTAAAAGTTAAATGTAGAGGAATTCACCAGGTAGAGGGGGAGGGCAAGAGAAGGTATTCCAGGCCTTCCTAACCTCCTCCCAGATTATTGTAACAACCTCCCAATTGGTCTCTTTGCCCCAAGTCTTTCCCCACTCCAGTCTATCCATCCCCTATACCTAGAATATACTGCATCCTTACTTCTGCCTCACAGAGTCTCTCTCTTCCTTTAAGAAGCATCTCAAGTACAATCTTCTGCATCAAACCTTTCCTTGTTCTCCCAAAAGCTAGTGCCCTGCCTCCCAATCTACTTCACATTTAATTATTTTCTATACACTTATGTTTACTCACTTTATATGTATGCTATATATATTTATATGAGTACTTGTTGTCTCTCCCATTAGAACACAAGACTCTTGAAGGTAGAGATTGTTTCATTCTTTGTATTTGTATCTCTAGTGCCCCGACACTACCTGGAACATAGGGGATGCCTAATAAATGCTTATTGATTGATTGATGAATTGGTTGATAGTGGACAACAGTAAAAGCCAAGGCTGACAGTGCCCAGTGGCCCTCAAAACCCGTAGGTTTCATTTCCAGGCTTGCCCAAGCTGACAGCAGGCCTGTCTTTGCAGGGATTGTGCCTTCTCTTACCTACCAAGTGTTCTTCATGAAGAAGCTATGGACCAATACAATTCCTGGGAAGGACCCAATGGCAGACTCTATTTTCCACTATTATCAGGTGAGCGTTGGGTATTCTCACTGGAGCAATGCTGTGGAAAGATAGGAGCAGTTTCTCTTTCTTCCTAAACCTAGAGAAATTCTGAGACCCAAGGACTGTTCAGCGATGGCATCTCTAGGGAGGTTTTTGTTCTTAGGAAAGGGATCCAGTGCTTAGTATATAGTAGGCATTTAATAAATGTTTATTGATCGATTGACCTGAAGACTGGTCTGATTCAAGACTACCCCCCACCTCTCCCCTTCCACCTAACTTCCCCCCACACACACACCTCTTCCAATGAGCCTTCCCTTCCAGAGGCCGAACTCTGTCATTGGATAGGGATTGTTATACCCATTTTACATATGAAGAACCTGAGTCTCCTAGAGGGAGAATGAGGGACAAGTGAAGTATTATCCAAAGAGTATCTACCAAAACAAACACAAGATTTAAAAAATATAACTCTAAAATTCTCTTTACAGAAATAACAAATACAAATAATTCGAGAGAGATTCATTGCTCATGGTTAGGCTCTGCTAATATAGCAAAAGTGACAAAAATATCAAAATTAATTTACAAATTTGGTGAATACTAATTAAATTAAATTACTAATCAAAACCAAGGGACTAATATGTAGAACTAGACAAAATAATGACTAAATTAATTTGAAAGGACAAAAAGTCTATGATGTTAGGAGAAATAATGAGAAAAAGTATAGGTTAAATGGTATAATAAAGTATTAGTCATCAAAACTATTTAGTAATGGTTAAAAATAGAAAAATAAATCAGTAGACCAGACTGGATAAGCAAGAAACAGAAGCAATTGAAATTTAAAAGTGTCCCATTGTTTAATAAAGCCAGTAACATAAATTATTGGAAACTCACTTTTTTTTATAAGACTATATATATGTGCCAGGTGGAAAATGAGAGGGGAGAATTACTAGTGTAGAATATTGTCAGATGTAGTTACTGTATTGGACTTCTTTGATTGATTTTTATTATTAGTCACATGGCAGGGTTTAAACAGGGCAGGGGAAGGGTTGAGGTGACTGATATAAAAATAAAATCAATAAATCACAATTTTAAGAAAAAAAATTTAGCTTTGAACCATATCATGGAGGGACTTGAATGCCTGGTATTAGGGAGTCATTGAAAGTTCTTGAAGGAAGGAGTTAGTTTTTTTCCTTGTCCTCATCCTGATATCTCTTACAGGAATTGCCCAAATACCTTCGTGGTTACCATAAGTCTACCCGGGAAGAAGTCCTTCAGTTGGGAGCTCTGATCTACAGGGTCAAGTTTGAAGATGACAAATCCTATTTCCCAAGCATTCCCAAGATGCTGCGTGAGTTGGTGCCACAGGACCTTATTCGGCAGATCTCACCAGATGACTGGAAAAGGGTAAGCAGAACCATTCCCAGGGATAATGGATTTCTCTCTGTCTTCTGGCACCCCATAGTATCTCACACATACTAGATAATCCATGTTTGTTGATTGGCTGAGGTTGGGAGTAGAGGTGGTTGAATGGGGTTAAAAGTTATTGGTGTGAAGGAAAGAAAAAATAAGTCATTCTAATTTTCAACTAGGAGAAGGAGGCAGATTCTTCAAACTACATGCTTGTGAGCATGATTCCAATTTCAGGCAAAATTCTAGAATGTATTATTAAAAGGATGGGTTATGACAAATTATAATTACTAAGAGCCAATGTTCATCAAGATGGTTCAGCAAGAACACGTAGTCTCAACTAACCTCATTTTTTTTTTAAACAAGGTCACTAGACTGGTCTTATCAATTCAGTTTTGTTCAATATACATTTACTAAGAGCCCACTGTGTGCAAGACACCATAATGGGTTCTGGGCCAGAATTTTGGCCACTGGGTGAGGTATAGCAACTCACGAAGATTGTCTATTAAGACACGGAAGGATTGTAATATCTATAATAATGAAGGAAATAGGAACACCCATGAAACCATAGGTCCAAAGTGTTGATATATACTGTGCTGGAAGATTAAGGGAATGCCATAGACATACTCTCCTTGGATTTCAACAAGAAATCTAATGAGACTTTATCTCTGAGATTCTGTGATTTTTAGCATGTAGAAATATGAGTTACATGATAGTACAATTGAGTGGATTTAGAACTAATTGACTTTTAGATCCAAAAAGTATGTTCACTTTTTGGTCATCCTAGAGGGAGGTCTCTACTGGAGGGTCCCAGGCATCTGTCCTGGGCCCTGTGCTGGACAATATTTTTATCAATGACTTAGATCATGTCATAAATAAAAAAAAGTTTATCCCATCTGTAGATTACACAAAGCAGAAGGATAACTAATCCTTTGGGTGATCGGAGTTTAAGTGCCTTCCCACTCTGATATGTGACATTATAAATGCTAATACCATTGCTGCCTTCCCTACTGATATAATCTTTGATTCCTCCCATAGTCCATTGTGGCCTATTTCAACAAGCATGCAGGGAAGAGCAAAGAGGAAGCAAAGCTGGCCTTTCTGAAGCTAATATTTAAGTGGCCAACATTTGGGTCAGCTTTCTTTGAAGTGAAGGTATGAATTTCGTCCCTTAACTGAGCTTCCCAAGGCTTGGGGGGAGGGAGGAGTGGGTTTTGTTTAGAGGGAGGCAGGAGGTGATGGGGACTGGGGCCCAAGAGAAGGGGTGAGAGAATAATACTAATGACAACAATAATGTAAACAGAAATAACACTCAAGGGTAGGTGGAATAAAATGAAACATAATGAGCAGTTTCCGTCCCAGAGGACGCCTTGTGGTAGAGACAGATGAGAACCTATGGGTCATACACTATCAGGCATGGTTTCTGTGTTGGTTTTGTTTACATTTTTTTTCTGTTACTAAGGAGGGTTTGGGAGGTTATATCAGATAATAAGTATGATGTAAAAATCACAGGTCATCAATACAACTTTTTTTTTAAGTGGAGAAATTAAGGTTAGGAAGGAATGAAATAAATATTTATTAAGTACCTACTGTGTGCCAAAGCACTAAGCTCTTTACAAACATTATCTCAGCTGATCCTCACAACAAGTGCTATTATTATCTCCATTTTACAATAGAAGAAACTGAGGCAGATAACAGCTAAGTGACTTGCCCAAGGTCACAGAGCTAGTGAGCATCTGACTTCAAATCTGAACTCAGGTCTTCTTAACTCCAAGCTCAGCATCCTTAAACTATGGGTCGAGATCCCATGGGGGACCACAAAAAATTTGGCAGCTGTAAAAGGTTTCTGAATGTACAACGACCAAAAATTAATTTAAAATCAAATGTGTAAGGAATCTGAGGTGTTTCTGGCAGCGCTTGCCTGTATTGTATTGTACAACTTCACTGCAGCCTTGGTTCTGAACACAAAGCATGTGAATTTTGTGCTGTGCATGCCCTCAGGCCACACAGCGCCAATGACTGTTGCTAAAAACAGGAGGAGGGGTGGTGAGTGGGGAAAGTTTAAGAAACCCTGTACAATGCCTCCTGGACACCTCATCCTCTGAGATCAGAGCAAAGGAGGAGAGTAGGAGAAAAAGCAGAGAGGTTTTTAGTGATGAAGGAGGATGGGTAAAGACTTGAGTCTTCTCAGTAAAGTAGGAAGCAGGATTATCTGATGAGACCCAAAGGAGTAAGAGTAGAGGTGAGGTTTAAAGAGAAGAGAGGAATGCAATGTGATAGAGTGCAGTGCAGAGCCCTGGTTCACAAGTCAGAGGACATGAGTTCAAATACTGTCTAAGATGCTCATTATGTGTGAGCTCAGGCAAGTCATTCAGCTTCCCTGAATTCTTGGCCCCTGAGGTGCCTGTCAGTTCTAGAATCATGATGTTATAATCCTATAGTACTAAGATTTAGATCAGTCTAGGTTAGAAATGTGATGAGGAATCAATCAGAAATAAGAAGATGTCCATGCACAGTGAAGGCTCAGGCAACAGAAAAATTTGGGGGAGAGTCAGGTTTTGTGACTCTCTCCCTGTTCCCACCTCCAAGCATTGCTGGGAGGCACCAAGTTGTGAATCCAATCCAGTCCAACCCAAGAAATATTTATTATGCCTATTATGAGCAAAGTAAAGAAAAAGCATGCAACAGGTCATGGCCGCAAGATGCTTACATTCTACCAAAGAAATACAACATGTAAACAGATAAATATGTACTGTACGTGATAAATTGAGGAGGGAGAGAGTCCTAACAACTAGGGGGAGAGATCAAACAAGATAAGACTTCCAAAGAGCTTAGTTTAAGCAAACCTTAAAGCTCTATAAAAATGCTAGTTACTATTGTTATAATCAGTTTCATTATTGTTATTATTACTATTATTCAGAAAGATTTACCATAGGAGGTAGGACATGAGATGAGCCTTGGATGAAACTAGGGTATCTAAGATGTAGAGATGAGGAGGGACTATGAAAGATGGAATGTGGAGTTGAAGGAACAGCAAATATATTTTCCAGGTTGATGGTTGGAATATAGAGTTTGGGCAGTGAGATGCAATCAGTCTGGAAAGGTAGCCTAGAGCCACCTTCCCATACCAAACAGAGAAATTTATATTTTTTACTAGAGGCAGTAGGGAGCCACTGAAGGTTCGTGGCCAGGGAAGTAACATGGAAAGACATATTTTAGAAAAATTATTTTGGCATACATTTAGAGAAAAATTCGATAAAGAAAAAACCCAAATCTGGGGGTCAAGTGAGAAGACTCTAGAATAGTTCAACTGCTAGGCACACTCAGGGGTATACTAGTAAATGTTTAACATCTAGCTCTCTGAAAGACATGCTCTTAAGTTTAATCCACATCATTAACATTAACATAATTTTCCCCATCTTTCCTTAAGTTTAGTCAATCAACAAAACAATAAATGAACAAGCCCTGATTTGTAGCATTTGCTGATGTTCACACTGAGCAGTTAACATGGAATGGGTTGGAGCAGTTTCCAGTACCCCTCTGGGCACACTAATACATTGTTGGTGAAGCTCTGAATTGTTTAGAAATAAAACATTCTGGAAAAAAATAGGAATCATTCAAAGAAAGTGAGAAAAATGTCCATACACACTGACCCAGTGATTTCAGTGTTGAGCACATATTCCAAGGTGGTTGATGACAAAAAGAAAGGCCCCAGATACACCAAAATATTTATAGCAGCACTTTTAGTGATAGCAAAGAACTGGGAACAAGGTAGAGGCCTGGTGATGGGGTAATTGGCTAACCAAACTCTGGTACATGAATGTAATGGAATATTTCTGTGCTGTAAGGACATGATGAATACAGAGAAACATGGGAAGATGTGTATGAACAGATGCAAATGAAATAAGGACAACCAGGAAAACAGTATACTTAATAACTATAACAATATAAATAGAAAAATAAGAACAAGACAATTCATTATGAATGCTTTGAGATTATAATGACCAAACTTGGTTCCAAAGAAGAGATATGATTCCTTCTTTGCAGAAGTGTGGGCCAGGGATGTGAAATATTGCATATAACAAAAGATTTTTTGCAATGTTGGTTAGTTTTTAGGAATTTTTTTTTCTCCTCCTCTTTATTCTTTACCATAAGGGGAAAGCATGGGAAAGAAATACAGTGGGAAGTGTAGATGATGTAAGAACAAAAGATATCACTAAAATTTATTTTTTAAAAGGAAATAGTCCTACTGAGAAGTAAAGTTAAATTAAAGTTGTGGCCATGTGAGCAAAGAGAAGGGAAATGATTTGAGACAGATCATGGATAATTAATAAGATTTCATAATCAATTAGATATGGGGAGATGGGATTGAAGTAGACACAAGAGTTAAAGATGTCTCTGAGGTTGGGAACCTGGATGCTAGATGAGTGGAGCAAAAATAGAAAAATTCAAAGTAGTCTTGAGTTTAAGAGAGAAAATGAATTCTATTTTAGACATGCTGAGTTTGAGATTCCTGTGACACATTGAGGAAGCAGGCAATTGAGCCTGGATATAGAAATCTGGGAGTCATCTACATAAAAGATGAAAGCTGAACTCTTGTAATTGATGAGGACGTAGAGAGAGATGAAAAGCTGGCCCAGGGCAGAGCATTGGGAAGGCCATTATGGGGTAGGACATGGATGAAAAGCCAATAAAAGAAGCTGAAAAGTGCTTAGTTCAGAGGGGAAAGAAGAGAACCAGCATAGAGGAGAGCATCATAAAATCCCAAGGGGAATAGTGTATCCAGGAGGAATAGATAGTTGATCAAATAAAATAAAATCAACAAGGATTTATTAAGTCTTTACTTTGTGCCAGGCATTGTGCTTCGCTTTGGGGATATAAAATGCAAGCAGAAAGAAATACAGGTCCCTGCCCTCAAGGAGCTTATATTCTAAAGAAGCTGAAAAGTGAGGGGGGGAGGGAGAAAGTACCTGTCAGGGGTGGGGTGGTAGAGGCAGTCCAGAGAGTCTGAAGCAGAGCCTCGAAAAGATTGAAGACATGACTGGCCTGAGTACTTTCCTTAAAATGAAGGGTTTGGTGGGAACCAGTCAATCAGAGGAAGGAGCCATGGGAGAGAGTGAGAAGTCTGGCCATGGAATAGTCTTCCAGGGTGAGGAGCTATGGTAGGAAACCTGAAGCCTCAAGGCCACATGTGGCCCTCTAGGTCCTCAAGTACAGCCCTTTGACTGAATCCAAACTTCACAGAACAAATCCCCTCAATAAAAGGATTTGTTCTGTAAAACTTGGACCCAGTCAGAAGGCCACACCCAAGGACCTAGAAGGCCCCAGTTTCCCCACCCCAGTCTAAAGAGTAATGGAGGCTGGAGAGGAATGCAGGTCAACCATGTCAGATGCTACAGAGAGGTCAAGAAAGGAAGAGACCTGAAAAAAGATCGTTGGATTTAGCAATTAAGAGCTTGGTAGTTGCTCTAGAGAGAGTGATTTCAGTTGAGTGGTGAGGTTGGAAGTCTAAAGGAAGGTGTTGAGAAATGACTTGGTGGGGGGGAGAAGTAGAGGCCAGGTATGCAGGTAACTTTTTATGGGAGTTTGATTTCGGAAGGGGTAAGGGAATAAGAATTTATGTAGTGCTTACTATGTGCCAGGAAATATGTGAGGCTTTTCACAAATATTACCTCATTTCATCCTCACAACAACCCTGGGAGGTAGGTGCTATTATATCTTCATTTTACAGATGAGAAAACTGAGGGAGGTGGCAGTTAAGTGACTTGCCCAGGGTGACACAGCCAGTATGTATCTGAGGCCAGATTTGAACTACATGTAGTCTTTTAGGAATGGTAGAGTCAAGTGAAGGTATTTTGAGGATGGGGGATGCAGGCATGTCTATCCCAGCTAGAAAGAGTTGGTACAAATTACGACCCAAGAGATGATATGAGTCTCTGCTGTCTGAGCTTTGTCAACTGCTACTGGCTGGAGCTTATTTAAATAAGGTCATGTTTTAATTGCATGCCATATGCTCTCATTTCTATTCTTCCAATCAGGTTGTAATTTTAATCTTTGCTCTAACAAATCAATGCTCTATCCATAGATGGAAGATTTGAAAGTGACTACTAGTGGGGCAGCATAGAGCACTGTCTTAGAATTCAGAAGGTCCAAGTTCAAATCTGGCCTCAGATACTTACTAGCTGTGTGACCCTGGGCAAGTCACTTAATCCTATTTGTCTCAGTTTCCTCATCGGTAAAATGAGCTAGAGAAGGAAATGGCAAACTATTCTAGTATCTTTGCCAAGAAAACCCCAAATGGGCTCAGAAGGAGAAGGATGTGGTTGAAAGCAACAGCGACTACATAGGTTCTTCAGTTCTGGTCTATTAAAGTTAGTTAATTTTATTGGGGAGAAGCAGCCCAGAGCCTCCTGCTTCTCCATGTGAATAAAGTATTTATTATATATAGGAGTGAGCTTTATGGGCCACCCACCTGCTTTTGTTCTTGGTGATTTCTTAATCCTGTATATTTTAAAACATTTTTTCAGACATTTTTTTTTTTGCCTTTTTGGAGGGCAGTTGGGGTTAAGTAACTTGCCCAAGGTTACACAGCTAGTTTGTGTGTGTGTGTGTGTGGGTGTGGGTGTTAAGTGTCTAAGGCTAGAACCAAACTTGGGTCCTCGTGACTCTGGGGCCAGCGCTTTACTCACTGCGCCACTTAGCCACCCCATTTTTCAGGCTTTTTCAAACTGTATCTTTTGTCTCATTGGCAAAGGGAGCTCCAGGCAAGAAAACAACCTCTTCTAATGCAGATCATCACCTACTTAACTTACAGCCGTACAGAGTTACCTAGGGTTGTTAAGTGACTCGCCCAGTGTCTCACAGGAAGTCTTTTTTTTTTTATGTGTAAATAGTATTTTGGTTTTTTTCCAGTTATTTGTAAAAATAGTTTTCAGCATTCATTTTGTGAAATTCTGAGTTCCAAAATTTTCTCCTTCCCTTCCCCCCATTCTCCCTGACAGCAGGCAACCAGATATAGGTTGTACATGTCCAGTCATATTAAACATATTTCCACATTAGTATGTTGTGAAAGAATAATCAGAACAAAAATGAAAAAAGCACAAAAAAGTGGAAAAATAGTATGCTTCTATCTACAGTCAGACTCTACAGATCTTTCTCTGGATATGCATAGTATTTTCCATCATGAATCTTGTGGAATTGTCTTGGATTGTTATATTGCTGAGATCTAAGTCATAGTTGATCATTGCACAATATTACTGTTACTGTAGACAATGTTCTACTGGCTCTGCTCCCTTCACTCAGTATCAGTTTATATAAGTCTTTCCAGGTTTTTCTGAAATCTTCCTGCTCATCATTTCTTATCAGACAATAGCATTCCATTACATTTATATACCACAACTTGTTTAGTCATTCCCCAATTGATGGGCATCCCCTCAATTTCAAATTCTTTGCCACCACAAAAAAGAGCTGCTATAGATATTTTTGTACATGTGGGTCTTTCCCCCTTTTTTTATGATCTCTTTGGGATACAGACCTAGTAGTGGTATTGCTGGATCAAAGGGTGTGCACAGTTTCATAGTCCTTTGGGCACAGTTCCAAATTGCTCTCCAGAATGGTTGATTAGTTCACAACTCCACCAACAATGCATTAGTGTCCCAATTTTCCCACATCACATTAGTAAAATCACAGAAAGATTTTTTTCTTTCTATACTTCTCTCTCTCTCTCATATACACATATATACATGTATACACATATACACAATGCATATATATATATATATATTTCCTTTCAAAGAGATTTCATTGAATATGTTGGGATGGGGGTGGGGGAAGGGAAGTGTGCCTGTATTTGGACTAATAGTAATGAAGCAATCAGATTGTATGGTTCAAACAATTAACTAGCTGAGCTCAGAGGGAAGAAAGATGATAGATATTAGGCTGCTCATGGCTTGGCTGGTTTCCTGGAGGCAGTATGAACTAAGCTGGGGGAGGGGAAGTGTGCCTGTATTTGGACTAATAGTAATGAAGCAATCAGATTGTATGGTTCAAACAATTAAGTAGCTGAACTCAGAAGGAAGAAAGATGATAGATGTTGTTAGGCTGCTCCTGGCTTGGCTGGTTTCCTGGAGACAGTATGAACTAAGCTGGGCCTTGAATGATTTTCTAATTGTGGATAAATGGAGAAAAGGAAGAAATGTGTCTTGGATTGACGCAAAGCCCCGGATCTGGAAGAGAATGACTATGCTCACCTTCTGTAGATAGTAAATTGACTATATTCTTGCCTCCCAGCAATTTCCTTTTCCTTGCCTTCCCTGATGTTGGCTCCCTTCACAAGAAAATTTGGGAATCTGACTGCTTTGTGTCTTCTCTTTGCCAGCAAACAACGGAGCCAAACTTCCCAGAGATTCTCCTAATTGCTATCAACAAATATGGAGTCAGCCTCATTGATCCCCGGACCAAGGTGAGAAGGAAGGAAGCATCAAGGAAGCAGAAGTAAAGGCTGAAAGGAAGTTGGGTACAGGGGGTAATGCTCATTGTTATTTTGTCACAAAAGAATGCTCAATGTGGGCATCAGACCGACTTAGAGACCATACTGACTGCCTTAGGAGGCAGGAGACCTGGATGCTAGTCATGGTCTCCTCCTTTGTTGGTTATATGCTCCTGGGTAAGTCACTTCCCTCCTCTGGGTCTCCTTTTCCTTCTCTAGTTGGGTGAGATTAGATGCTTTCAAAGGTCCTTTTTCAATTCCAATATTCTATAGATCTAATACTGTGCCCATTCCCAGTCTCCCTGGGAAAGCTCTTCTTCCAGATGGTGACTGGGATGGGAAGTATGGCTAGAGACTGGCCTCATTCAATTTAATTCAACAAATATTCCTTACCATCCATTATGTACAAAGCTATATGATGGGCAGATGAATGATCACACTACCATACCTGCCTTCATGTAGTTTACAATCCAGTAAGATCACTGGATTTGTACACAGAATCCCAGATCTGTAGCAGGAGGGACCTTGGAGGCCACCTAATCCAACCCCTCTCTCTAGAGGATGCTAAGGTCCAGAGAGCTTGTGCCCTAAGTCAGGGTTACACAGGTAGGGAGTAAGTGCCAAAGGAAGGCCAGCCTCGGCCACATCAGTGCCCCAGGCAGCTCTAGACTGTAAACTACAGAGGAGTGCCGATCTGCGTTTCTGGAGTGAACTTGCATACCAGGAGTCCATCATGCTGATGAAATTGCAGGTCCAGACCCAACACACTTGAAAGACCCAAATGACAGCAAGTGTGCTCCTAAAGGCGAGGGTCTTCCTGGGGGGTGGGGGGTTAGGAAACACTTCTTGGAGGATATGGCAGGAATAGGGATTAGAATCCATTCCCAGCCTAGGGAATAGCTGAAACAGAGGTTTTCTTTGTGGCCATTAGGAACCACTGAACACTTTTTAGCATCAAAGTGACATGGCCATCAATTTCTGACCAAAGGATGGATTGGAGAAGGGCCAGAGGGAGGATGGGAGGAAGACCTGGTGGCAGGCTATCGCAATAGTCCAGTGTAACAGCAAGCACCTAGCGTACCCAGGATGGCTGCTAGCACAGGTTCTTTGATCTGCTTTTTTTAAGGAAAGCAACTCAAAAGGGGTTAACGATCTTATTTCAATTAAACATACACATATATGTATACACACACATATATCATTCACTTAGTTCAGGGGAAAAAGTCAGCGCCCTGAACTTCAGAAAATACAAACAGAAATTACAAGCACGCAGAAAATACAGACAGAGAAACAGACAAGCAAACAGGGCTTCCAGATGTCTGACCATCACATACATACAGTGTTACTTACCAGAGAGAAGCACCAACATCTGGGTTTTCAAAGCCGGGGGTCTCAACGGCTGCCCGGAGTCTCACCTGGCCAAATCACACAGCTCTGCCTAAAGTGAGCCCCAAAGCAAAACCTCACATCAGATGTAAATATAGCCTTCTCCAGGGTCAGAGAACATCCCAACCCTGGAGACCCACTGCCTGATTACAAAGTAGCAAAAGGTGTGGGCCTTCCTGCATAACAAGCTTCCCCTAAGCAAGCTTCTCATGTTGGTCTCCAAGTGAGGCCCATTGAGGGTCAGGGAAGATCTTCAAATTCCCTTACCATTACATGCAGGTAGGCATTAATCAGGGCCTGCACAAGGGTGATCACAGTGAGAATAGAGGAGATGTTCAAGTGAGATGGGCTTAGGGAAAGAATGCTCTCTCTGATGTCAGAGGATCTGGGTTCAAGTGACTCATCTTGTCTGCTATCAATTAAACAATCATTCTGATTAAGCATTTACTATCGTGTTTCCCCAATAATAAGACACTGTCTTATTATTTTTTTGGACAGAAAAACACAAGAAGGCTTATTTTCAGGGGAGGGCTTATTTTAATGAACATTGACAGCAATTTTAATAAACAGGTAAATGTGAACAAAAAAATGTACCTTTATTCAATAAGCAAATCACTGGGGAAGAACAGGATGACGCGCTCACTGCTGCAGCTCTGATTGGATGCAGCTCGGAGCGCGGCGTGCATTTCACGGGGGGGGGGGGGGGGGGGGGGGATAGACGGTGCATACACAGGGTACCATAATGTAGCGCAGGGGATCACCTTCACTACAGTAGCAA
>NW_027187352.1:8005653-8154606 GCF_028583685.1 Petaurus breviceps papuanus
AAGGGGAGGGCTTATTTTCGGGATAGGTCTTATTATCGGGGAAACACAGTATGTGCTGGGGACTATGCTGAGCTCTGGGGATACACTGGGTATACAGTGACAAAAGTGAAAAAGTATTTATTAAGCACATTATTAGCGTGTGTGTGTGTGTATGTGCACGTGCGTGCGTGCTAGGTGCCAGATGCCTCAGTGCATAAAATAATGGACTTGGATTCAGGAAGACCTGAGTTCAAATTTAGCCTCAGACACTAGCTACATGACCCTGGGCTAGTCATTTAACCTTTGTTGGCCTCAGTTTTCTCATCTGTAAAATGGGGATAAAAATTGCACCTACCTCCCAGGATGGTTGTGAGGATTAAACAAAATATTGATAAAATGATTGAAAACCTTAAAGCACTCTGTAAATGCTAGTTTATTATTGTTGTGGCTAATATTAGTGACTTGGACTTCATAGGTCATCTGAGCCTTCCCTCTAGCTTTGGGAAAGAGGCCATACCCATGTCAGAATAACTTTTGTGGGGAATGAGATAAAAATAAACCCTCCCTCAGGAATCATTCCAGGGCTTAATTAACCTTATTGCCAGGAATTTTCCCTTTACTGTTCACCTGAGTCCTTCTGGCTTCGTGGGTCAGTGCTCACCTGGACCAAGGAGAGGCCACGTCACAGAAGCTATTTCTCTCTGGTCCTCAGTTTCATACGGCCGGAGATTTAGATGTGGAAGGGCCGTCCAAAGCCATCAGGTCAGATTCCTCCATGTCACAGCCGAGGAAACAGAGGCCCAGGTGGCTGAGCCAGGCTCTTGGCCAGGACCTGTGACTCTGAAGGCAATGCCGCCTTCCCTGGGCCATGCTGCTGCTCCTCCTCTGTCAAATGGGGACGTTTAGCTGAAGCATCTCTGAGGTCCTTCCCCGCTTCACATTTCCTGAGAACTTAGGAGATGGTGCAGAGGCAGGGCCAGCAGGACTTGGCCCAGAAAGGTAAGGGGAGAGGAGAGGCTGTTGGCAGCCCTCCAAAAACTGCTCCTTTCTTTCAGGATATCCTCACCACTCACCCTTTCACCAAGATCTCCAACTGGAGCAGTGGGAACACTTACTTCCACATCACGATTGGGAACCTGGTGCGAGGGAGCAAGCTACTCTGTGAAACTTCCCTGGTAAGAAAACCTGTTCAGCCTGGGGTGAAGGGTAGGACTCAGTCTGAGGCCAGAGTCAGGGCTCAGCCTGGAGAGAAGAGGTAAGGTGTCAGGGCTGAGGCTCTGACTGGGGCCAGGGCCATGGCTTGAACTGGGGCTGGTGTCCAGACTGGCTTAGGGCTGGGCTCAGTTTGAGACCAGTGGGAAGGATCACTCTGTTGTTGGGAAACAGATTCTCTTTGTGCAATTAACTCTTATATGGAAGCAGAGACTGCAGCTCCAAATCATTAGATCCACTGAAGTAAAACAATGAAATTTAGACCAGGGGGGCCGCCAGGTAGCACAGCGAGTAAGAGCACTGGCCCCAGTGTCCGGATGACCTGGGGGATCGAATCCGGGCTCAGATACTTAGTACCACACCCAGAAATAACTGGCTATGTAACCTTGAGGAAGTTACTTAACCCCAATTGCTTAAAAAAAAAAAAAGAAATTTAGACCAGGGGTTCTTAATCTAAGGCCCACGAATTTGGTTTATTTTTTTTGTCTCTTTAAATTTTTGTTTTTTAAAATTTTGATTTATATTTCACTATAATTGGCATTTTTCATTTTTAAATTTAGTTCTTTTTAATTTTGATAACTATATTTCACTATAACTGACTTCCTTTGTAATGCTATTTTTTTTATTTTTGCATCTAAAAACAAGATTCTGAGAAAGGGTCCATAGCTTTCCTAGACTGCTTGCCCAGAGGGGCCAGGACACAAGAAGGCCAGAGTCCCTGCACTTGGGTCTCAGCATTAAGAAAAGAAGATTCAGGGCACCTTCTGAAGTCAGCCTAAAAATCCATGAAGATCTCTGCTATCCCATCCCAGGAAATTGCTCTGGGCATGGAGGCACTGAGTTATTAAATAAATCAGGAGATAATGCCATAGACTCTAGACTCTATGTAGGGTATCAGACCAAGTGTCAGGAGACCTAGATACTGCTCCTGGCTCTGACAATATCAATCCTTGCCCTCAAGAAGCTTCCATTCTAAGATTATTTACGATATATATGACTTAGTTTCCTCTTCTGTGAAACAAAAGGGTTGGGCTAGAGAAACTCTCAGGTCCCTAGTGCCCTAAGCAAATTAAGCATTAGATCAGGAACTTGGAAACTCCAAGGGTGAGTGACCACTGTGTGATCTCAAGGCCTGATTTAACCTCTCTTTGCTACCCATTAACATCTGGCTACCAAAAATAGGCATGAGTGTTGGTGACTGAGACTCAGTTTAGGAAGAGGTTGGTGAGACTTGCCCAGAATAATGCCCTTTGTTGAAGTGAAAACTGATAACATTGTCTTTGTTTCTTTGCGCCCCCCCCCCCATTTGTTGTCTAGGGCTACAAAATGGATGACCTCCTGACCTCCTACATCAGCCAGATGCTCACCACCATGAGCAAGCAGAGGGGCACCAGGGTTGGCAGATGAATGGAGAGATCCCACGGGCACCTGGCCCTGGCACTGATTAGCCGCCAGCTGAGGCCCGTGGGCTACCCCTGTAGCTGGGGAACAACCTTTGCTTTCCAGGCAGAGACAATGGGAGAAGGTCCAGGGGCCCAGGTCCCGGTCTCTGCTGGGGACAACCTGGACTCGGACTTGGATTCTGCCTCCAGTGAAGATGATTATCTCTGACTAGACTCAGAGCCATTCTCTGCCTTATAGGGGACACCCTCTACCCTTGACTGGGGCAGCTTAATGTCAAAACATTGGAAGAGCACTGGATTTTAGTGTTAGCTTGACCTCTGACTTGCTGTGTGACTCTGGGAAAATTGTATCCCTTCTCTGGGCCACAGTCCCCTCCTCTGTAATATGAGGTCATCGTCTCAGGGGTCCCTAAGGCACCCTCCAGCTCTGAGAAGCTTACTTTCCAGTTCTAGCCCTGTTCTGGCACCACTCGGTGATGCTTAGAGCCACCAAGAAAGCTCCTGCATGACGTCTTGTAGCATTTGTCATAGCTCAGTAAGGACATAGGCAGACACACCTTGGCCTCTTAGCCAGAAACTTCGTGAAAATGTTACCACAACAGAATCCCAGGACCAGAAGAGGACATAGAGGTCCTCCAATCCCACCCACACCTGTGGCAGCAATCTCCTCCCTCAAATCCCCAACAAGTAGCCATCCACTTGAAGGCTTAAAGATCCAGGGTCTCACTAGCCACTCAAAGCACCCACTCATAGGCGGTTCTAATTGGAACTTTTTTTCCCCCTTTTGCTGATCCAAGTTGTACATTTCTGAAACTTCCACTCATTATGAATAAATGAATAAAGCATTCATTCAGTGCTTAAATATGAGCAAAGCAGTGTGCTAAGCCCCTGGGGTACAAAGAGAAACCCAAGGCAGCCTTTGCTCTCAAGGAGAATCTGTATTTATGGGGGAGACAACACAGAAAGGTTTCAGCTGCAAGTCAGAAAAGTCCCATGATCCTTAGGGTGCAACAGCAAAGCAGATGGTAATGCTTCTTATAATTCCTGGTTGGTATAAAAATAGAGCGAGTCCCATCCTTTTTTCCATGAGACAGTCAGCCAGCCAGTCCTTCCAACTCAAAGACAAACTACATCCCGCGCTCCCACCCCCAGCCATCTCCTTTCCTGGCCAAATAGCTCCAGTCCCTTCCGATCAATCTTCCAATCACACAGTCTCCAGGTGCCTCATCCTGGACACAGCCCTCGGACATGCTTCAATTTTGTTCCTGTTTTTCTTACCACAGGGCCCTTGGACTAAAAGTAGCGTAGCCTGGCCATGCCTAGCCAATGTTAATGGCAACCAGACTACCACCTCCCTCCTTCTGGGCACAAGGCTTGCCATAATACAGCCTGAGATCCCTCAGGATCAAAGAGGATTTTATTTTTTTTAACTGCCACTGATTAAGCTGTCAATTGGAGACTGGGAATCAGGCAGAAGCAGATAGCTTTGTAAGAGGGGGTCATGGGGATCTTTTTGTTCATGTAAATGTAAAAAGCAGGCTGGGCTTACCTCTCTGAGACAAGAATGAGGTTTGTGGAGTTGGGAATTGCCTCACTGGTCTTGATGGAGAATGGCTTTCTCAGAGCCTCCCCTTGAAAGCCCTGGGAGGGTGGATCAGAGATCTATACCACCTATCAGAGGTGCCTGGGGAACACTTTGAGGCTGGGCCAGGACAGGAGTGTGTCCCTATCCTCACCTGCTGAGGTCAGGGAGAAGCACTAGCCCTGGGCAGAATTACTGGAGAGGAGGAGGGTGAACAGGAATCTGTCTTCAGACTCTTTCCATAAATTGAGTGCAGTTTAAAAGTCTTTTTTTTTTTAGAGGAATGAGGACATGGTAATAGCAGAAACTGCTGCCAGCCTGGGCCCCTGTGTATAGGGGCTAATTGGGATTTTATTAATATCTTCCCATTAGTTCCTCACAGTGCCCAATATGTCCACCATCAGTGTTCTTTATTTGCTTTTTGGAAGGGGGAAGGCAGGGGGAATTGGGGTTAAGTGACTTGTCCAAGGTCACATGGCTAGTATTAAGTGTCTGAGGCCGGATTTGAACTCAGGTCCTCCAGTCTCCAGGGCCAGTGCTCTACTCACTGTGCCACCTAGCTGCCCCTAGTGTTCTTTTTTAGATGAAGGCATTATCTCTAGAAAGGTTCTGTGAGAAGAAAAACCATGAGTTTGGTTCAAGCCAATAATAGCACATTGTACAGACTACTAGGGTCATGATTTGAATGATTCTCTGTGAATGCCCTTAGAATTCATTTAGGGTGGCTAGGTGGCACAGTGAATAGAGCACCAGCCTTGGAGTCAGGAGGACCTGAGTTAAGGCCTCAGACACTTAACACTTACTAGCCATGTGACCTTGGGCGAGTCACTTAACCCTAATTACCCTGCCATCCCCCCTGCAAAAAAAAAATCTCTCTCTCTACATACATCTTTTTTTTTTTAAGCAATTGGGGTTAAGTAACTTGCTCAACGTTACACAGCCAGGTGTTTCTGGGTGGGTGCTAAGTGTCTGAGCCCAGAATTCGATCTCCAGGTCATCCCAACACTGGAGCCGGTGCTCTTACTCGCTGTGCTACCTGGCCACCCCTCTCTCTGTACATCTTAAAAAAAAATCATCTAGCCCGACCTCATTTCACAGATGGGAAACCAAGGTCCATGGGGTTAAATAGCTTGTCCAAGTTCATGTAGATAAGAAGTGTCAGTCAGGACTCAGTCTAGGGTTTCTTCTGCTTCCAGGCAACATGACTTTGGGTAAGTATGTTAGAACTTCCCCATCTTTGTTCCTTTATTTGTAAAATGAGAGGATGAGGAGGGCCAGGTTTGTAGGGGAGCAACTAGGGATGGGGGATGTTTTCTGGATGTCTCTCAAAGCAGGATTAACTTCATGGATGCAGGGTGAGAGGCAGAGAAACCTCCAACTGTTCAGCTTTCTTTCCCCTCAACCCTTAGCAGGGAACTCCAGCCTACATGATCTATTCCCATCCAATTATCTTCATGTCTAAAATCCTACCATTGGCAAGTCACGCTCCTCTCTGACCTCATTTTTCTTTTGGAGGCAAATGGCGTTAAGTGACTTGTCTAGGGTCACACAGCTAGTAAGCGTCTGAGGCCAGACTTGAACTCAGGTCCCCCTGACTCCAGGGCCAATGTGCTGCCCACTGCACCACACAGCCGCACCCCTTCTCTCCCCACCCTCCCCAGTCTCTTTAGATATGCACATCTGCCAAGAAGGGGAAGAGTCAGGTCTAGATCCCAGTCCTGGGCATGGTCATGGCTGGAGCCCAGGGGTCCATGGTTTGCTGGCTCACTTCTTCAGCTGAGGAGCCCTCACTTTATGATGTTAACATCAATCTCACAGGGTAGGTGGAAGGAATGATTTAGGGAGCCCCAGCGATAGCACAACAGAAATCACTGCCTCTCCACCCAGAGACACGTGACCACAGGTGCAGGCCCAGACGGTGTCAAAGGCAGGACTTGAATGCAGGACCTCCCAGCTCCAACTTCTGCTGGCTACCTTGGGTTCTGCTTCTGCACTATGCGGCCTTCAGCAAGGCCACTTCTCCCTCTCTCTGCACCTCAGTCCCTGCCCCTGTGAAGTAACAGAGTTGGCCTAGGAGTTCCAAAGTCCCTCCCAGCTCCTTATGCCATGACTGGGTCCTGTGCCCTGGGCTCCAGCATTTCTCCCCTACCCCTCCAGAATAGCTTTCTTTCCCTCTACTGGGGGTGAGGGATGCAGGGGAAAGAGGCAGGGTTGTAGTTACAAAGCTTCTGGGGCCAGCTTTGGAATACTCTGATCCCAGCAGCTCTGGGCCTGGACGCAGAAAGATCTGAGTTCAAATCTGATCTCAGATACTTTGTGACCCTGGCAAAGTCCCTTCACTTCTGTCTGCTTCAGAGTCCTCAACTGTAAAAGGGGATATAGCACCTACCTTGCATGGCTGTATTGAGAATTAAATGAGGTCATTTGTAAAGCTTCTAACACATAACGGCTACTATATAAATGCTTATTCACTTCTCCCCCTTTTCCCTGGCATTAACACAACACACACACATTCCTATATATAGGTGCCACCTATTTTAAAAAAATAATAATCCTGAGGGGTGGCTAGGTGGCACAGTGAATAGAGCACTGATCCTGGAGTCAGGAGGACCTGGCCTCAGACACAACACAAAAACTAGCCTTGTGACCTTGGGCAAGTCACTTGACCCCAATTGCCCTACCTTCCCCCCTCCAAAAACAGAAACAAAAAAACATGAGATTCCTGTTTATAAAAATGAAAATGGGTAGAAAATGCTTTAAAAAAAAAAGGCAATCCAAGTGCAACCAACCCCCACAAAAGCAGCAGATACCTTAAGTTTCGCTGTGTTCTCCAATGTGAGAGGAGCCTCAGAAAAATGGAGTGTTGGATCTGGGAGGGAGTTTGGAGACCATCTGCTAGAATGTCTCTTTTTACAGAGAGGCTGTGACTTGCCCAAGGCCACCTTGTATTAGTAGTGGGAGCCAAGTCTCCTAGTTCCCATTGCCAAAGTTCTCTGTTTCTTCCCATCAGCGAAGACTAGAAATTCCTGCCTCTTCTGTCTCTACAAGATGAAGGAATGTATGTGTCCCTTCATTCTGATGGTTTCCTCTGAATAGCTGAGTGCTGGGCTGTGGTCCACAAAGAAGTGGACCACCTGAATCACGGGTGTGGGACCTTAGTTGGATGTTGCCATTTTCAAGTATGCTTCCCATCTAATAGAAATTAGGCAGCAGGGTTTAATGGAATAGAGGTCTGAGAGGCCACTCCTGGCTCTAACAGTAACTAGCTGTGTGATCTTGAGTTAATTCCTTTCCCTCGGCCTGCTTCCTGTTCTGCCAAATGATGGAGCTGGTGCACCTATTGCCCTATCAACCGGGAGAGCTGGGGCTGATAAGAGTTCTGAGCTGCAATGACATAGAGCCCATCAGATGTCCACATGAAACCAGCATTGATAGGGTGATCCCTCAAGAACAGAGAGGGGATGGGCACACAAATGGCCTAGGGAGGAGGTAAGCTATGAGCCCTAGTCTTTAAGAGATCAAGTGATGGGGTTAGACCTACTGTACTGTATGCAGCATTATATGGTGAATAGTGGGCTAGACTTGGGAGAAGGAAGAAACCAGGGCAGAGGCAGAAACGTCCTGCCTCTGATGCTAGCTGTGTGACCTAAACCCTGAGTTTCCAGCTTCTCAGCTGTTAAATGGGGAAAATAATCCTCGTACTATGTACCTCACAGGGCTGTTATAAGGAATATATAATTATTAAGCTATATGTAACATTCAGCACATACATATGTATGTAAATATATAGAATCTTTTGCATTCCTCGTATTTACATTTATAAATATATCTATAAATATCAGTGATTAGTTTTTATGGCTTTCCCCAGTTCTAGAAGAAATGAACTTGAGTCAGTCAGTCAATAAATCATTCAGCTGCTACTTACTACATGCCAGGCATTGTGCCAAGTGCTGGGATACAAAAAGATTTCAAAGACGGCCCCTGTTTAGGGGCCTTGGATTCAAGTCCTGCTGGAGCAGACCACACTTCCTCGTACAGACAAGCCTATCCTGGGATTCTCTCTTGCTCAAATTCCCTATTTCTTTCTTGTTTAGACTTCATTTCATGATTTCACTGGTATAGACAGTGCTCTATAAGGGAGATCTCCACTTACCAATGAAAGCAGGTTTCTTTGCAACTGTTTGCAGAGTTGCCCAGACAACGGAGAGGTTCGATCCTTTGCCCAGCAGGGTCACATAGCCAGCAGGTGTCAGTGGCAGGACTTTAGCCCAGGCCTTCCCAATACCAAAGCTAATTATGCATAACAGGCCCCACAGCCTTTCATAAATTTTGGGACAGTCATATTAGGTAGGGAATACAAAAATCATGTGTGAATGGATGGGGAAACTGAAGCCCTGAGAAGCAATGACAAAATACCCTCTGAGTTTAGCCTTCTTTCAGTCCCCTATAATGCCTGTGGTTCTTCCTCCTTGGCTCCCGGTTCTAGCATCAGAGCAGTCCTCGAGGGAGGAGGCAGGGCCAAAAGGACACTATGGACTCACAAGATGTTTGTTGCCTCCTTTATTGAAGAGTTGATGTTTACTGAAACCTGACCCCCAGAAGTTGAGAGTTGAGGAGGGGCAGGAGATGGGCTATGTTATCCCTGAAGTAAGAATACAAATTATGATGTCAAGAGTCCCCAATGATGGTGTCCCTATGGGGAGGCCTCATAGGTGATCTTGGCAGATGGGTAAAACTATCAGGAGCCTAAGTAGGACATGGTGAAGAAGGGGCCCCTAGCCTCTTCTGCAAAGGTCTTGACATGTCTCGCATTTCCCGGATATCTTTCACCCCAGAAGTGACCCAGGGAACTTCTAAGCTATCCATACCTCATCCTCAAATCTAGCTAGGCCACCTTGTAATGTCAGGAGGTAGGAACCAGGGTCTAGGGGAATCAAAGGCAGGATCTAAGCTAGCTCCTCCCCAGTCCTTTGTTTGGTTCAGACCAGGTCCATACTAGCCTGCAGTTCTGCTGAGGTGATAGGTGGAGGGGAGGCCCTTGCCCTTGCCTCTTTCAAGCTCCCTCCCCTGTATGCCATGGTAGGCTTTCTGGGCTATGTAGGGGAGGGGAATGGGACCCCAGGGTTCCGGCTGGTCTGGTACTTCTTGCTCAAGGCCACAGCACATGACAACTTGTGCTCTCAGAAAACCACCTTTGATTGGCCTTCAGTTGCCTCCCTCCCTCCTCCTATAACCACTACCTGATGCAGAGAGAGATATGGAAAAAGAGGTAGATAGAGGGCTGACTAAAGTCCACATGCAGAAGGGGAGATGGCATCTAGGGAATCTTCTTGGGCCATGGTCCAGGATTCAGCAGATGCAGCAGAACTTTGAAAGGGCAGAAGGTTTGGGAAGCTTTTCATTGGATGTGGCATTGTCATTACTTTCCAATGTAAGGATGGACAAGTCTGTAGGGATAATAAAAATTAAAAATGAGAGAACTATCAGATTTACTTCTCTAGCCTCAGTTTCCTCATCTGTAAAATGGAGACTATAATATCTGCACCATCTACTTATAGGGATGTAGTAAGAAAAGCAAAGGAAAAGAGAAAGGAGAAAGGAAGGATAGCATAAGGTCAAAGACATGCCAAACTGGGTGCTCAAAGCCAGAGTGGAGAGTATAACAAGGCGATGCCTGAAAGTCCCTGGAAACACACTCAGGACAAGGTGCTGGCACATCCCCCAACATGAGGAAGGTGAGGCTGTCCAATGGCTTAGCCTTGGGAGGGGGATAGGGCAGATGGAGAGGAGGCTAAAGAGGGAAGAAGATTCTCAAAGACAAGAGATGAACTGAAATTGGAAAGAGAAGATGATAAACCCTAAAACATCAAGACAAAGGCTGAGACAGGGAGGCTGTGACCTGCCAAAGTTCACTCACATAGCATTCACTACTAAGTACAAAAAGTAAGATCTCAACCCAGGTCCTCATGCCATCACTCTTTCTAAGGAAAATCAGACAAAACGATCAGAGGAAATCTTTTGGCCCATTCAGAAACATGTGATGACATTAAGAAACTAAAGAATGGTTCAAATAAGAAATGAAATTCATAAATTAGAATGAATTTGGGGTGGAAACCAGAGCTCTAAGTGTAAAATTAAAAAAAAAGCAGAGTAGAAAAAAAACTGAATTATGATTGAACAATTTCCCAAAGAAGTAAAAAGAAGGCTTGAGAGAATAATATATTTGGAACACAAAAATAATAAAGTGAAAGAAAATTCAGCACAAGGCAAAAGGCAACATTGTTAGTATATGTGAATTCTACAAAAGCCTAAATTACTGACCTCAAAGACAGAAGGAAGGAGATAACTTAAGGATTATAGGTCTCCAAGAAAAATGTGATAAATCTCAAGACCACAAGAGCATAATAATGCAGGAAATAATGAAAGATAATGGTCCAGAACTTCTAAATACAAACAATAAGGCATTGATTGAGAGAATCACAGATTTCTGCCAGGGAGAAAAAAAAAAGACCCTGTTTCAAAATCCAAGTAATTCAAAATATGAAGTGACTAAATTTAACAATTGCAATGAAAAATATCAACAAATTTTACAATCAGTAAAGAGATAAACCTTTAAATATGAAAGAAAGGTGATCTGAATAACAAATGATTAATCCACATACATGAGAAATCACCAGAAAAAATGGAATAGTAGATTACAAAAAGCAAAGGAGTTCAAATTATATTATATTAATACCAAATGATAGGAGGTAGAACAGACTTTACTATTCATATACTATTCATAGATGAATTCCCAGAAGTCTGAGGTACAATCATATTATCAACAAAGCAAAAATAAAAATTATTTAAAATTATTAATTTAATAAAAACAAATTCACAGATCAAGACAGATAAACAGGTAAACTGTTTCATGCTTGAAGGAACTGTAGGTAATTAACCAATATTAGTATTAAACATATAGGCATCAAATGGGAGAGCAACTAAATTCATAAAGGAAATTTTAATTGAATTGCAAAATGACAAAAATAATAACATAATAATTGTTGGAGAATTTAATTTTCCCATTTTGGAACTGGACAAACCTAACATCAAGATAAACAAAAAGGGAAATAAAGACCCAAATGAGGTATTGGAGAATTGAAATCTGAAAGAAATAGCATCTTATGAATGGAACTGATAAAGTATATACCAAAAGGAGGTCATTGATAAACTATTTAGAGCAGCACTTTTTGTGGTAGCAAAGAATTGAAAACAAAGTACATGTCCATCGACTGGGAATGGTAACTAAAGTGTGACATGAATATAATGGAGTATCACTGTGCTTTAAGAAATATTGAATGTGATAAATAGAGAGAAGCATGGAATTATTTGAACAACCTGATGCAAAGTGAAGTAAGCAGAGACAAGAAAACAACACACATAATGACTACAGTGTTAATGGGCAGGAAATACTACCAAAAAAAGTAAATGTTAAAAAATCATAAAGAGCAAGCATGGCTCCAAAGAAGACATATGAAAAGGTATCCCCTACCCTATTCCTTTGAAGAAATAGGGGGTCAGTAAGTGTGATATACTGCATATATTTTCAGAAATTTTTTTGATATATAAATTTTGCTGACTTTTTATCTTTTTTCCCCCTTTGTTGTTGTTCAGCCATTTTGGCTATGAGCAACTCTTTGTGACCCCATTTAGGGTTTTCTTGGTAAAGATACTGTGCCATTTTCTTCTCTAGCTCATTTTAAAGATGAGAAAACAGGGTTAAGTTACTTGCCCAGGGTCACATGGCTAGTTAAATGTCTGAGGCCAAATTTGAACTTAGCAATATGAGTCTTCCAGACTCCAGGTCTAGCACTCTATCCATTGTATCACCTATTTGTTTTTTGGGATGCCTCTCTGGGAGGAGGAAGGGGAAGGGTACTGGAAGAAATTCTGGTGACATAAAAAAACAAAAGATATCAATAAAAAAGTTTTTTTAAAAAAAGAACCAAACACATTTCTCAGTCCTACAGGGTACCATAAGAAAAAATAGACCATGTGATAGAAATTATTTAAGAATTGTAAAAAAAAAAAGTGGGGTAGCTAGGTGGCTCAGTGGACACAATGCTGGGCCTGTAGTAAGGAATACTCATCCTCCTGAGTTCAAATCTGCCTCAGACACTTAGGAGCTGATACAGGGAACACAAGCAAAAAATGCTAATTTAAATGAGGACTTAATAAAGATATCATAAATAATAAATTAAGTGAAAGAACAAATCATAAAAATACTTAATAACTATGTGAAAGAGAATGATAACGATGAAACTACATACCAAAATTTCTGAGATGCAGATAAAGAAATCCTCAAAGGAAAAATTACATCTCTGAAAACATACATTAACAAAATAGAAAAAAGAGAAGATTAATAAAATGAATGTACAATCAAAATATTAAAAAATAAAAATTAACAAATATGAACAAAAAGGAAATCTTAAAAAATTAGATGAGATAAAATGGAAAACAAAAAGAGCAAAGAATGGATAAACAAAATTTAAAGTTGGTTCTTTGAAAGACCTAACAAAAGGCTTTGAAAAAATTAATAACCTTACCCTAACCTTATTAAAAATAAGAGAAAAATAAAACTACCAAAATTTTAAAACAAAGCAAAATCACAACAAATAGAGAATAAAAATAATTTTTAGAACCTAGTATACACAAGTATATTCTAATAAAGTGAAAAATTTAAAATAAAGGACTTTTTAAAAATACCCCAATTAGTACTCATGGAATAGCCATCTTAATTCAATTACCAAAGAACAGAGAAACACCCTGGTTCAGATGGATTTGCAGGTTCACTCTATCAAAATTTAAAGGATAATACTTCTCTTATTAGTATAGTTAGTCTCAAAAACTGAAAATAAGAAAATGCTCCATTCCAAACTTCTTTTATGGGATAAATAGTTTTAGTGCCTAAACCAGGGAAGAAAAAAACAAAGAGAATTTTAGATTATTGTTATTAATGAAAATAGATTAAAAATGTAAATAAAATCCTATCAAAAAGACCATAGCAATATATGTATATTAGTAAGTATTCACTATGATCAAGTTGGACTTATACCAGGAATGCAAGAGTTAACATAATTCATCATATTAAAATCATTATTTAAAAAAAACTCCAAATCACAATTAGATAAATAGATGTAGAAAAAATCCATGACAAAAATGCAATGCTCTATGCTAAAACTCTCCAAAGCATAGGTACAAGGGCTCTTTTTAAAATTATATAACGTATGCAGCAAAAACCAAAAGCTAATGTTTTATTTTACTTTTTTTTTTCTTTACCATTGGAGAAACACTAGAAGCTTTCCCAATGAATACAGAAGGAAAGCCAGGAAGCCTCTATTCTCCACTGTTATTTGACATAGTTGTGGAAATGCCAATAACAGTAAGAGAAAAAAATTTTAACCATAAATATAGACAAAGAAGATTCAAAATTATCCATTTGCTGTTGATATGGTGACTTAGAAAAGCTCAGAGAATCAGCAAACAAGCTAACTGAAACAATTAATAGCTTCAGTAAAATAGTAAATTACAAAATAAATCCACAAAACTCAATAGTATTTCTACACAGCTATAACAAAATCCTTGAAGAAATTATAGAAAGCAAAATTCTATTTAAAATAACTACAAAACTCATAAAATATCTAAGAGTCAGTCTACCAATATACACTTAAGGCTTATGGAAATACAATTATAAAACACTTTAAGAAAATTTTATTGATATCTTTTTTTAAATCACCTTCATTTCCAAAGATACCCCCTTTTTCTTCTCTTACACAATGAGACATTCCTTATAATAGGAATTAAAAAGAGAGGAAGAAAAAAAAAAGAGAAATCACTTCAGCAAAACTAAATAACACATGAGTATGTTCTGACACAGCCTATACAATGTTTCACACTCCTATTCCCCTACGTCCCCAAGGAAGGGAGGATGGTATATTTTCTCATCTCTTCTTCAAGGATAAGTTTGGTCACTAAAATTACACAGCACTAAGTTTTATTTATAAAATACTCTAAAGTAATAAAGAACTACTTAAGTAATTAAGAGGCATATTCATTGTCTGCAGTTGAGTTCAATAGAAAAAAAATGACATTACTACCTACAGTAATTTGTAGGCATAGTGTTTACCAATGGAATTGCCAGTGATACTTTTATAGAACTAGGAAATAATAACAAAATTCACTGGAGGAATCTTAAGAGAAATACTTTTTTCAAAGTAAAAGTTAAGGGCACATAGCAATTCTAGACCTCATATTATACCACACAAAGTAGTAATCATATCACACTATTTGGCACTAGATTAAAAACAGAAAAGTAAATCAGGGGAACAGGCCAGAAAAGGAAGACTCAGAAAACAATACATTCCATAAACTAGTTAGTATAAGATAAACCTGAAACCATAAATTACTTGGTAAAAAAAAATTAACAAAAATGTCTTGGTTTTACTGGAAAGAAATTTGAACTAATTTCTTATATAATATACAACATGATAAGCTTAAATTCATATCCTATATATTAAAATATCACACTATTTTTTTTCAGAATGAGAGAACTGTATCTGGTATTTGGTGCAGCTATCATTAGGGGGAGAATTCTTAACTAAATAAGGGACAGAAGTGATCATAAAAGATAAGATAGATCATTTCAATTCCATTAAATTAAAAAGATTCTGCTCTAATAATCAATGCAACTAGAATAAGAATGGAAACTGTTAACTGGGAAAAAAATATTTTAATCAAAAGATTTCTGATAAGGGCCTCACTTCTAAGATGTGTAGGGAACTAACACAAATATCTAAGACCAAAAGCCATTTCCCAATGGTTAAGTGGTCATACAATATGAATAAACAGTCCTCAAAAGAATTACAAAAAAAATAACATTAACAAAATATTGACAGCCATATGGTCATTAGAGATTGTGTGAATCACTAATAATAATACAAAAGTAAATTAAAACAACCTTGAGGATTTCACCCTACACTTAGGAAATTAGCAAAGATGGTGAAAGTCAGGGTTGGAAGAGTTATGGGAAAGCAGGCATCCTAAAATTACAATTGGCGAAGCTGTGAATTGTTCAACCATCCTGGAAATCAATATAGAATTATTCTGAAAGGGTGACTTAAGTGTCCACTGTCTTTGATCCAGAGATCCCAATGCTAGGCATCTCCCTGAGATCAAAGAAAATGAAAGGTCCCATATCCATCAACATAGTCCTAGCAGCACTTTTCCAGGCAGCAAAACAAAACAAAAAAACTGGAAACAAAATAGCTGGCCCTGGACTCGTTTAAACAAATTATGATAACTTCCATGTAATGGAATATTATGGTGCTGTAAGAAATGATGGATACTGAGAATTTAGAGAGGCACAGAAATACATATGAATGGAAAAAAGAAAGAACCAGGAAAATAGCATACACAATGACTATGACAATTCAAATCACCCAAATTGCAAAAACCTGAAGCCAAATGCTATGCAACTATGACTACAAGTTTAGCCTTCAAAAAGAGATGAGAAAATGCACCTTCCTCCTTTGCAAAGGTGAGGGACTCCAGGGGCAGAACCCTGTATACACTGTCAGACTTAAGATAAAGTGTTGGTTAGTTTTGTTCAAGTACTCTCCCCCTTTATTTGGTATTCTTTGTTATAAGGGAGAGTATGATGGGGAGGGGGAAATAAGGGATATGTGTGGATATGAAGATGACATTAAAACCAAAGATAGCAACATAAATTAAAAACTGGAAAAAAATATCATTGGGTTGAAGAAAGTGGAGAAATTTAACCTGGAGAATAGCAGAGTTTGGGCGGAGGGCTGATTCCTCTCTTCAAATATCTGAAGGGCTGCCATCTTGAAGAGGGATTAGATTTGTTCTGTTTGGTTCTGGAAGGCAGAACCAGAACCAATGGGTGGAAGTTATAGTGATTCAGATTTTGAATCAATATAATAAAAAAAATTACTAAAAAACTTCTGCCTAAAAATGGAATGGGATACACTGGGGAAGAAGGGAGAGATGTGAGTTCCCTGCAGCTAATGGTCTTTCCAGGGAGAGGTTGGCGGATTCTGTTTTGGAGGGGGAAAACTGCTTTGGGTGGGGGCTGGACTAGCTTAGAGCTTAGGGCCTTTACAACTCAGAAATAATGTCATTTTGTGAAATGTGTCCAGACAGCAATTCTTGTCTAAAGGAACTGAGGGTTGTAGGGGACTTCAAGTTCAATACATTTCAAAACTGAAGTACAGCTATCAAAAAAAAAAATGGAGAAGGTATCACAGGTTGTATGAACACGCCTACTATCTAGGGCCAGAGAAACAGTGCTCCAATTCTGTTCTGTCCTGATCAGACCCCACTCTAGAGAACTGTGTTAAGTCTCTGGGTCGCATGTAAGAAAGGGCTGAACTTTTAGCATGTCTAAAGAAAGGTGATGATGGTGGGTAGCGAGACAATAATGTTGGAGACATTACTGACATGCATCCTGGAGAAGTAAATTCTGGGGAATATAATCTGATAATCTGCAGCCATTGAGGAGATGGGGATTTATTTCTAAAGCCTAGCCCAGCTCTCCATTCCAGATAATCAGGAGGAGGATTTCAGCTCCTTTAAGAAAGCACTTCTAGGGGTGGCTAGGTGGCACAGTGTGTAGAGAACCGGCCCTAGAGTCAGGAGGACCTGAGACCTCAGACACAACACAAAACTGGCCTGTGACCTTGGGCAAGTCACTTAACCCCAATTGCCCTGCCTTCCCCACCTCCAAAAAAAAAAAAAAGAAAGCACTTCTATATGAGGAGGGACAATCTAGTTAAATTCTTGAATGTATAAAAAATTATTTAAAGACTAGTTGTGTATGGAATGAATAAAAAAATAACCACTGACATTAGATTCTGCATGCAGGGGATGCCTTTTTTTCACCTGCTCCAAGACATAGTTATGTGCCCAAGAGGGTTTGGGGTCTCTATGACCCTGAGGTCATGAGAGGGAGGGAGAACTAGAGACTGTGATACCCCTTGCAGCTCTGTCGTTCTGGGATTTTCTCATCTGCATACCTAGTACTTCTTCTTCGTCTGATCCTTTACCAGTGTCTTTGCTTATGCTTGTAGGAAACATGTTTCCTGAAGAGAGGGGGGGAAAAAAAGTTAAAAGAGGGCAGGAAGAGAGAATCAAAGAAGGGAGGCCACAGTGCCCCTTCCGGCTCTGGGATCCTAGGACATCGAATTCTCCACCTAGTCTTCTGGGGTCTTCTCAGATTTCTTCCATCTCTTCCAACATTTAAATTCAATACACATTTTTGAATCACAAACTAAGGCAGGGTGCTAGGAAGGCTGTGTGGTGGCTACACTTTTTTAATAGACAAAAAATGTACATCATCCACATTCTTTATATAAAGTTCTCAGACGGGCATCAAATCTGGACATAGCGATCGCCTAGTTTCTAGATGAAAGAAGTGATAGTCTTTCTGTCATTTGTCTGATCAGATGACATCCAAAGTATGGAATTCAGTCTGGGGTGCCATCTTTTAGGAAGGATGCTGACATGCTAGAGGGTGCCCACAAGAGGGCAAACAGAATGGTGAGAGACCTGGAAACCAACGCTGTTGACCCTCCTCCAAATTCTCTGTAGATCTAGAAACAACACCATGAACACATTCTGCACCAATGTGTGTACAGACTCTAGTTAGAGAGAGTCAGAAAAAGGAAAGCCTATAGGTCCCTTCCCTATAGTCAGGTCCTGCTCCTGGCCTATAAGCTCACATGTAATTCATTCCTCTTCCTCTTCTTACCATCTCTACCCACCTTGCTTTTCAACTTTTTCTGAAGGGCAGAGGCAACAATCACACCTTTTGCATTTCAAACTCTGGGAGCTGCTTTTCAAGTTTTGAATCAAGGAGGCCTGGCTTTATTAGCAATGGAAAGCCTTCCCTCTATGGCTATGGCCCATCACTGCACCATTTTCCAAGACCTAGTCTATGTAGAGCTGGCAGAGGGAGTAATTATTCTCTCTCCATCTAACCCAACCCCTTCTGAATAGCTAGAAGGAAATAAGTTATTGTTTTATATATTGGTAGGGAATGAGGGAGAGTTGGTCCAGACACCCCTGACCAATTGATTTCCACCCCCCCCAACCCCATCTGTATCCCAGTTAATAAAGTTACAAAACACAACAGAGACAGTGAGATACTAATGTCTTAAAAAAAAGTGCCAATAAGTATTGTCGGTTTGCTACCTTTTTATGAAGTATTTAAAAAGTTCTTCCTCGATGGAATTATAAGGGCAGCTTGCCATTGGATGGCCAATGATAAGATACAACCTTAGAAGCCTTTAAAAAACAACAACAAAGAGGACCTACTCCCTAGAGAGAGTGTCACAGCAGGAAACAGCTCCAATGAGTGTGACCTCTGTTAGTACAGAGGGTGACAAACTACGGAGGAAAAGCCCAGGTCTTGAGAGGGGATTCCTTATGCCTTGTGCCTCTCCCAGAGGGCAGTGGGGAGGACTTTTCTCTCCTCCTTCCCAACGAATGGTGTCATATAGAAGAGCTGCTTGGTGGGAGGAGAGACAATATCCAGCAGGGAACAAGGAGTAAAGACAGAGAACCAGTGGCTGGTGACACCTGGCAGCCATCTAAGGAAGAGCATTGGTAGTGGGAAACTGCAGAGAGGGGCAGACCCAGGGAGCCTGAGAAACCTGCCCGGCAGAAATGGTCAGCTCAGGAGGAAGCAGCGTGAGGATGCCACGAGATAAGAAAGGGCATTGGGCCCCACAGTGCTGGGGGGTGGAGGGAAGCTGTCCTGGCCACACATGGGCCTCATTACCATTGGACTCCATGGGTGTGCCCACTCTTCCCACGGCTGATGTATTTGTGGAGACTGTGCCCCAGAGAGGAATGTCATGTCGCTATGTAGCTATGACATCCAAGTATTTCATTTCCCTCTGAGCTAAGCGTATCTATTCACTGACTACTGAATATAAGCCTACTTGTTGGGACTTGTGATAGTTTTAGGAATTCATACCCAAGAACCTTGAGCAATATGTAACCCTTTGAGGTCAACTTATCAGTGCAGAGGTCAAGTTAGAAGGGTAGCCTGGGGATAAGGTATAATTAAAATATTGAGCACTTTTTAGCATCGTGTCACAAAACTGAAAGATCACCAAACCTAAAAAAGCAAAAACTTGGGAGAAACACATCTGATAGATGTGTCTGTAGAAAAGGATCTCTGCCCCTCTTGGGAAGCACTAAATACCAATGGGTAGACGTTATAGGAAGATGGTCTTCAGCTTGGATAAGAAGAAACTTCTCTAGGAGGAGTGAGGACTTTGCTTTCTTGAATGAATTTTTAAAAATTAGTTCATGAATATTTGTTCGATAAATGGAGAGGAATTTCTGATACTTGTTTAAGGGGAAGAAGAGGTTGTGGGTCCCCAGGGAGCTCTGAGTCTCCATCCAAGAGGGTTTCTGGGCTGGGATGCCTAAGACCCTCCCAGATGCTCTCCGGAGTCGAATCAGGAGAAGGGGGCAATAGAGGAGGTCTCAGTTCTAGACCTGAGGTTCTAGGTCTTCCCCATCAGGTTACCTTGCATATCCTCATCGTTGGATCCCATAACACTCTCTGTGCTCAGGCTTCTGGTCATTTTCATGTTCTCTGAAAAGGAGAAGAGGAAATTGAAACCAGTAAGTGAGGCAGGTGGAGTAAACAAGGTGGAGATTTTAAGATTTTTCCTCTGCCCTCCTGGTAGCTTCCTGCCCTTTTCTTATTGGGACACTGACCAGTCAAATTCTCTCTTCTAGACTTTTCAGGAATGTGCCAATTTCACTTTATTTGCTAGAGGGGAAGAAGAGGCAAAACCTTTTTAAATAACCCAGGCCTGGGTTTATAAACCTGCCCTGAGCACAGAAGCTGACAGTGCCCCCAAGACTCTGCCCTAGGACCTTTCTTGATCAATATATGGTATCCCCAAAAATCTCATTATCATTTTGAATCTATTAACACACTTAAAACATCAAGTGGCACTGAGCCTTTGGGGACATCATCTATCTAACCATAGCCTCACACTTAATAAATGCATGTTAACTGATTTTACAAAGTACTTAGACAGCTTGGCACAATGGAATGAAGAAGGCCTGGTTATTTGAGCCTCTTCTGAGTCTCCTCATGCAAATGGGGGTCCTAATATTTATATAACTTCTTCCTAGAGCTGTTGTAGAAAATTTTTTTGTTAGCTACTGAGGACTAAAGTAAGGGGGGGGGGGGCATTCTACTAAAACACTTCACGGGAGATAGGTAAGGGGTGGGGGCTGATTGGACAGGATTCCCTCTGAAAGGCCAGAAAGGCCTCTCCTAAGCCCTGTTCCCTCGCTCATTAAAATACCCTCCAACTCAGGGGAAGATGAATTCCTAGGTGCTGGAGGATGGCAAGACAGGCACACTGAACAATAAAATCGGGGGAAGGAGGTCTGACAAGGAATAAACAAGACCGTGGGCACTAGATGGAAAGTCCTACCCCACTCTACCTAGCCCACCAGGGCTCTCAAATCAAGATGTCAGGATGTCTGCTTGAGATGGCTCCTAAGCAGGGGCATCCTGGGGATAATGGGGGCATAGATAAAGAAGGGAAAGGGATCTGGGGCAGCTAGGTGGCACAGTGAATAGAGCACCAGCCCTGGAGTCAGGAAGACCTGAGTTCAAATCCAGCCTCAGACATTTAATACTTACTAGCTGTGTGACCTTGGGCAAGTCACTTAACCCCAATTGTCCTGCCTTCCCCCCTCAAAAAAAAAAAAGAAGGGAAAAGGATCTCAGAGGTCACCTAGTCCAACCCCCTTGTTATATAGACATGGAAACTGAGGCCCAGAGATGTTAAATGATTGCCCAAAGTCACACAGGTAGCAAGGGGTAGAGAAGAGGTCCTAACATTTCTTCCAGTCCCATCACCTACTCACGTAGTTTCATTTGTAAGAGGGAATCCCAATCATCTGTGTTTTTGTCGGAAGGACTCGGTGATACTGAGGAGAAAGCAAAGAGGTGGTAAAAATCAACAATGGAGCAAACCAATATGTTCCTACAGAGGAAGGAATCAGTCCCTGGCATATTCTTGTTCCTTAGGGAGAATGCACATTCTATACTGGGCCTCACACATTTTCTTTCTTTTTAAAAATAATATTTTATTTTTTCCAATTTCATGTAAAGACAATTTTTAGCACTTGGTTTTTTAAAATTTTGAGTTCCAATTTTTCTCCCTCCCTCACCTACCCCCTCTTCCAAGATGGTAAGCAATTTGATACAGGTTACATGTACAGCCATGCAAAATATATGTCCATATTAGTCATGTTGTGAAAGAAAACACAGACCCAAAGCAAAAAGAACACAAAAAATAAAGTGAGAAACAGTGTGCTTTGATCCGCATTCAGACTCTTTTCTCTGAAGGTGGCTAGCAAGTTTCACATACTCTCCTGAAAGATTGGCAGGACTATCCCCACTATACAGATGAGAAAACTGAGACACAGCATGGGAATGAAGGGGCTGAGGCTCTGGGTCCCTGACCCAGCCCTGGGTTGTCTCCTTACCTGGAATTTCTTCCTGATTTTCATCGTTTTTATTTTGGTTTTGGACCTCCATTTCAATATTCTCTTCGATACCTGTAACCCCGGACATTGGAAATACTGGGGAAAGAGAGAAGGAAAGTCAGCAAAGGACGACACCAAGGAAATAGGTGACCCAAAGGAGACTGAAACAAACAGTGCCCAGACACATCAGAGTTTTTAGAAATACACCCATAGCTCCCCAGGCCTGAGCTTCTCGGGTTAAACATGTTCCATCCCTCCTCAAGCCACAGGACAGAAAGAGCATCTGATTTAACCTTGTCAGTGACCTGTCCAAGGTTAAGCAGGTAAAAGTAATAGAGCTTGGGATTTGAATGCAGGTCTTTGGATTCTAAATCCAACAATCAGTCAATCAATGTACCGGTTGACTCTCTCACAAACACCCTAATTACTAATTCCTCAATCTCCTCACCTCCTACCTCTGCCACACGTAAAGATGAGTGACCATACCCTTGATCTTCCCTTCACTCACAAATGCACCACCTTCATGCTCAGGAATTCCCAATTCCCCTTACCTGACCATCATCTATTGACCTTCCACCTCTCCCTGTCTTCCCTTAGCAGACCCTACTCTTGGGCCACACACTGTGCCCTTCAATCAGTTCTCTCCTAAGCCATCTCCCTTGCACTAGCCACTCTCTTTTCTCCTCCCCATTACCCCTTGGTGGACCAGTCAGACTCTATACTGCCCTTCTTCTCTTGAGTTTCTGACCCCCTTATCATTTTGCTGATTGCTCCCTGACCAAGCATCAGCATTAGGTAACTCTGTCATCATTCTTACCTATATGCTACCAAACAAAGATGGAGAAAACCACACAATTGTTCTGTCAAGTGCCTTCTGTCACTCTTTCCATCTTCACTCCTATCTCTTTAGGCTTACTCCTCAACAAGGCTAACCCTTCTACCTGCTCATTTTCTCCAACACATTGCCTCCTCTGTCATCCCTTCTCTATCACTTATTTTCAATCTCTCCTCCTACTGGATCCTTTCCTGACCTTACCTATCTTTCCAAAACCCCTTACTCGATCCTTCTAACCCCACTAACTATAGTCTTATATTCTCAGCCATTTGTGTTTAAATTCTTTGAAAATGTCATCTACAACAGGTTCAATCATTTTCTCTTCTCTCATTCTTTTCTTCATCCCTTATAAGCCAGCTTCCAACTTGGTCATCCCACCAAAAATGCTCTCTCCAAAATTATCAATGATCTGTTAATTGCCAAATCCAATGATCTTTTCTCAGTCCTCATTCTCCTCCACATCTCCGTAGCCTTTGAGACTACTGATCACCCTCTTATCCTTGATACTCTCTCCTCTCTAGGTTTTCAGGATACTGCTCTCTCCTGGTTTTTCTTCTATCTATCTGACGGCTCCTTCTCTGTATCCTTTATGATCTAGCAATCTTCTTCAAATAATGCCCTTTAAACATAGGATTCTACCCTGGGTCTCTTCTCTTCTCCCTTTATACTACCTCCCTTGGCAATCTCATTAGCTCCCATGGACTTAACATTCCTATACCTATGATTCTTAAATCTCTCTATCCTGTTCTAACCTCTTTCCTCACCTCCAATGTCACACCTCCAACAAAATTTCAGATATCTGAAAAAAACAGCCTTACTCTGCTTATTCAAGTGATCCCATTCCTGTCCCTTCCAGCAGATTGCTCCAATGTCATCCCCACTCTTTCATTTATTTTTAATCCCTCCCTCTCTTCTGGATACTTCCCTACTGCCTGCAAACATGCCCATGTCTCCCCCATCCTGAAAAAGCTCTCACTTGATCCTCCCATCCCCACCAACTATTGTCCTTATCTCTCTTCTGCCCTATGTGGCTAAACTCCTCAAAAAGGTTGACTATAATAGGTGCCTCCACCTTCTCTACTCTCATTCTCTTTGTAACCCCTCCTTTACAATTGGCTTCTGATCTTATCCTTCCACTAGAACTGTTCTTTCCAAAGTTACTAATGATTTCTTAGTTAACACATCCCCCTTGTCAACCATGCATTCCCTCCTCAGCTCCAAGTCTTACAATATCTGGCTTTCTTCAAGGGTCAGAGTATGCTCCTGCTTCTACAGAAAGCCTTTCCTCTTTCTTATATGTGTTGGAGTTCTCTCCTCCCTTAATGTTTTCACACATTTCTTCACTTGTTTATATGTTGCATCCCCCGCCCCCCCCACCCCCCAGCAGAATGTAAACTCTCTCAGGGCCAGGGACTCTTTTCCATTTTGTCTCCATATCTCTAATGCCCTGTACATCATAGGTCCTTAATAAATGCCGGCTGGGTTGGTTTAAATTCAGAAAAGGAAGCTGAGAAGAAGCAGATGGACAAGTAAGGGGAAAATCAAGTTGAGTGTCAAGGAAGTCAAGTTTCCTATAGATACAGGATATATATGAGGGAGAAGAGAATCAAAGGGCATTAGAAGACAGTCTCTATTCTCCCCTGGACTGGACAGCAGGATTTAGAGCTAGAAGGAAGCCTGGGGATCCCCGAGTCCAAAGTCCAACACCTACAAGCGTGGGGCAGTAGACAGACCTGGGCTCAAAGCTACACTCACACTTATCTGAAATTTCTTCTCCTCACCTGTAAAATGGGGAAAATGATAGCCACAGTCCCTGCCTCCCCAGTAGACAGAGACGTTAATCTAAGTGCACTATGTAAATGTCATTTATTCTTATGACAAAGGAAGAAAGCAAGGCCCTGAGGGAAGCAATTTGCCCATGATCGTGCACCAAAAGGGGGTCAGCTGAGAGCTGAATTGGGTCCTTTGTCTATAAGAGCGGTGAAGAGGAGACATGAAGCAGCCAGAGAATAAGAGAAGGCACTATTTAAAAACCATTAGGCTTCTCAAAAGAAGTGTAAACAGACCCCTGATTTGGCCGGTTGTTAGAATAGTACAGCTTAGCAGGCCTCTACTGTGGGGAGAATGACCACGGTGATAGCTAGCACATATATAGTGCTTTAAAGTGTGAAAGCATATATGTGATTTCTATATAGTATTGTGCATATATGTATATGTTATGTACTATATAGTATATAATACAGGGTGTCCCTAAAGTCTGGACACATAGGAAATCTCATTAACAATACATATTTTCAAGAAATGAAATTTTAAACATTTTATTTAATTAGCATAAATTTTAGCCATGACAATTTCATATGTAATAAAAGCTTTCATTAGCTATTGGGGACTATTTTCCATATTAATGAGATTAATTTAATTTAATTAATGAGATTTCCTATGTGTTTCCTATGAAATCTCATTTATGCTAATTAAGTAAAATGTTGAAAATCTCATTTCTTGAAAATATGCATAATTAATGAGATTTCCTATGTGTCCAGACTTTAGGGACCCCCTGTATAATATATGCACATATAATATTTGCACATGTAATATATATTTCTGTCAATTTTCAGTTGTATCTGACTCTTAGTGACCCCATTTGGGGTTTTCTTGGCAGAGATACTGGAATGGTTTGCCATTTTCTTCTTCAACTCATTTTCCAGACAAGGAAACTGAGGCAGAGTTAAGTGACTTGTCCAGGGTCACATGGCTAATAAGTGTCTGAAGTCAGATTTGAACTCAGAAAGAGGAGTCTTCCAGACTCTATGTTTGCCACTCAATCCACTGTACCACCTAGTTGCCCCTAATATTAGATTATATATGTATATTATAAAAAAGTATTATATGTATGTATAATACTATACATAAGCATGTATTTTAAAAAATCTCATTTGATCCCCACAACAACCCTATGAACGAACTCATATTATCCTCATTTTACAGATTAGGAAACTAAGGCTGAGAGAGACTAAATAACTTGCCCAGAGACACACAGTTAAGTAAGGGACTTGAACTCCAGTCTTCCAAGTCCAGGACTCTGTCCACCATTCCACATAGCCATCTCCAAAGATCACAGTGTGCAGGTAAGAAGAAAAGTATGGGGCATGATGCTATAGGTGGATGAAGGAAAAGGGAAAGAAAACTGCAGTTTACAGAGATTGATCACAGGACAGTCTGGGCCTAGCTGTACTGAGGCAGCCAGGGGTATGCTGTGACCTGTGGCGGGGAGGGGCGGGGCCATAGGAGGTTCCTGGGGACCACTCATGACTATGTTAGGGAATCTCAGAGGGACCTGAGACCGCTTGTCCACGGCTTCCCTGCTGACTCACCTCACAGATGTCCTACCTCTACCTACCTCGGTTTGAGCTTTTCAGAGCAAATTCACACCATCCTTTCTGTTTCCACCTGGAATAAAGCAGACTAGTCACAGAATGAGGCTGTTTATCTGCAGAAGCAAGGTCACCCAAAAACCACTGCATCTCAGAATTGGGAGGGATTTTAGGGGCTACCAAATCCCATGCACAGACACACCCCAGAAGTGATTCTCTGCCTCTGTTTGAAGACTTCCAAAGAAGGGGGCATCCCCCCGACCACATTTCTCAAGGAAGCCTGGTCCACTTTGGGGCAGCTCTCTGTTAGAAAGCACCTCCTGGCATCAGGTCTAAGTCTGTCATTCTTCTCTTTGGGGATGAATAGATAAAAAGCCTAAACCCTCATGGCAGCCCTTCAAATATATGAAAACAGCTACTACCTCTTAATTGTTAAAATAATGACATTACCCATAGCAAAGCACTTCATACCTTGCTATATAAATGCTAGCAAATCCTAAGTTGTAAATAACCTAAGTAAGATAGAACAAGAGGCAAAAAAAAGCATCAAGGCACAGGAGGAAATGCTAGACTTGGGGTTGGACTTGGGTTCGAATTCCAGCTCTGATACTTATCACCAAAGAGGTAAATTTGGACCTATAAGACGGATCACCTCTAAAGATTTTCAGCAAGCTATGAGCCTAAAGGGGAGGAGGCAACTGCAGGTTAGACATATGAAGGTTCATGGGGAGGGACGCCTGAATTTGGCTACAACCAGATCTGCCAACCTGGACAAGGCAGAGCCACCCACTCTGAGCCCCTCAGCAAGGAGTCCCTGACATAGAGGCTTTAAGCTGAGGAGGTGGTCTTCTGTGACCAGTAATATAGGAGAGGAGGAGGCTCTTGCCTAATCCAGCCATGAGGGGCAGCCCAGTGTGGTGGAAGAAGCAGTGTCCTGCCAATTATGAGAACTGAGGTCTAGTCCCAACTCTGTAACAAACGCACTGCAGGATCGCAGGTATGTTGTTTCTCCTCTCCAGCTTCCTCATCAATAAAATGAGGTGGAAAGTTTGGATGATCTCTAAAGCCTCTTAGTCGGGCAACCATTGGAAAAGAGACTCCATGGGAGTAAAGGTCTTGGGATGGGATGGTGATGACAATATGGCTGTACTGAAGGAACAGTTTGATGGGCATCAGAAGGCAAGACTTTGCTGGTCTTGGCTCTTGTGAAAATAATGGTCATGTTGAATATTTCTTTGGCTCTTTTCTCTCCCTTGCCTCTCGTATTCCATCAGTTACCACGTCCTGTTGATTCAGTTTCTGCAGCACCATTCATGTTTGTCCCTTCCTCCCTAGCCTTACAATCCCTAGGCCAGTGTAGGCCCTTATTACCACCTATTGTGGTAATGTCCCCAAAGCCTACCTGCCTCCATTCCCTCCCCCACTTCAAACCATACTCGTGCCAAAAATGCTCATTATCTCCTGAAGTTCCTTTGCCTGGCCTTCAAGGTTCTCAACAACCTACTCTTTTAGATACCTCATAGTGCTCCTTTCCAAACATATTACATGTCCTATAACTACATTACCACATCCGGCTACCCTCTGACCTACTACACGTTATTGATTTCTGTGCCTTTGTTCATATTAATCTAAATTCAAGAAATATTTATTATCTCTTACATGCTAGGCACTGATTGCTGGAGAGACAAACACAAAGGCAAAAATCAGCCAGGCCCTGACTCCAACAAGTTTACATGGATGGGCTGATTGGACCAAATAAAAATGTGTTATGAATGAATAAGAGAGTATTTATTAAATATTCACAATGTGCAAATCACTGTACTAAGATCTAGAATACAGGGGGCGGAGCCAAGATGGCGGAGTAGAAGCTCGACCCTCCCGCGGCTCCGGCTTCCACCCTCCCCAATCCATGTAAAAAGGGGACTCTAAACAAACTTTGGAGCTGCAGAACCCACATAATGACACAGAGAAGCTAACCTCCCGCTGAGGACAGCCCGGCAGGCCGGCAGGAATCGGCCAGCGCAACGCTCTGGGAGCCGAGCCCAGCACCACGCCGAGGCTTTAGCCCCAGGGCGGGCCTGACCAGCCGCCAGCCAGAGGGACTCCAGATCAGCAGCAGCTGTGGCCGTTTCCAGATTTATCAACACATAGACACAAAGGACAAAGTGAGAGGTCAGTACAGTCTGGACTTTGGGACCAGTAAGTGGGAGTGCGTGGCTTTTACCCCTGGGGCGAGAAACCGCTGAGAGGCCAGCACAGCCTGCCAGCGCCACGTGGCGGCTTCAGCTCCTGGCCTACAGAGTGTAGGGGGACCAAGCACCAGTCTGAGGGGTAATCGCTCTTGCTTTAACCTGCTTGGATCTGGATTGAAGTCTAGGGTGGAGGTCCTGGGGTGTGTGTCCAGCTTGCCAGAGCATGTGGAGACCTCAGAGAGGGCACCCATCTAATACCTCTGGCAGCTGAGAAAACCCCAGCGTTTGGGACGAAAACTCCCCTGTCTGGTGGCAGAGTCCTACTGTGGCAAAAAGCCCAAAAGTCAAATAATTGAGTGGCAAAATGAGCAGGCAGAGGAAACAAAGCAGACAGAAGATTCCAACGTTACACTCCTATTTTGGGGATAAGAAGGAGCAAGGCATGGAACAGGAGGAAAACAGTGAAGTCAGTACTCCTGCACCAAAAGCTTCAAAGGAAAATACAAGCTGGTTACAGGCCATAGAGAACCTTAAGAAGCAGATAAGAGAAGTGGAGGAAAAATTGGGAAGAGAAATGAGAACAATGCAAGAAAATTATGAAATGAGAGTCAACAGCCTGACTGAAGAAAATAATACCTTAAAAAACAGACTGACTCAAATGGCAAAGGAAGCTCAAAAAGGCAATGAGGAGAAGAATGCCATAAAAAGTCGAATTTGCCAGATGGAAAAAGAATCTCAAAAGCTCACTGAGGAGAATCATTGCTTCAGAATTAGATTGGAGCAAATGGAAGCTAATGACTTTATGAGAAATCAAGATGCTGTCAAACAGATCCAAACAAATGAAAGAATAGAAGGCAATGTGAAATATCTCTTGGGAAAAACCACTGACCTGGAAAATAGATCCAGGAGAGATAATTTAAAAATTATTGGACTACCTGAAAGCCATGACCAAAGTGAGAACCTAGAAATCATCCTCCAGGAAGTTCTCGGGGAAAACTGCCCTGATGTTTTAGAACCAGAGGGCAAAATAGAGGTTGAAAGAATCCACCGATCACCTCCTGAAAAAGATCCCAAAAAGAAAACTCCTAGGAATATTATAGCCAGATTCCGGAATTCCCAGATTAAGGAGAGAATATTACAAGCAGCCAGGAAGAAGCAATTTGAATATTGTGGAAACACAATCAGGATAACCCAGGATCTGGCAGCTTCTACACTGAGGGATCGAAGGGCTTGGAATGTGATATTCCGGAGGTCAAGGGAGCTGGGATTAAGACCAAGAGTCACCTACCCAGAAAAACTGAGTATCATGTTTCAGGGGAAAATATGGTCATTCAGTGGAATACAGGACTTTCAGGCATTCTTGCTGAAAAAACCAGAGTTGAATAGAAAATTTGACATTCAGATACAAGAAGCAACAGAGGCATGAGAAGGTAAACAGGGAAAAGAAATCATAAGGAACTTATCAAAGTTGAACTATTAACATTCCTACATGGAAAAACAATAATTGTAACATATGAAACTTTTCTCAGTAGTTGAAGGGATTAGAAATATATATATATATATGTCTTTATATGAGGGTATGCGGGCATATGAATGCATATGTGAATGTGTGTATATACGTTTACAGGTATACATAGATAGAGGTCATGGGACCAATTGAACAGGAAGGGATGATACTTAAAAGGTGAAATTGAGAGGTGAGAGGAGTATAATGAGAGGAGATGGGGAGAGACAGAGTGGGGCAACTATCTCATACAGAAGAGGCAGGGGAAAATGGTTGCAATGGAGGGGAAGAATAAGAGGGCAGAAGGGAATGGGTCAACCTTATTCCTATTGAATCTGGCTTGAGGAGGGAGGGAAATACACACTAGATAGGGGATCTCAGCCTCCAGGAGAATGGGGGGGAAGGGGATGAGAGGGGAGATGATGGAAGGGAGAGCAAGCTGGGGGGGAGGGAAGTTGGAAGCACCCACTTTTGAAAAGGGACAGGATCAAAGTAGAGAACAGAACGGGTGGGAGGGAAATGTAGTCAGTCTTTTACAATATATCTACTATGTTATTGTTTTGCGTTAGCCGCACATGTACAACTTATACTGAACTGCTTGTCTCCCCAGTGGGGGTGGGTGGCAGGGGGGGAAGGGAATGAATCTGGGATTGAAAGTTTTAAAATCAAATATATATATATATATATATATATGTATATATATACTATTATTAATACCATCTTACATGTAATTAAGAAATGGGATGTACAGGCACTGAGGCATAGAGATCCACTGGAAAAGTCGAAATGGGTATGGGAGAAAATATGGGAGAGAGCAGATTGGAGGTGGGAATATCCTGTGGGACTGCTGTTTTGGGGGGATGGGTGGGGGAAAAATGGGGAGAAAATTTGTAACTCCAAATCTGATGGAAATGAATGATGTAAATCAGAAGTTAATAAAGCATTAAAAAAAAAGATCTAGAATACATATAAAAAAAGACAACTCTTGCCTTCAAGAAGCTCACAGTCTAACAGAGTATATAACACCTTTAGGTTTTACCTAGGGCAAAGCAACAAAGAAGTCAGTCAGTCACACAGTAAGCATTTGCTGGCAAGGAACTCAACTAAGTGTTGGGCATACAAAGAAAGAGTGCAAAAGTGCTTCTCACCCTCAAATAACTTCTATTTTAGAAGGGGAGATAATATGTAGATAGATAGGCACATATAAGATCTATAAAGAGTAAATTGGAAGCATTTCCAAAGAGAAGAAACCAGGAGGGGATCATGGGTGGGTGTGGGAGAAGAAAGGACTTGTGAAAAAGGTGGGAGATAACCATGTCTTCTTTGGTGTCATTCCCATTAATAAAGCCAGATCAGTATCTCATGTTAGACCATTGACTATGCCAATGCCTCTGGCACACAAAATGGTATTTTGGAGGTCTTAAGTATCTATGCCTACTGAGGAAGTTGGAGGTGTAGCACCTAGAGGAACATTAACCAGGTTTCATCTCCACCACGGGGTTGCCTCCCTGGATGATGATGCTTTGGGGCAATCTAGACACAGGGCATGTGGGCAGTGGGAAGCTGCAGTTCCCAGAGTTCTTGAGCCTACCTGCTTATTCATGGTAGTTGCTTAGTAGTTGGTATTGGGGATGGTAGGGATGGTGGGCTCCTTATCCTCAGGGATTTCTCCCTTGGATGATGGCTAAAGGAGCTGGGCAGGGAGCCGGGCTGGAAGCCAGGCAGGTAACTCTGTGGAGAGCTGCTGGGAGTTCCAGGGTTCTTGGGCTTACCTGCCTGTCAGTGGCAGTTGGTTGGCAGTTGGTGGTGGTAGGAATGGTGGGGCCCCTTACCCATAGAGAATTCTTCAGCCTAGACAATGGTCACTTGGCTAGAAGCAGGCCTATTGGGCCAGGGATGCTGCTATACCAGGGTTCTTGGGTATACCTGCCCATCAGTGGTTGATATGGAGCAGATCAGTAGCAGGCGGAGTTGGTAGTGGCGAGAATGGCATGTCCCTTTACCACAGGGCTTGCTCCCCTTGACAATGGCCATAGTGGTCATCCAATCTTTATGAGGCCCTCACTGAACTCTTCCCTGGTTGACTTCCCAACATATGCCCTACAGTAGCTATTCCAAACCTTCTCTTCTCTCAAGTCACCTATTTCTGCTCCATTCCCATATCCTTTTCAGGAAAACGACAAACTTTATATAATTTTACTGAGAAAATTCCTTTTCCTTCCCACTGCTATACCTCAAATGGCTTCATTGTCATGCCCTTACTCTTTTCTTCTTTGCTTCCATTCAGGAAAATAGGTGATTCTTCTCCTTGCCAAGGCCAACTCTCTCTACCTGTGCCCTTGATCCCATCTCTTCCAGGAGCTTTCCCCTTTGGTCATCTGGTATTTTTTTTTTATAATCTTAAAACTTTATCCACTCATTCTTAAAAAAAATACCTTCCATTTGAACCCACCATCCCCTCAAGCTATCATCCTGTGTCTCTTTCTTCCCTCTAATAGCAAAACTCCTAGAAGAATTTCTATATCCTCATTTCCTCCCAGGTCTTTTCCTCCCACTCACTTCTCAACCTTTTCTCATTAAGCTTGGGATCCCATCACTCAGCTGAAAATGCTCTCTCCAAGGTTATCAAAGATCTGACTGCTAAATCCAACAATTTGTCTCTGTCCTCATCCTTATTAATCCATCTTTTTTGGTACTGATGATCACTCTTTTCTTTGAAACACTGTAGCCTCCCTCGTTTTGTTGTTGTTGTTGTTATTGTCAACCCTACACTCTCTTAAATCTGCCTATTCTAACCACATCTTCCCATTTTATTGAATCATCTCTCAGGGCTCTAATCAAAGCCCTCTTCTTTCTCTACACCATTTTAAGGATCTCACCAAATGATCCCATTTATCATACACAGAGCAAATTACTCCCAAACTTATGTACTCAGCCCTCATTTTTTCTGAGCCCTAATACTGTTTTTTCAACTGCCAGTTGCCACATCTACCTAGTCATCCCCTGAGCATCTCAACTTCAACCTGCCCCAAGTAAGATCCTTCTCCTTCCCTTTAAACCAGCCCCTCTCTTTCTACATTCCGTATTTCTGTCAGGGCCATCCTTCTGGACATCTTGGTTTTGCAGCTTCAGAAGCATCCTCTATACTTTGTTCTCCTGTATTCATCCTGATACCAATCAAATCTCACTTTGACCTCCGCAACACCTCTTGTATATACCACTCATGCATTCAGTAAACAATCATCAAAAGCCTCCTATGAGCTAGACATTGAGTATACAAACACAAAAATCATGTACAAGTAAATGCAAGATGTATTCAAGGCAACCACTACATGGCCCTAGCAACTGGCAGGGGGTGGGGAGGAGGTTTGAATATGGTCACACTTAGGGGCAGGGTAGAGGATGATCCAGCCAAAAAGGTCGAGGAGTAGTCAGAGAGGTAGGACGAGAACCAGGAAAGAGCAATGTCATACAAAGTTTGAGGAGGACAGAGTATTCACGATGAGAAGGGGATAGTTTTAAGAATCACAGAGAAGCAAGTAGGATGAAGACTGACAAAAAATACATTAGCTTCAGCAGTTGTGAGAATGTAGTTTCGGTCCAGAGATGGGGTTTAAAATCACATGATCAGTAAAGAACCTAGGACTAGAACCTAGCCTCCCAACAACCTTTTTAGTTTCTTCAACAATCAGAACTAAAACCAGCTTCTCTCCAAAAGATGCAGGCTGAAGCTGACAAGTAGATGCCATAAATTAAACATGGTGGCTGGCTAATGCTTGAGAGATGGTCACTGAAATTCTTAGATACTTAAATGAATTGGGGAGTGGAGAATAAGGACCCCTTAGAGACCTGTTATGTTTGGGGTGGGAAGGACAAAGGAAAAGGTCATAAATTAAGATATATCTCCTTGTTTTTCTTCAGTGAATTTTCATCTAGCAATTACAGTATCTTCTTGTTTTTATCTTTTTCAGTACGTATGGGTATAAATGGGAACTGGGCGCAGAGTGTTTTAAGGAGTCTTTTCCCTGCCCATGTCTCCTGCATTTAATCATCAGGAGCAAGAATTAAGGAAATGAATTACATGCAGTAGCAGGTACTCTTTATTTGGACACCTATTTTCTTAAATATTGCCTCTGGTATTTTAGCCAAACAGGGATATTTAAAATGAACAGAACTATGTGGTTAGAAGCTAAGAAAACCTTCTCCACACTCACACATAATAGTTTAGGTTCCTATTTCCTCTTGCCTGGGTTATTGAAATAGTCTATTAATTTGTCTTTCTGCTCCCAATCTCCTTTTCCCCCAATGCATTGCCAACAAGGTGCCAAATTCACATTTCTAAAGTGCATCTCTGAGAATGTCATTCTTCCACTCAGGAAGCTTCTATAGCTCCCCGTTGCCTCTGGAATAAAATACAACTTTCTTTGTCTAGTATTTAAAGCCCTTCCAATGTGGCTCCAACCCATTTTTACAGCGTATTTTTGCCCCTTCACATCCTATATTGCTGCCAAACTGACCTACTTGCCATTCACTGTACACAGCATTCCATCTCCCACTCTGAACAGATTGTCTCCCATGCCTACAATCCTCTAAGTCAGTCAGTCAGTCAAATAGATTTTATTAAACACCTATTTGTGCCAGGCATTGTGCCAAGTGCTGAGGGTACAAAGAAAGGCAAAAGACAGTCTCTGATTTCAAGGAGCTCACATCATAGTTTGATAGGGGAGACAGCACGCAAACTAGGTATAAACAAGATATAAACAGAATAAATTAGAGATACTCAATTTATTTAGAGGGGAGGCATTAGGCATTAAGGAAGGAGGGGGGAAATCAAGAACAACTTCTTACAGATGAGATGTTAGCTGAGATCTGAAGGAAGCCAGGAAGTTAGGAGGCAGGGATGAGGAAGGGGAGAGTTTTTGGCATTGGGGGACAGTCAGTAAAATGGACCAGGGCTGGAAGATGGGAGTGTCTTCTATGAGGAAGTCTTAAGGAGACCAGCATCACTGGGGGAGGCAATAAAGATAAGAAGATTGGAAAGGTAGGTAGGGGCCAGGTTCCAGAGGATTTTAAAAATAGGATTTTTTACTCAAACCTAGAAATAATAGGGAGCCACTGGAGTTTATCGAATAGAAGAGTAACATGATCAGACTCACTTTAGGCAACCTGACAGCTGAGGGTGGCCTGGAATAGGGAGAGACTTGAGGAAGGACAATCCACCAGCAGCCCATTGGTATGACATGATAAGGGCCTACACATGATAAGGGTGGCTGCAGTGTCAAGAGACAAGGGGGCTTTTGTTGAGAAGGTAGGAAATTGTAACTGGCAACAGATTGGATATGAGTGTAGTGAGAGAGAGGAATCAAGGATGGTACTTAGGTCATAACAAGTCTGGGTGACTATGAGGATTGTGGTGCCCTGTAATGTTAATGGAATAGGAAGATCTTCCCTGTCCATTAATAGGCCTATGTGACCACGTATCCCCTTTTCCCTTACAACAGAAGCTGTGTTCCCAGGTCTAAAGGTACATAGGTATTTCAATCATGGATGTCTTGCAACTTTCACAGCTGTGATATATCCTGAGTCACACAGAGCCCACTGGGGAGGAACTTGCCTAAAGGGGGAGGCTTGCTTACAGGAAGGCTTTCACACCTTTTGGTACTAAGCTAATTGGGCACTGAGTCACCAGGGTTGTGATGCCTTCTGGCTCTGAGCCTATTAGCTGAAAACTATATATACTGGGAGGTTGGTATTTTACTTTGGGGGCTCACTCATGAGAAGAACCTTTTGATTCCCCCGACTACTCAGATGCTGGTGCTCTCCTGGTTCAGTGGTGTATGTAGGTGGTTGTATTATTCTGTTTAGACAACTGGAACCCTGTCTGTGGGATTCTTTCTTGGATACTCACTCCTTTCTACTTATCTGTACTTACCTATCTTAATTAAAGTAAGATCGTTAGCCCCTTTAAAGCCATCTTCGATTTAGAAAAGCCGATTGAAGAACCTGTGTTAATAAGCCATCCTGGGTGTGTTCGGGTGCTTGCTAATAATACTTGCCCTCAATAGGAGTTAGAAAGTTTAGAAGAGGGAATGGTTTAGGGGTAAATCAGTTGAATTTAAGATATCTAAAAGGCACTGGAAATGGGACACTGGAGGTCAGCAGAGCCGGGGATGAACACACAAATCTGAGAAATCACTGCATCAAGATGCTAGCTGAATCTATGGGAGCTGATGAGATCACCTGTAACTCCTCAATTCCATCATTTAGACTACCTTGTTGAGTGACGTTCAGTTGTGTCTGACTCTTTGTGACCCCATTTGGGGTTTTCTTGGCACAGATACCAGACTACTTTGCCATTTCCTTGTCCCACAGTTAATAAGTGTCTGAGGCTGGATTTGAACCCAAATCTCTAATTTTGTTTGTTTGGTTTTTTTTGCTTTTTGGAGGGCAATTGGGGTTAAGTGACTTGCCCAAGGTCACACAGCTAGTAAGTGTTAAGTGCCTGAGGCTGAATTTGAACTCAGGTCCTCCTGACTCCAGGGCCAGTGCTCTATTCACTGCACCACCTAGCTGCCCCCCAAATCTCTAATTTCATGATCCAGTGCTCAATTCTTTACACTAAGCTTCCTCTCTCTTTTCCCAGTGAAAAAAAAGCTGTAAGTGGGCCTTAGGTGCCCAGATGTTCCACACAGGGGCCTGTCTGAATACATCCTGGCCTACATGGGAAAGAATGTATACACCTCCCATGCCCATTTCCAGCTGCCATTCCACCTGTGTCTTTAAAGCTGCACCATTCTCCTTGAACAGGAAGTCAGCAACCCTGGGGCACCAGCAGAGAAAGAAAGTCAGGTTCATTCAACAGAGGGATAAACTCTGGGCCCTGGCAATGGCTCTGCATTCAGGGCCACCTAGAAGTCAGAGTTCAAATCCAAATCTCCAACTAGGCTGGACGAGGCAGGGGATAGGTGTCCAGAAATTCTTGTCAGATAATTGGGAATCTTAAAAAATAATTACCAGTGGAAAAAAAACACAATCACAATGACTAAGGCAGAGATGAAGTCCAGCAGTATCCACCTTCTCATATACTCATCTGGTGTCTAGAAAACAAACAAGACAGTGGTGGGCACAAATTTGCAAGGCTGGAGGAATAGAGAAACGAGTTTCTAGATTCCCCCATGGGGGCAGGATCTCAGATCCTGTACTGGCTGGTATACCAAGCCTCTAGGAAGTCCTCAAGAGCCAAGATGGAAGAACTGCTCATGTGCAGAGGGCTCTGTGGTGGGGATGGGAGGGTCTTAAGGGTTCCATATTGAGTTAGTAGTAAGGGGCAGTGGTCAACAAAAGCTAATTCAGTAACAGGCTGTATGAATAAACACACTGGGGGTAGCTAGGTGGCACAGTGGATAGGACACCGGTCCTGGAGTCAGGAGGACCTGAGTCAGGAGCCCTTAGAGACTTAGGAGCTGTGTGACCCTGAGTAAGTCATTTAACACTAACTTCTAGGGGAAAAAAAAGAATAAACACACTGCTGTCCTCTTTCCTCTCCATTCAGCTTTGGATGCCATATTTTAGGAGAGGCACTGGCAAGCTTGAGCTCAATGACTGGAGGGTAAGTAGGACAATGACAGGTGTGGAAACTATGCCATGTGAAGAACTAGAGAAACTAGGATGTTTAGTCCAAAGAAAACTGTTAAATTTGTCTACTGACTTCAAATACTTAAAGAGATCACAGAATCATGGGATCCAGAGCTGGAAGGAAGCTTAAAGGCCATTGAGTCTAATCCATTTGACTTGAGGAAATGGTGGTGCAAGATAGTTAAGAGACTTGCCCAGGGGCGGCCAGGTAGCACAGCGAGTAAGAGCACCGGCTCCAGTGTCAGGATGACCTGGAGATCGAATCCCAGGCTCAGACACTTAGCACCCACCCAGAAACACCTGGCCGTGTAACCTTGAGCAAGTTACTTAACCCCGATTGCTTAAAAAAAAAAAAGAGAGAGAGACTTGCCCAAAGTCACATGGAGAGTATGCAGCCGACCCAGGTTTCTGACTTCTGATCCAAAACCTTTTTCACTGCACTACACTGACTCACAGAGGAGAAGAGATTTATTTTGCTGGGCCCTAGAGAGTGGAACTAGAACTAGTGGGGAGAGGATACAGTGGTAGATTTCAGCTCAATATTTTAAAAAAAGAATTCCTAATTGGAGGTGTCTAAAATGAAGTGGGCTATTGTGGTAGACAGTAAACTCCCTGTTGCTAGAGGTGTTCAAACAACAGGGCTTTCTATGTTTTAGGCAGGGCTGAGACTTAATGAAATCTGAGGTCTCTTCTAGCTTGGGGAACCTATGGTGTTCTGATGGGAATATCTGCTAGACCAGAACCCTGGAGAAGATCGATTTTGTTCTGTCATGTCTGACTCTCTGTGGCCCCCATTAAGAGTTTTCTTAGCAATGAAATTAGAGTGGTTTACCATTTCCTTCTCCAGCTCATTTTACAGATGTGGCAACTGAGGCAAACAGGACTGAGTGATTTGCTCAGGGTTACACAGCTAGTAATTGTCTAAGGTTGGATTTGAACTTGGGTTTTCCTGACTCCAGTCATCATGTTCTACCTACTATGCCACCTAGTTGGGAAGATCAATACACGCAACTAACTTACCATTAAGAAAAATGGCTTTTGAATGTTCTTCAGGATCTGGATGGTGTTAGTGGTGACCGAATGAACCCCAGCACACCAGGCCAGGGAGTATAACCAGGGCTCATTAATCACATAGATGTTGGTGAAGATACCATATTTCTCATATTCCCTGGAAGGAAAACAAAACCTCTAATGACTGACAATCCCTTCTTCCTTCCATCAATGAGAGGTCAAACAGAACTTTGGTGTCACTAAAAATTCACTGTCTAAATAAAAGAAATAGACTACAATGAAGACCCAGTAGGAATAAAGGGGCTGGAAATGCAATGGGTGGGATTTAAGTCAGTAAGATAGCTCCCTCTCCCCCAATTCCACCATCACACACTCCCTCTTCCCCCCCCCCCACACACACACACAGTTCAGCTGTCAAGTTAATAACATCTGCTGAGTATCTATGAACTTCAGAGCACTGAATAAATTTGGGGACAAGGGAAGGAATTAAGAGAAGGGAGAGAAAGATGCAGAAGAGCATCTTCTTTGCCATTCATGGGCTTGTTATAATATGGATTACTGGTGCCAATCTAAGGATGCCTTCTGGAGGAAGTGGTTTGAAATAGGTCGGTTTCCCAATCTCATCTTTCCCCCTTTCATCTTTGAGTCTTGGAATAGACTCTCCTCCTTGCTTGGGAATCATTTCATTTTTATTCCCACCTATTGAAATCCTCCCTTCCACGGAAGGCCCAGTGCAAGTGTCATTAATTCAATTCAATTCAATTAATTTCAACAACTGCTAGGTAAATACTACAAGGAAATTAATGATAAAGAGAAAGGTTCCATATATATCAGAATATTTACAGCAGCACTTTTTTGTAGGAGCAAAGAACTAGAAACAAAATAATGTCCAACAGCTAGGGAATAGCTGTAGAGATTGGCATGATCTGCTCTTTCTTTCCATTGTCTAGCTGGCTAATTACTCTGGCTGCAATATCATAACCCTACACTTACAGAATTCTTCCTGAAACATAGTACCTCCTGAATCTACTTCAATTCACTAACATCTATTATTCTCTGATGGTCATTACAGGGGGTTGGTTTGTGGTGGTTTTTTGGTACAGATTTTATATCACTTTGGTTCAGCCTTTTTGACCTTCCTGCATGGATTGAATCCTCCTCTCCTAAATGACTGCAAAAAAAGCCATGAACTAGGGACTGATGAAGAGCCTTTTCTGAGATTTTTTTCTTTTTGTACATTTATAAAAGCTACCACTGGATCAAAATATTCTAAGCAGTTTTACTTGCATAAAATATTTGAAATATAGTATGTAGCACAGGCCTGACTCATTACACAAGTATAACGAACTATTATTGTGCTGTAAGACTATGACCATGACAAATACAGAAAAGTATGAAGAGATTTCCATGAAACAAAGCAACGTATGGAAACAACAGCAACAACTGAAACTGTGTGCTGCAACCTTGGAAGGAAGAACTTACCTTTTGTACCTATGGACAGGAAAAAAGAATTCCTGACCAAAAAAGGGATGGAGAAAAGAGATGATAAAATGGACATCCTGATTATATAAAGTTGATTTTTTTTCCACAAGTAAGATCAATATAGTTTAAACTGGAAGGGGGATAGCTAACTGGGGGGGAAGAGATTTCCATCAAGTGTAATGGGGGGTCTTATGCCTCAGATGGACTCTCGATGAGGAGAATGCTAGGCAGCTGATGGCACCTCTCCACAAAGAGAACACTTGGAGCTGCTTCTGGAAGAATCATGATAATGGCCAGTGGGGGCATCTTGAAAAAAACTGTGGGGAATACATGGGCGTTCTGAAACTGGTTACAGGTGACTAATGGCAGGGTTGGGTGAAGCCCCTGCTCAGTCACACATCTCTTCTTGGAGCAAGCTTCATGGAGGCTGAAGAGGAAAGCCCCACCCCCCAGGCTGGAGAGAATTGTTTTTATTTGGAGAACCTGGATGAAGTAATTTTGATTCTGGGAACCAGCTGAAACTTCTGCTGAGTCCGAGGGCCAGCCAGAGCTGCAGTAGACTGAGGAAGCATGACTGTGATGCTGGTACTTTGTTTGAACCTGTTTGTGACTTTGTTGAGCCTTGACTTCCCAGGAACAGAGACTGGGAAGGATTTGAGGTGGACTGGATGATGTGAGCTTCAGCATGGCACAGGAAGTGTTCTGAGAGCTGGACAAGGACCTGGGAGCTGCCTGCCTTCGAACCCAGGTGACAGTTTGGTGAATCCAGGTAGGATCTGGGACCATGGAAGGGGATCTAGGGAATCTGAGAGACCACCCTGAGTCAAGCTGAAAGGAGACTTTACTTGGATACTGTGTATTGACTGAGAAATTGTAATTTACTAGTGACATAGGGGTGGAGGGCCTGTGTATTTTCTGATGATTAAATTGAATGATGACTGAATAAGAAATTGATTTGTAACTTAGTGTGCTCCATGAGTGGAGAGTTTTGACTTTTGTACTTGGTGTCCTTTAAGAAGGCAAACCTCCTTAAGGATGATTAAGATGGTTGAATGATTGAGTTACTAAATGACTGTTCTTTGTTCAAAACTTTGTGACCACTATGGTGAAAACTATGTGGCCATTTTAGTGATAAGCTGTTTTGAATGCTGTATCTTGATTCTCTGTGACAAGTTGTTTGTTTTTGTTTTGTTTTTGCTTTTTGGAGGGGGAAGGCAGGGCAATCGGGGTTAAGTGACTTGCCCAAGGTGTAATAGTAATGGCATTTAAAGATTCCCCTGTATTGGCTTGGTTTTTGGTTTGATTGTGTTAAAACCCAGAGCTTGTTAATCCCACCTGTGGGATGGACTTGTTGAGTGAAAAGAAAGTCCTGAACTGGGAGGAGCTGGTGACGTAGATCTCGAGAGACACAAGAGAGAGGCAGAAGAACTTTTTGGAAGCAGCACCCTCGTGGAGGCAGAGAGAGACTGAGAGGATTGCTGAGGGCCACCTTGAATCGCCCTGGACTTTTGAGACCTGCCCCCAGAGCTGCCAAGGACTGAGGAGACATGGCTGTTTTGCTGGTACTTTGTCTGTCTGTTTTGATGTTGTTTTGCCAGATTTGTCCACTGGTGAAAGACAGTCCTGTTGTTGAAGAAGTCCTGGAACCTGGCTGTTGGCTAAGAGCTCCTGAGACTGTCCTGCAGACAGAGAGTGAATACTGTCCACTGGTGAAGGACAGTGCTGTTGTTGCAGGAGTCTGGGAACCTTTCTGTTGGTTCAGAAGCCCTGAAGAAGGATTTTCTTGTTGTATGTTTACATAAATCCTGGGAGAGGCTTTTGATAATGTTTTCAGGGGTCCTAGGACAGTTCTGCAGACAGAGAATGAATTAATGAAGACACTGGCAATGTATCTTATGGCCTTGCTAAGCTTTGTCTCCCCAGGAACAAAGATTGCTGAGAACTTGCCTCTGTCAAGATGAAGAAAAGACCTCCATTTGGGTATTAAGTGCTGTGCTTAAACTTGATTGTAACTCTGGGGTAGATTCAATTGTGATCCAGGGGTGGGGAACTTTTGACCTTTTTGTGTTCTATGGTTGAACAAATGAATGTACTTTACTTATGATTGGAAATTAATCTCCATTTGAGAAGAGGGGCTTTGTGATGGACTAAATGAAGGTATAGCCTAGGGGTGGAGTAGTATTTAGAACAGGGACTTTGTAATTGATTGAATGAATGTAAGGTCCTGGGGTGGGGTAGTACTTGGAGATTATTTAATCACACTTAGTAAATGCTGTATTTTGAATGATGTCATATTTTGATCTTCTCTGTTCTTAATTTGTCACTGAATAAAATGGAGAGCACCTATGCTGGTATTTTGAACCTTGGGAAGTTGCCTTTCCTTGGCATTACATTACACAAGGTCACATGGCTAGTTTTGTGTTAAGTGTCTGAGGCCATATTTTAACTCAGGTCCTCCTGACTCCAGGGCAGGTGCTCTATTCACTGAGCCACCTAGCCGCTCCTATGATAAGTTGTAACATTGTGAATGCTGTACCTTGATTTTCTGTAAATGTTTTGCTCTGATTTGTTATTGAATAAACAGAGTGTTCACTATACTGTGTAATCAGAACCTTGAAAAGCTGTTCACAGCAGCATTCTTCCGGAAAGCTGCTTGAGCTTGGCTTTAGAGGTGTCTTCATAAAGGCCCTCTTTTCACCTCATTGTTTCCAGCTGTGCTGCAGTGTTGTGAGAGGCCATGCTTTAGGGGAAGGGCTGTGGGGCCTTGCCCCTCTGAAGTCATATGAAAGAAGAGTATTAGTTAAGCATCTGAAAGAATGCACCATAATGAAGAGGGGGCTCAAGAAAGAACAGGAGTCCAGAGGAGACATAATCATGCAGGAGAGCTTTGAAACCAATGTGTTGAATTGATTATATACTTGAAAAAAAAAGCTTGTAGTGGAGAGTCATGGTTTCATATGCAATACAATTTTTTCTGTTCTTTGCATTTGTTTATTGGTGTTTGTAAGATCCAAAATAACAAAAATTTTAAATGTAAAAAAGAAAAACATTAGCCCAGAATAAGAGATATATAGCCCCACAGACAAATTACAAAAACAGAATATACAATCTGAAAGTAGAATGTGAACCTAAATAGTCCAAAGCATCTCCAAGCTAGGTTTATAATAAAAAACTGCCATGAATTAAAATGAACTTCTCTTGTTTGAAGAGGTGAAAGCTTATGGATATGGAAGATGCCTTTAAGTTGGACTTGGTGAATGTGTTGGTTAGTTTTGCTGAACTGCTTTCCTGTTCTTTTTTATTCTTAGTTAGAAAGGAATCATTTGAGAAATATAGGTATTTTTTTTTAAATATCAAGTCAACAATCATTTATTCAATGCCGGCTATGTGCAAGGCATTGGGGGTATCAAGACAAAAAGCAAACCAGAAGCTACTTTCAAAGAGCTTACGCTCTGCAGGGGAAGACTATATGAAAAGAGTAAAGAAACTCAACGGTAATTTGAGGAGAGAGCCAATGAGAACGAGCAGAAGGATAAAGTCTTCCCATAGAAAATAGCACCTGAGCTCAAGGTTGACGGAAGCTTAAGATTCTAAGAACTGGAGGGAAGAAAGGAGCACAAAGCCGAGTCTGGGGATGTGCCGGTCAGCCTGGGCAAAGTGGAGGTGGTGGAAGTAGAGTTTGGGTGCAGGGAAGAGCAAGTAAATGAATCTGGCCAGAACAGAGAGTGCAAAAGGGGGAGTGGAGAAAAGTTGGTTGGAAAAAACTGGCTACTCAAACTGAGACATTCCCTCATTCCTGCCCCAGCTGCTCAAATTATCCTAGAGTCCCTTATTGTTTTTAGTGTTTTATTTTCCCCAATTACATGTAAAAACAATTTCTAACATTCATTTTTAATTTTTTTTTTAGAAGAAATCAGGATTAAGTGATTTGCCCAGGGTCACACAGTTGGTAAGTGTTTGGGGCTGCATTTGAACTTGGGTCCTTCTGACTCAAAGGACATGTTCTATCCACTTAGTTGCCGTAGTTTCTTTTTTTTTTAATTTTGAGTTCCAGATTTTCTCCTTCCTCACTCCCCCTCATGGAAATTGCAAACAATTTGATATAGGTTATACATGCGCAATCATGTAAAACATATTTCAATATTAGTATTGTTTGTTAAAGAGAACACAGACCAAAAACCCAAGAAAATTAAATAAGTTTAAAAAAAAAGCATGCTTCGATCTACATTCAGTTCTTACTTTGGAAGTGTAAAGTATTTTTCATCATAAGCCCTTTGGAATCGTCTTGGTCCAGAGTATCTTACGCCATACTTATATGTGCTCATGACATACTCCCTGCAGCAGACTGTAAACTCATCGAAGGTAGACTGTTTTTTTTTTTTTTAAGCAATAGGGATTAAGTAACTTGCTCAAGGTTACACGGCCAGTTATTTCTGGGTGTGGTGCTGAGTATCTGAGCCCGGATTTGATCCAGGTTATCCCGACACTGGAGCCGGTACTCTTACTCGCTGAGCCACCTGGCCGTCCCTAAGCAATTGGGGTTAAGTAACTTGCTCAAGGTTACACGGCCAGGTGTTTCTGGGTGGGTGCTAAGTGTCTGAGCCCGGGATTCAATCTCCAGGTCTTCTCAACACTGGAGCCGGTGCTCTTACTCACTGTGCTACCTGGTCGCCCCAGCAGACTGTTTTTTTAAAAAAAATATATTTTCTTTCAGTCAGCAAAAATCTGCTTTCTCTTATTCCCACTTTAACCACCTCCTCCCTCAACTAAGAGACAAATAAAAACAGAAGTGCTGATCCAAACATGTACAGGCAAGAAAAACAAATTTCTACAATGTCCACATCCAAAAAACAAACACATCTCATTCTACTCTCCATCTATCAGGAGATAGGTAGCATGTTTCATAATTTGTCCTCTGGAATCACGGTTGTTTATTACGCAGATTAGAATTCCTAATCCTTTCAGAGTTGTTTGTCTTTACCATATTGCCATCATTGTATTTGTTCTTCCAGTCTTATTCACTTCACTCTGCATCAGTTCATATAAACCTTTCTAGGCTTCTCTGAAATCGTCCCTTTTATAATTTGTCATAGCACTTACATACTAGAACTTGTTCAGACATTTCCCAATTGATGCACACACCATTAGATTCCCATTCTTTGCCACTTCAGAAAGAGCTAGAAATACTTTTATATACCCTAACTTAGTGTGTTTTGTTTAGGACTAATCCTTCTTTCAATCTACCCTTCCCCTTCTATTTCCCTGTTGAGTGAAATGTATTTTTATGCCCAACTGTGTGTTTCTGTGCATGTGTACATATTCTTCCTCCCTCTGACCAGTTTAGATGAGTGAGGTTCATGGCAATCACTTCTCCCCACCCCCTCCTCTCTGTATAGAGGTCTACTTGCACACTTTGATTAAATGAGATAATTATTCCCAACCTTCTTTTTCCTTCTCTCCTCCCACCACACCCCCAAATGTATTTATCTTCTTCTTTCCTTCCATTCTTTTTTTAAGGTCATCAGGACATAACAGAACTACTTCCAGGAATTGTCAACTGGAATTTCTCTATGAGTCCTGATTATGATGGGATTCAGAGGGGATATATGTGTCATCTCATCTCCTCATAATTGAATTGTGCAGTTTACCCTTGTTTTGTCCTTTGACTGTTTGTTTTTATTTACCATTTTTATATTTCCCTTAATGTCTATGTTTGAACTTCCAAGTTTCTCTACAGCTCTGGTCTTTTTATCAGGAATGCTTGAAAGTCTTCTAATTCCATTAAATGAAGCATTTTACTTAGTTTTACTGGATAATTTATTCTTGGCTGGAAGCCCACATATCTTTGCCTCCTGAAAAAGTATATTCTAAGCTCTCTGATCCTTGAGTAGTGGCTGCTAAATTGCATATGATCTGAATGTAGCCCCTCCCTACTTGAATTTTTGCTTTCTGGCTGCTTGTGGTATATTTTCTTTGATTTGGAATCTCTGGATTTTGGTTACAATGTTCCTGGAAGTTTATACTTTGGGGTTTCTTTCAGAAGGTGACTAGTGGATTATCTCTATTTCTACTTTGTCTTCTGGTGCTAAGAGATCTGGGCAATTTTCTTTTAAGATTTCTTGATGTATTATGTTTTTCAGGTCAGTTGTTCTTGAGATACCTTGTATTTTCTTCATTTTTTTCAGTCTTTTGACTTTGCTTTAATGTTTTTTGTCTCATGGAGTCATTGAATACCATTTGGTCTATTCTAATTTTCAGTGAGTTGGCTGCTTGGGCAAGATTTTATACCTCTTAAGCTGTTAATTCCCTTTCCAATACTTTTTTCACAACTCTCATTTCTTTTCCATTTTTTCCCCCAGTGCTCTCATTTCACTTGTAAAAAAATTTTCAATTCTTTTTTACATTTGCTTTATCTCTTCCCAGAATTATATCTGACTTTTTGCCCATACTGTGTCTTCCTTTAAAGCTTGGCTTATAGCTGTTTTGGAGTCACTCTTTTTCTGGGTTTGGGCCTTGAGCTCCCTGTCTTCATAATAGTTTTTTATGGTGAGATTCTTTTTTCTGCTGTTGTTCATTCTTTGCTCGTTCTTCAGGACTACTTTTTGACTCTGAACTTGATTTTAGGGTCGAATTCTAGACCTGGGTGTGGGTCTGAGCAACAGCAGACTACTGCTACAATTAGCTACTATCAGTCTGCTATGAAGCTCTGCTTGGTTCGGAGGGACAGAATGGCAGGCTCCCCTTAGTTCTAGGATTTCTGACTTACTTATTCCTCTGCAGACTTCATTCAGCTCCTAGGGACCTGAGCCACACCAATGCTGCTTCCTTCTTTCAGTACACCCCATAGGGCCCTCATCACCCTAGAAAGTCATTCCTAGACACAGGTCCCTACCTCAGTCCACCCTGGATCTATGACCTAAAACTGAAGAGTGGGCAACAAAGTTGCCAGTCGGCACATGTTCTCATCCTGGTATGCTGGTATGGGTCTGGGACTTTCTCTTGCCCTGGTATGCAGACAGCCTATATATAATGGAGTGTTCCAAATAGTATATTCTATTCAAATCATCAGTTTTTCTACATATTACCAACAAAACCCAGCAGGAAGAGAAAGAAAAAATATTTAATTCATAATATCTACAGATTATAAAAAATATTCTGGAATCCACCTACTAAGAAGTACATAAGAACCAAATGAATAAAACTACAAAACACTTTACAGAAATAAAGACAGACTTAAGTAAGTTGAGTAATAGTAATTGATCATAGTTTGGCCAAGGTAATATGATAAAAATATCAGTACTAGCTAAATTAATTTACTGATTCATTATCATTCCAATCAAATTACCAAAGGATTATTTTAGAGAGCTAGAAAAAAAACAACAGCAAAATCCATCTAGAGGAACAAAAGTTCAGATTCTCAAAGGAAATAATGAAAAAAGTGGGAAGAAAGGAAATCAAGCCATACTCCACAATAAAGTAGTCATCATTCAAAACAATTTGATACTTGCTAAAAAAAAGAGAAAAGCCACTCAGTGGAACAGATTAGGTAAACAACCTACATTAGCAAATGAACATAGTGTTTGATAAACCTTGTGACCACAACTACTAAAGTAGGCTCATTATTCAATGAAAAATGCTGGGGAAATTGGAAAACAACTGGGGAGAAATTAGATCTAGATCAAGAAATCACAACATATACACACATCCATACACATATGTATGCATGTATGTGTGTATATATATATGTATACACACATACTCCATATGATCTAGATATAAAAGGATCATATCATAAGCAAATTGGAGGATCAAGAAAGAAGGTACTTTTCCCAATTATGGATGGGGAAAGTTCATGACAAAACAAGTGAAAAAAGTGTATCATGGAAGATAAAATGTACAATTCTGATCTTATAAAAGTGAAAAAAAGTGAATTCCATTAAAATTAGAGGGGAAATAGTTAATTGGGTGTGATATTCAACTCTCCAAGAGATGAATGATCAAAGGATATGAACAGGCAGTTCTCAAAGAAAGCTTAATAAATGAATGAATGGGTGAATGAATGAACTAAGATAAATGCAATTTAAAGCAACTCTGAGGTTCAATTTCATGCCTCAAACGTGAGCAGAAATGATAACAACAAGGGGCAGGCAGTATTGGTGGAACTATGAATTAGTCTGGCCATTCTGGAAAGCAATTTGGAACTGTGTCCCAAAAGTCACTAAACTATGTCTGCCCCTTGGACTAGAGAAACCACTCACTACTAGGCCCAAAATCCCAAAGAGAGAAAAGGAAGCAGAAAAGAACCCGTATCTACAAAAATCTTTAAAACAGCTCTTTTTATCATAGCAAAGAGCTGTTAACAAAGGGGTGCCTATTAACTGGGGATTGGTTGCACAAATCATAGTGTATGAATATAATGTCATACTCTTGTACCATAAGAAATTACTAAAGGGAAAGTTTCAGAGAGACCTGAATATGAACTAATGTACTTATAAATATGCAGAACCAGGATAACAATAAATACAGTAACAATAACATTGTAAAGAAAAACACCTTTGAAAGAGTTAAGAATTCATGCAATGTAACCATGACTTCAGGGGGCCAAGGATGAAGCATACCACCTACTTTTTTTTTTCTTTTGCTTTTTAGAGGGCAATTGGGGTTAAGTAACTTGCCCAAGGTCACACGGCTAGTAAGTGTTAAGTGTCTGAGGCTGCATTTGAACTCAGGTCCTCCTGACTTCAGGGCCAGTGCTCTACTCACTGCGCCACCTAGTCGTATACCACCTACTTCTTTATAGCGAGGTGATGAACTTAAATTCAAGATAAAACAATTTTTTAATAAAGCAGATGTGTGAATTAGTTTTATCTGACTAAATGCATTGATTACAAGCCTTATATTTTTCCTACTTTATTGGGAATAGGAATTTGGAGAGGAAAGGACAGAGGAGCTAGTGATAGTATCACCAAAGGGGGGGGAAAAAGAGAAGAGAATTATTGGTGTGTTTTAAAAATCACAAAGAAGAGAACAGAAGGATATTAAGAAGTGAACACAGAAAAATTGAACAGATTTGAAAGTAAGGTGTTGAGTTCATTACATTTTAAAAAACAAGCTGTACGTAACAGATTTGCTGTTTAATATATAACCCCCTTTTCCTGCTCTACTTTGTAAATGGAAATGTTCTTAGGGGTAGGGGCTGGTGCTCAATTTGAAATCATTTCTTTTTTTCAAAGAAAATAGCTCTAACTGGATTATGTGGATAGAGAACCAAGGTTTTCATAGAATCAAAGAATTTCGGCATTGGAAAGATTCGTTTAGCCTGATTCATTTAAAAGAAATGCCCCCCTACAATACTGCTGACATACATTCATCCTGCCCCCAGTTCAGGAGACCTCACTAGCTCTCAAGCCAGTCCATTCTACTATCAGCTGTATCTATTAGAAAGTTTTTCTTTATATTATGCCAAAATCTGCCTCTCTGTAACCTCTTCTCATCACTCTTAGTTCTGTACACAAGGTTCAAGCAGAACAGGTCTATTCCATTTTACATAAGAGAGTCCTTCAAATACTTCAAGGCAATAAGCACAACATACAAGCCATCTTCCCCCTCCCCCTTCCCAAGACCACCAAATATCTTCTCCCAGCTAAACACCCCCAGTCCATTCAAACATTTCTCATCTAGTTGCCCTCTTGATATCCATATCACCCTCCTCTAGATGCACTCTAGTTTTTCAATGCAATTCCTAATTCAGAATATCATCACAGAACTGAAACTCCAGGTAGTTACTGATATAATACAATGTACCTATATACCTATTTAATGTTTTTCCAAATATCGCTCTAATTGCTTATTTATAAATATTATATTTATTGATACTAATCGTCCTATTGAAATGAGTCAACAAATTCTGCTTTTATTTCCATTAGAAAATTATAACAAAATTCTCCTTCCAATTACTAATCAAATTTGCTTATTTGAACCACAGGGCTGTGACTGAGGTACCACCTGGTGGGCCCATGCAAGATGTGGAATTTTAAAAGGTTCAAGAGGTGTGATTTCTGGGTAATTTAATCATTTTATTAACAATGCCAGCATTTAATAAAAGGACAGTCATTTGGCCATCTCTCACTTAGACCAAAGGCAACCATGGCGGAAGCCTCATGGCTTATAGGCCTACTGGAAGAGGGTTGTTCCCAAGGGTGGCAATCAACTCTGATTGGTTAAAAATTAATGAGAAAATTAATATTACAAGTGGCTAAATCTATTCAAATGAACTTTGATTTACTTCTAAGTCATTTACTTCTAAGCTATCCATAGCCTTGGACAATCTATTCAAAGAATTTATCCCTACCCAAACCTTCCTAGAGGACAATGGCTTCCCTATCTGGGTGGGGTCTGGATAGAGTAGAGGGAAAGAGGTCTTGAAATGAGAATAAAAGAAAAAAGGGAAAATTTTAATCTCCCCAAGTCATTGGTTATTAATAATCACTTCTCTCAAGAGAAGTTCATGGAAGGAATTAATAGTTTTTTGAATCCTGGTCTTAGAAATAATATAAAATAATCAACATCTGAGACAAAACTAAGACAAATGAGAAGTGATATCACAAATTATCAGAGTATTGATTGGGTTTAATCAATGAAGGCTTCCTGAAGGAAGTTGAGGAATATGTCAATGGATACATAAGGGAAGAAAGGTGTAATAAAAGCACTAAATCCTTGCATATGTAGATAGAAGTGAGAACACAATAGCTTAACTAGAGTGAAGAGTCTGGGTAGAGTAGAGATCCTTTGTTGTAGTATGGACGCTGTTGGCAATCTGGCTGAAGTTTAAGGGCTCTTCAGAAGAAAATACAAATATAAAAAATAGAATACATATGGAAGGAAACAAATTATAGTAAAATACAATTATCACTATGCTAATAATAATTTTAGAAACAAGGTCACAGACCCCCAGATTAAAGCCTCTGGTGTAGAGGAATGAAAAGATATAAGAAAGGTTTGTGGTAGAAAGGGACAGGGGTGTCACCTACTTGGGGAATCACCTACTTGATATCCTTGCTGTTTATATCCTTGTAACCAAGGTTCAATCCTCTAATTCCTATTTTCAAGAGGTCAGGAAGGGGCAACTTCTTTCCCAGCACTTGTCTGTAACGTGGAGCTATCATTTGAACATCTGCCCTAAGCTGCCCTGGCAACCAAAGGACCTGTAAAGAGTAGAGGAGAGGCTAGTTGTCAGGTCACTGGCAGGAGATAACTGTAGGCACTCACCATTAGAAGGCACTTTATGATTCAGAAGGGTCAATACTAGAACATGCTAGCACATTTGATCCTCACAGTAATGACAAAAAAAAAATGGGTCTTAGAATTCTCATTTGATGGATGAGAAATTCCCAGAGGTCAAAGGTTCTAGAGTTAGAAGAGACTCTAGACTGGTCTAGTCTGAACCCTCCTCTTCCTTGATGAGGGAACTAGAGCCGCCCCCCCCCAGACAAGTGAAGTGAATCTGCCTCACTCACAGTGGTTACTGGCAGAGCCAGGGGCCAGCATTCTTTCTACCACACCAAACAAAGAGAATGTGTTGGAGAGCAAATGGAGCCCCTAAACCAGGCCTCCAAGAGTCAGAAGGGACTTTTAAGAGCATCTAATCTAACCCATGCCTGAAGAGAGATCCCCTCTGTGACATCCCCAACAGGTGATCATGTCACCTTTACTTGGAGAACTCCAGGTACTGCAAGCTCACTGCTTTATAAAGCACCCATCAATTCTACTTTCAGACATCTTTGTTAGGAAGTTCTATCCCTATATGCAGTTCAAATCTTCCCCCTCAGCAACTTTTACCAGTTGCCCCTAGCTACACCCTCGTTGGCTAAGAAGTACAAGGATAATTTCTGTTGTATTCTACATCACCCCTCCCCCCACTTAGTCTTTCTTTTTCTTCACTGAAGCAAATTGCCTGCCAACCCCCCCCACGCCCCCCCCCCCCCCGCAAACATATTTCCAAGTTCCATTTGGAACTGGTTCCATCCCTGTGAAGGTTGACAGTATTAAAGGAAGAAAAAGAGCTCCCAGCAGCAGCTTTGGTGCATCAATCCAACAAACATTCACCAGGAAAGCTCTCCCAGGAACCCTCCTTGAAGTTCTTCCAGATTGGGGTTCCTCAAGAATACCTTTCTTTCAGCTGTTGACGCCATGAGCCTGGTACCCACCATAAGTGAGGCTTCTATGCTAGAGGCTAGTTGATGCCACCCAGCATCTTTGTGTTGGGTTACTTATTTACTCTTTGTCCCTGGGCAATCCATTCCCCCCTCTGGCTCTGTTTCCCCATTTATAAAATGAGGGAATTGGAAGAGATGGTACCTAAGGTCCCTTTTAGCTCTAAATCCTATGAGTTTGGTGTCCATGGTGGGACCCATGAGCATGAAATAAGCAAATGGCAAAGAAATAGCTAGAGCTATTTATGTGCTTATGCTTCTCTTAAAAGAGGGTTGATGTTTCACTTGGTTTCCAGTAAAATTTGGCTAATATTACCAATTCAGGCTTAGCTCACTTGCAAATGGATATTCCTATTAGGAAACTGACCACTCAGAAATAAAGAAATATGCAAGGAATAGCTAACATTTCTATGGTACTCTGTAATTTACAAATCCCTACAAAGCATAAAAAATCAGGGCCCAATTAATCGCTATTAAATGATTTGCCCAAGTTACATGGTGTTAAGTGGCAGAACCAGGAATTGAATCTGTCTTCCAATACTAAGTACATTACTCTTTCCACACCACTCTAGCTGATCTTCAGCTGACCAGCCATCATGCATATCTGAGTCCAATGGCTGGGGTCTTCAGAAAGTAAGAGTGACAAACAAGGGATCTCCCTTGGACACTAGGATGTCATAATACATTTCTCATTCTTTCTCCCTTCTCCCCCCACCTTGCCCTTAACCTAGCACTTAGCACAGTGTGTGGCACATAATAAGTACTTTTTAAAAATGTTGATTAATTGACAGACCTACCAGATTGCTTTTAATCCCTACTTCATTCATCATTACTTCTAACACTTTCATGATCCATGTATTTCTATAAGGATGTTTCCTTGGTGGACGGTAGAGATCAAATATCACCAGTTTATTTTCCTTGTTTGCAAGTCTCAAGAAATTGCTTAGTTTCATAATTGACTGATTCTTTGCCATCTCTTCATCCTTTTTTGTCAGTGGTGCCATGTATTTAAATGGCTTAGCCTAGAATTAAGCAATAATGGCAATAAACAAATTGGCATAGACATACATATACAGTGGTGATAACAAACATTTCCTAGCTTCCCAGGCTATGTGTTGTTCACATACAAAGCAGAATAAATTTACTTATGGCAACCTTTTTGGTCTTCTATTCTTTACAAAATCACAGAATCAAGGGTGGTCAAGAGGGCTCATGTGCCATCTAGTCCAATTCATTCCTGAGCAAGAATACTCAGTGCTACAGACTGTCTGACGTGTTCCTCCAAACTCTACTCCAAGACTTGTAGTTTTTGATGAAGAACTCACTACCTGAAAAGTAAGCTCATCCCACATCTGGACAATGCATTGTTAGAAAGTTTTTTAATTACACTGAGCTTAATTCTGCCTCTGCAACTTCTGTTCATTGGTCCCGGGATTGAGGAACTGAGCATGAAACCTGAGTAACTAGGAAACAAATTATCAAAAGCTAAACAAGTACAGAAGAACAATTCTTAAAAACTTATAAGAGGATGGGAAAAAAGTTTTAACTAATAAATAAAACTAAGAGCTGTTTTTAAGAGACCAATAAAATTAATAAACCATTAAATAACTATAAGAGAAGAAAACTGAATTATTCAAAATAAAAATGATTAAGTCAAATTTACACTGAGCAGAAAGGAAATAAAAGAAATCATCCAAATGATTTAATCTCTAATTAACTATCTCTTACATAATTTAAACTCCCATCTAAAACAACCTAAACATCTCTAATTAAAACTAAAAATTTAAAGAAAATGGATAATTATCTACAAAAATATAAAATATTCTGATTAACAAAATTAGAATTAGATATTAAAAACCAAAATCTTAGAAAGGGAAATCAAGCAAGAAATAAATCATCAAAGGAAAAATTCTGTTCCAAATGAATTTACAATTGAAGTTTATCAAATAACTCAAATAGCAATTTACATCATTGCTACAAAAATTCTAATAATTAAAATGTATGCTGTGTAAAATTCCTTTTTTGAGATAATTATAGTCTTGAATTCAAACTAATGGTAGATAATGGGGAAAAGATTATTATATACCTACATATAATACTATATATTACTATACTAGTATCTAAAAGATTACTATATGATATTTATTCATGAATAGCAATGCAAAAATTCTAAGTTAAATCTTAGGGAAAAGACTGAATCTATCCATAAAATTACTCACTATGACCAAGCTGGATTTTTGTACCAAGGATACAATGATAGTCCAACAGTAGGAAAACAACTACTATAATTAATCACATAAATATAAAGATATAGAAAAAGTCAAACAAAATATAGCACTCACTTGTGGGTTCTTTTTTTGTTTATGCAATTTTATTGAAGAAAAACACATCAATTATTAGCAGAACTATTAGTTGATCACTCATCCATTGACAACTTGTATCATTTATTCAGTGCTATATTAAACAGTGTATTGGAAGATAGATTAACTAACAGCTCCAAGCCTCCTAACAAAATTTAAATGATAAATACAAAAAGTTCAAGACCCTATTTTGGAATACAAGGGGTGTTTGACTTCAAATTTCCATTCTCTGTAGAACGAGAACAGGTCATTCCTTTACTGACGTGTGGAAAATACACCCCATTTTCTGTTCTGCTGATGCTATAAATTCAGTACCAAGTCTCCAACCACATCAGTTATGAGCAAAAAGCATATCATGAAACCCAAATCTCTAACAATGAAAGGCTTAAACAAGATGGATGATACGACAGTAATATTGCTTCCTTTGATATGACAACTTTGCATCCATATCCCTCCATCTTAGATGGTATCTTCAGCATCTGTTAGAGCAGTGAGGAATGGTTTTAGTCTCATAACCAAGTTAGAGTGAAGACATTGGACACATACTCCATTTTTAAAAAAATTCTGAATCTTGAGCTACTGTACTCTTATAACTACTTTACAGTTTCTAAAAGTAGTTATTGCCCCAAAATGGAAGAACTTAAGTCTTCTCAGATGGGCATGTGCATGAATGGAGGGAAACGAAAAATAAAATTTTAAAAGATGGGGTCTGATTGGGGAGCAGCCAGATAAGAAAATTTAAAAAGGGAGAGTAATTTAAAGTTTATTCCAGCTACAATGCAGGTTATTTTGACTTTAAGGTAGCATCACATGGCATACTTCTGAGTCCATTCTCGAGATATTTTGTTGTACTTGTCTCTGTTTTATGTTCCGTGCAATCTCTGGCACTAAGGAGTCTTCTGGGTTTGGATCACATAGCAGTGAACAAATAGATATTTAGAAATAGTTAAAGGAGAAGATGGAGGAGTAGAAACAGGACTTCTGCAGGGCTCCCACTCCCACCTCCTCCAATTCATGTAAAAGGTGACTGAACAAACTTTGGAGCTAGAGAACCCACAAAATGACACTGAGAAGCTAACCTCCTGCTGAGGACAGTCCGGCAGGAAGAGGCCAGCCCAGCATTCTGGAAGCTGAGCCCAGCTCCTTGAAAGCCCCAGGTTTTAGCCTCAGGAAGGCCACAACCAGCCTCCAGCTGGAGGGACTTCAGATCACCAGCACCTGTGGCAGTTTCCAGAATTACCAACCCATAGATACTAAGGACAAAGTGAGAGGTCAGTGCAGTGTGGACTTTGGGACCTGGGAATTCGGGAGTGCAGTCGGCCTTTACCCCCAGGGTGAGAAGCGGCTGAGGCTCCACGGCCGTGCAGCTGCCACCACATGGCTGCTTCAGAGCTCCTGGCCTGCAGATTGTAGAGGCACCAAGCAACCAGTCTGAGAGGTAATCATTCTTGCTTTAACTTGCTTTAATCTGGATTGTGGTCTAGGGTGGAGGTCCTGGGGTGCATGACCAGTTTGCCAGAGCTTGAGGAGGCTTCAGAGAAGGCACCCAACTAATGGCTCCAGCAGCTGAGAAAACCCCAGCAATTGGGACAAAGCTCCTCCTTCTGGTAGCAGAGTTCTACTGTGGCAAAAAGCTCAAAAGTCAAGTAAGTGAATGGCAACATGAGCAAACGAGGAAAGCAAGGCAAGTACAGTAATACGACTTTGGACTCCTCTTTGGGGGACAAAAAGGATCAGGGTATGGAACAGGAAAAAGACAGCAAAGTCAGAACTCCTGCACCAGAAGCTTCCAAGAAAAGAATAAGCTGCTTACCGGCCATAGAGGAGCTTAAAAAGGATTTTGAAAACCAAATAGCAGAAGTAGAGGAAAAAATGGGAAGAGAACTGAGAATGATGCAAGAAAATTATAAAATGAGAGTCAATAACCAGACTGAAGAAAATAACACCTTAAAAATAGACTAACTCAAATGGCAAAAGAGGCTCAAAAAGCCAATGAGAAGAAGAATGCCTTAAAAAGCCAAATTTGCCAGATGGAAAAAGAATTTCAAAAGCTCACTGAAGAGAATCATTCCTTCACAATTAGATTGGAGCAAATGGAACCTAGTGACTTCGAGAAATCAAGACACTATATTAAACAGATCCAAACAAATGAAAAAATAGAAGGCAATGTGAAATATCTCATGGAAAAAAACACTGACCTGGAACATAGATCCAGGAGAGATAATCTAAAAATTATTGGACTACTTGAAAGCCATGATCAAAAAAAGAACCTAGAAATCATTCTCCAAGAAATTCTCAAGGAAAATCCCCCTGATGTTTTAGAATCAGAGGACAAAATAGAGCTTGAAAGAATCCACCAATAACCTCCTGAAAAAGATCCCCCCCAAAAAAACTCCTAGGAATATTATAGCCAGGTTCTGGACTTCCCAGATCAAGGAGAAAATATTATAAGCAGCCAGGAAAAAACAATTTGAATACTGTGGAAACACAATCAGGATAACACAGTATCTGATAGCTTCTACACTGAGGGATCAAAGGGCTTGGAATATGATATTCCAGCATTCAAAGGAGCTGGGATTAAAACCAAGGATCGCCTACCCAGCAAAACTAAATATCGTGTTTCAGGGGAAAATATGGCCATTCAATGGAATAGAAGACTTTCAAGCATTCTTGATGAAAAAAACAGAGTTGAATAGAAAATTTGACATTCAGATACAAGAAGCAAGAGAAGCTTGAGAAGGTAAACAGGGAAAAGAATCATAAGGAACTTATCAAAGTTGAACTACTTACATTCCTACATGGAAAAATGATAATTGTAACTTATGAAACTTTTCTCAGTGTGAGAATAGTTGAAGGGATAGAAATGTGTGTGTATATATGTATGTATACATATATATCTATATAGGAGGGTATATGGGTATATGAATACATATGTGAGTATGTGTATATATGTGTACAGGTATACATAGACAAGGTACAGGACCAGTTTAATAGGAAGAGATGATACTTAAAAGGTGAAATTAAGAGGTGAGAGGGGAATATAATGAGAGGAGATGGGGAGAGATAGAATGAGGTAAATTATCTCATATAAAAGAGGCAAGGGAAAACACAATGGAGGGGAAGAACAGGGAGGCAAAAGGGAATGAGTTAACCTTATTCTCAATGAATTTGGCTTAGGAGGGGAATGACATACACACTAAATAGGGTATCTCACCCTACAGGAGAGTAGGGGAGAAGGGGATGAGAGGGGGGATGATGGAAGGGAGGGCAGGCTGTAGAGGGGAGGGAAGTTGGAAGCACTCACTTTTGAAAAGGGACAGGATCAAAGTAGAGAACAGAACACGTAGGGGGTGGAATGGGATGGAGGGAAATATAGTCAGTCTTTCACAATATATCCACTATGGAAATGTTTTGCATAGCTACACATGTACAACATATATGGAATTGCTTATCTTCCCAGTAAGGGTGGGTGAAGAGGGAGGTAGGGAAAGAATCTGGAATTCAAAAGTTTAAAATCAAATGTTTAAAAAATACATTGTTAATATTAATATTATTTTACATATAACTGGGAAATAAGATATGCAGACACTGGGGCATAGAGATCCACCATGCCCTAGTGGAAAGTTGGAGGGGGTATGGGGAAAGATATAGGAGAGAGCAGATTGGGAGAGGGGACATTCACTGGGATCGCTGTTTTGGGGTGGTGGGCAGGGGAAAAATGGGGAGAAAATTTGTAACTCAAAATCTTGTGGAAATGAATGATGTAACCTAAAAAATAAAGTAAAATTAACTACAAAAAAAAGAAACAGTTAAAGCAGGAGACCACCAGGATCTTAGAATATTGAGCTAAATGCTGCCATTACTGTTAATGTTTGGATGATAAATTCGTAAATGCAACTTAGGGCGGTTTGTAGGGGTGGTCTGTGGGGAAACGAATTGTCAAATAGTATACACCACCTTAGATATGGGCTGTCATTAGGTCCCATAATAGTGGCTTGCCAATGAAACATATCCTCCCCAATTGGACCTGAGGAACACAGTTCTGGGAGATCATGGGTCAAATCACTAAGTTCCTTAATAATACATTTCAGTGTCACAGTGTGTGCATCTATACGCCTGACTCCGCACTCTCTTTGGTGAACAGAAGGGTCCGGCCCAAAAGTCCTAATGTCCAGGTGGCAGGGAGGGGTTGGGGAGAGGGGATCTCTCTTCTCACACTGGCTCCACCCGACCCAGGAGCATAGGGGTTAGGGTCTCCCTGCAGAAGCTTGTGCCTCCCCAGCCCTACGGGGCTCACATGCCTACTTGTGGATTGTTTTAAATTACCCTAAAAAAGATTAGAATGGAAGGGTCCATCTTTAATAGGTTCAAAATCATGTAGCCAAAATTACACGATAGCATTCCTTTCAATGGGGAAGCACTGAAAATTTTCCTCAAAAGTATAGGGATAAAGCAAGGATGTTATTATAATGACCATTAAAAGAGCTCAGCTGAAGAACTGAACTAAAACACCAGAACTGGGGCAGGATGTGTATGGAACTGTGTGGCCCTTTATTAAGTCTGAAGGAAAGAGCCCAGAATCCAGCTAGGTGCAGTTCTGTCCTCCCACAAGTCACTTGGGGAAGAAATTGAAGCTGTGAAATCATGAACCTCTCAGTAAAGGGGAGGGAAGGGGCTAAGTGGATTTGAGGTTCAGTCCCCAGGAAAACCATAATCAAAGGGAAAGCAATCAGAAAGTGAGCAATAGAGGACTATAATAAGAAGGGAAAAACTGACATTACCAAAGGTCTTAAAAATTAGAAGACTCAATTAAAGATCTTAAGCATAAGCAGATAAACCAACAGAGAAGATATCAACACAAGGGAATATGGCCTCCTGATCAAGTAAAAGTGTACAGATATCTCTGAAGAAAAATAAGACAAAGGGACATGAATCAGTGCCTGATGAGGCTAAAGACTTTTGGATTCTAAAGAAAGCCCACAACAATAGAATGTTCCTGACTGGTTTAGAAGAGAAAGAATAATGATGAATGCATAATTTAAGGCCTGCACAGCAGAAATAATCAGAATAGAAAAACTTTAATTCATTACAGAAAATCTCACTCAAAAAACAAACAAAAGAATATCTGACTGGGAATACAAATGCACATAAGAGAAAGATAACCTGGAAAAAGAAAAAGAAGTAATACTGTTGAAGGAAAACATGACCTTCACCCAGGCCAAACATTGATCTCAAAGGCAGGATACAGAGACAACCTAAGAATTACCCATCTACCAAAGGAACACAAGTAAAAAACAAACAAAATGTCCAAGCACCATAATACATTCACTTCTCCAAATTTCTAAACAAAGAAAACAGAGTGCTAATTAAAAGAATCCAAGGATCACTTCCAGAGGAAAAAAAGTTAAACTTAATGTTATTCCAACCAAACTGCCAAATACCAGACAAAACATAACAGAATTAATTTGGGGGAATAAAATTTGATTAAAGAAACATTTATTAAGCACTTACTGTTGTGCAAGGCAATGTGCTGAGTAGTGGGCATACAAAGGCAAAAATGAAATAGTCCTTGCCCTCAAGGAGCTTTCATTCTACAAGGGGGATGAACAAAGTATACTGTCATAAAAAAAAATTTCAAGAGGGAGACAACAATAGTAATTCTTGGGAGCACAAAAGGCATCATCTAGGTATAGGTGTGGCAACATGGCCAGATTGGTGTTTTAGCATAATCAATTTGCTGCTCTGTGGAGGATGGATTGGAGGAAGATTAGAAATAGAGAGACCAATTAGGAGTCTACTATTATAATCTAGACTATAGGTGATGAGGACTCAAACTAGGATATCTACTATATGAATGGAGAGAAGACAGATGTTAAAAAATGTTGTGATAAAAAAGACTTGTCAACTTGGATATGGTGATTGAGGAAGAAGGAAGAGTTAGAGATAGCTCCAAAGTTGCAAACCAGGGTTACTGAAAGGACAGAGTACCATGGAGAGAAACAGGAAAATCTGAAAAAGTATTAGGTGTTAGGGAAAGTATAAGGAATCTATTTTGTGGAAAGAAGTTGAAGCGTTTGATGAACTTGGATGAGAAGCTGTATAAGGGGACATCCACTTATGTCATGGTATTGAAGCCACCGAAACAGAGACAGGGTTTGGGAGGGAAAGGAAAGCTGAGTTAGATTGACTCTTTGAAAAAGGAGGGACAGGGAGTTGGAGGTAGATAGATGTCAATATTATGAGAACTTTATAAAATGTTATGAGGATTAAAAAAAATTCTTTTGGGGTGCCTAGGTGGCACAGTGAATAAAGCACTGGCTCTGGAGTCAGGAGGACCTGAGTTCAAATCCGGCCTCAGACACTTTACACTTACTAGCTATGTGACCTTGGGCAAGTCACTTAACCCAAATTACCCTGCCTTCCCCCCCTCCAAAAATTATTCTTTTCATTAGATTTCATTATTTGGAATTTATGGGGCTATTCCTCTTGGAACATTTGGTAACTGAAGCCTATTTTCTGCTAATATTAACCTCACCTGGTTAAAACCTGACTCACTGAATGTTAGCATTAAAAGAAGACTTCTGACATTCCTGAGATAAGGAACCAAATGAGAGAAAGAAGGGAATAATGACATTTACAAAATTTTACTGGTGGAAGAATTCCCCCTGATGGTCACCTTTGGCTATGTTTGTGACATCGAAACCTCCTCTCAATTAGTGAATTGGAATGTATACATACAGTTTTGCAAACTGAGTGTTTAAATCTGTAACTTAGTCTCTTTATTAATTTGTTCTAACTTTGTTCAACCTTAATTGAAGGAAGTATGAGATAATGAATCTGTTTGACAAGTCCTGTGTGACCTTTATGGCCCTAACAGTGTGAATTATCCAAGCTTCACCTGTTTCATCTCCTACTGGCAGTTTGGGAATCTTTAGGAGACAGTGCTCTGGCATTTATGATAGAGGGGAAGGGCAAGAGGCAAGGTGAGGAAGGGCACAGAAATTTATTAAGTACCCACTATGTGTGAGACATTGGGCTAAATGCTTTGCAAATATTATGTTATTTGAGGTAGCTGGAAAGAAGTTTCCTTACTTGTTATCTATCTCGATATTCTGTTTAATTAGATGCTTTTGCTTTGAGTTAATGTGCATTCTGGTTTGGCCTGGTAAAAAGAAGCATCAGATGGGGGCTCATGGGTTGTGGTTTGAAAGAGAGCTTGCCCTAAAGTGTCCCTTTAAGTTGGGTGAAGGTTATAAGAGCCCATGTTTGAGGAAGAAATCTTGGTTCACTCCCCAAAATCTTTCCAGATCCGAATACCAAGTCTCTTATTCCTTCTGGGTCTTTTTCCTCTTTTATAAAATAAGGAGTTTGGACAAAATAGATAAACTTTATGCTCTCTTTCCAGGCCTGTAAATTTGTATTTTCTCTTCTCCTGCCAACAGTCACATTAACGGTGAACCACTCAAATGGATACAAACTTTAAGGGCAGGGACAGGGCAATCACTTGTTGGGTAGTTATAGTGAGAATCCCTTTCTGAGAACAGATCAGATTAAATAGCTGCTGAGGTTTCTTCCAATTCTAAAATCCTGTAATTTTGACACGGGGACTCAGTTAGTGTGGCCCATGTGTCATTCCAGGTTGGCCAGCTCTGAGCCCGGCCCTATTACCTTGAAGAACCATTGGCCTGAGTTCAGGGTTTCCAGGGTTTGCCAAGTGAACATAGAGGCAGGCATGTCAGAGAAATCCGGCAAGATGTCATGGATATTAGTTGTTCTCCTCAGGGTGGTGTCATGCATGAGGAAAGGAACACCATCATAACTGTGGACAGACAGAGGGCAAGGAAGGGGTATTTACTTGATTGGCATTTCCCAAGGGAGGACGGTTGGAAGGATCAGCTAGTTTCATCTTCTGGCTACTGAATTCTAATGATGGAAACTCCCCCCAAGCTCATGCTTAACCAATGGGGTCTGGGGCCATGTAGCATCAAAGTCCAGGTCATGACAATAACTCATTCCAATATACATATACTCATAAACCAATGGCTACTAAGTGAGACCTATGTAATCTTTCTAGGGTTTACCACTGTCTTGAAATATTAACAAAACTAACTCCCTAGTCTGAAGCCCACATAAAGAAACTACAAAGTACAGCACACATATTTTCAGACTTTTTTGGTGTAACAATCAGTTATACAGATTTTTAAAAATTCTTTTCTTTTTGTCTTAAAAAATATCATTTGTTGGGGTGGCTAGGTGGCACAGTGAGTAGAGTGCTGGTCCTGGAGTCATGAGGACCTGAGTTTGGATCTGGCCTCTGACACTTAACACAACAACAACAACAAAAAAAACCTAGCAGTGTGACCTTGGGCAAGTTACTTAACCCCAAATGCCCTCCAAAAAGCAAATGTATTTATATATATATATATATATAAAATTTATTATATGGGTGACTCTGGGAGGCAGAGGTGGAGGGATAGTGGGAGGAAATTATGGTGATGTAAAAAAAAAACAAGTGATTCCCATAAAACTTATTTTTAAAAAATCAAAAGGACTCACACAGACTCGCATGATCCAGAGATACCCTGAATCCTCATTCGCTCTAGGACATGCTGCAATATTCTCTGGCTCATCTATAATAATGTGGCTTATTTTAGATAACCACCAGCACCTGCAAAGCTCTGACTTCCAATTGTTTTCTATTCCAGTTATCCTGAGGACATGATTAATGTGACAGGCCCAGGCTAGCCTGGGCTCCTCCCTCTGCTCACATGCTCAATGCCTATATTGACAGATCCCTGTGCCATTACCAGAAGCTTGACTATCACTGTCCCCATTCATATATTTGTTCAAGTTATTCAAAACCCAGTAGGGGTCTGCTGAAGGCTGCTATTGCCATACTTGGGCAAGGCTACTGGCAGCAAAATTATGAAATCAGTTGACCTTGGATTCAGGGTCCATTCCACTATTACCATGCTACCCTCTCCCTCCTCCTCCTGTTCTAATTAAAGGTACTGACATTACTTCTTGGGTGCCTTTCCAAATTTGCCTGAGGGTGTGTCTTCCCTCTGGAAGTCCCATATACCATACCATGACCTAAGTTGTCAAGGTATCTGTGATCAACCTGGGTCATCACAACTGTGCATAGAGAAGGTGTATGTTGTATAAGGGAGAAAGTTGGCAGAGAACTACACATGTTTGTAGGAAGGCTGCATAATTTGCAGAGTATATAGTGTGTATATTGTGGGAATATAATGTGCCAGGGGAATTTACTAGGTGTGGAGGCAGGGCATTTATGTATGGAGAGAGCAGCTGTATTATGTATATTTTTTGTACGTAGTTTGTGCATATTTGGGGGAGAAGGTATCTCTTCACTGGAGGAAATTGTGTGGCATGTGTTTATGTCGGTGTTGGGATGGAGTGGTTCTTTGTGGAGTGGAAGATATTGTGCTCTTGTGAAAGGTGACTAGGTAGTGCCTGCATGGGGATGTGACACGTGTTGGTGAGGTGGAGTTTCTGTGCATGGAGGTAAATCCTTAGTCTGACACAAAATGTCCTGACTCTACTCTTACCTGAGGGTGACATCAGTCTCCAGCCCTGTGGCACCATGTTCAATAGCTTTCTCAAAGGCCATCTGGGTATTCTCTGGTGCCAGCTAATGAAAAAGAACAGGAAAGCAGAATCATTTGCCAATCTCTTCTTTTACCTTCCATAAGAGTAAGGGAAGGATGATTGTCTCTTAACAAGAGGAGAGGAGACATTAGAAGGAGAAGGAGATCTCATAGCCTCCCATCTGCCCCTGGCCTCTCCTTGCTGCCCTGGCATTGCACAATAAAATAGCTTTAGTCTAACCTTTCCAACACTTGCCAGGTCCCTTTGTTGAACCTACTTTCAAAAACGCTGGTCATCTGAGGCAGCAGAAAGAGCATCAGACTGGTGGCCAAAAGACCTCTTTATAGTCTTCAATTTGCCACTATATGTTTCTGAACAAGTCACTTATTCTTTCAGAGTCCTCCTCTTTGAGGGGGTCAGACTAGATGATAATTTCCCAGAATATTTTGGCCATAGGACACTACACTCAGGCTTGAGATATACTAATAGAACACCAAAATTCTAGTCATTACTTGGGTGTGGAGGGGAGGAATCAGGGTGATTCCATGACTGAGGCAACTATTTGTCAATTTCGCATTAATAACAGAGATCTGTTGGCACATACAGAAAATGTAATGAAGACCCTCCCAAGACTTGCCACTATGATGGCTACCAAACTCTTCCAATGACTCACAAGGGCACAATCAAAACTGTCAGAAGGAATCCAGAAAGCAGCAGGAAGCATTATGAAAATTGGAACAAGAAACTGGAAGGTCTTAGGGGGAAGGGTTGTGGTTTTTCTCACTGCTTCAATCAAAAGAGAAGAGTAGAACTGGAAAGGTTGCTAAGAAGACAGTGTGGGTTTTCACTTTGTGGACCACATTTTAAAATATAAGAAGGAGAGGTCTTATTTGTTATATGGGGCACTACCTAGCCACCTTTCACAAGAGCACAATATCTTCCACTCCACAAAGAACCACCACCCCAACAGACATAAACACATGCCACACAATTTCCTCCAATGTAGATGAGATACCTTCTTCCCCAAATATACACAAACAAACCATGTACAAAAAAATATACATAATACAGCCACCCCCTCCATGGTAAGAAATGAAATTCACTTAAGGGTAAAGAGATACTTACTTAGAGTGTTGCAAATCTAATCAAGAGGGCTTTAAATGAAATGAAACAGGAAGAAAGAATGAACACCAGGTCTATCTACCAAGCTATGCCTCCTTGAAAGCAGCTGCAATGGTTACTTTCAATGCAGTGACCTGTCAAGATCCCAGAAGACTAATGATGATCTGTGTAACCCACCCTCTGACACAGGTGAGAGATTCCCGAGTAAGACACACATGGTTGGCCATGGGCAACATGGGAATTTGTCTTGCTTGGCTATGTATATTGGTTACAAGGGGGCTTTTTCTTTTAAATTGGAAGAGTAAGGAGGAAAAGAAAACAAATGCTTTGTAGAAAAAACAAATTATCATTTAAAAAAAAGCAAGTAGCTGTAATGCATAAAGAATAATAGCAGTTGACATCTCTCCCTCCCCATCCCCAGTAATCTACAGAGGGCAAAAGTCAAGAATAGTGTCCGTGGCCTTAGACATATAAAGGAAAAAAATCATGGGTAACAAGGAAGGAAAAGCAGGGATCTTAATGTAGCTAACTTTTATATATAGTACCTACTGTGTGCCAGACAATTCTCAATACAACCCTGTAAGGCAGATGCTATTATTATCCCCATTTTACAGCTGAGGAAACTGAAGCAGACAGTGATGGAGTGACTTGTCTAGGGAAACACGTGTCTGAGATGGAATTTGAACTCGGGTATTCCTCACTCTAGAAGCAGGAAACTGACTTAAGAGGCAGAAATAGAAGCAATGTTATCACTCAGTTAATACTGCCAATCACCTAGACAGAAGGGTGAAGTAGATAGTGCCTGGTATCATTAAGGCTAACATAATGATAAGAGATTTAATTTTCTTAACATCTGTTGCTATTTTCTCTCTGGCAACTGCAGAGCAGCAGCTAAGAATTTCCTCGCTTGCCTTGATGATAACCTCATCCTTCAAAAAGGGGAGGAAAAAATGAAGGAAAATGCTATTCTTGACCTGATGCTTAGAAACAAGAAGGAATTGATGGGGAAATGATGAACCTTGGGGGATAAGTGACCATTTCACCTTAGAATCTGTAGCAGAGGAGAAGAAAGCCCAACACAGTCTGTCATATAACCTAGATTTAGAGAAAAGAGATTTCAAAGGGTCCAGAGAAAGGATACATAAGATCACACAGACTTCTGAACAATCAGTTGTCAGACTACCTAGGAACTAGTGGGTTCTTCATCACTGAACTGCTACAAAGGAAGGCTGGTTGGCTACTTGTTAGGTTCATTTTAGAAGAGGTTGTTATTCAGGTACAGGTTGGATAAACTCTCAGGTTTCTTCCAAATCTTGAGACTGTATCATTCGAGGAAACCATAGCATGGTGCACTTACTTAGATTGAAGTGATTTTCCCAAGCACTCAAACCCAAGTCCTCTGCCTCCAAGACCTGGATTATTTCCACTACATTATACTTCTTGGGATTCTCTTCTCCCCCAGACCACTGGATATGTAATGAACTAGTGGCCCTCTCCTCACAACTCCCCATTTGAAGGACATCACTTCATACTGACTATGGCTTCAGTGACCAATGGGCTCTAAAGAGAAGTTTTTCATACTGAACCACCTTTTGTATCTTGGGGAACAAGGGTTCCAGATTCTAGCTTGGGAAAAGCTGAGCTTATTCACTTCTTACACCTCTCCAATACCACCACTACCATCATTAGACTGTAAGTTCCTTGAGGGCAGGGACTGTCTTTTGCTTGTTTTTTTAACCCCAGAGCTGTGGGGTTAGCACCCCAGTGCTTGGCATATAGAAGCTGCTTAATAAACATTTATTAACTGTTATTGCCTATTATATAAAGATCTTATGCACAGGTTCTATAGCTCCCCCTGAATTGTATAGAAGAGCAACATCAGGCCCTGGTAAATTAAGTGGCTAGTCCAAGGTTATAAAAGTAGCAAAAAGCAGAGCTAGAATTCAAACCACATCTTCTGAATTCCAATACAACACTCATTTTGCCACACTGCCTCTCCCCCCAGCTATCAAGCAGAGGCTAGGAAGGAAGTACAGGTCAGTGAGCTTTCTTCAAGGTTCCAACACAGGCTCAGGAGGGAACTGGGGAGGCCAAAGTCCAGTCGGTCAACAGAGCCATTTAATAGCTCTGATACTCTTTAAGACTAAAATTGAAAGGCTTGGATTCAAGGATTTGATTTATTCAGGGTAACCCTCTCTTCCATTTGGAGCTGACCACAATCAACCAATAAATTCTGATTCCACGTAAGGAAGACTATTCTAACAATCAGAACCTACAAAGAATGGGAGGGAGGAAGAGAAGAGGAAAAGGAATAAGCATTTATTTATCATCAATTGTGTGCCACACATTTTGCTAAGCAACTTACATTTGATTCTCACAACAATCCTGGGAAGTAGGCACTGTAATTATTCCCATTTTATAGTTAAGGAAACTGAGGCAGAGGTTAAATATCTTGCTTAGAATTTTACAGCTAGTAAATATCAGAGGCTCAATTTGAACTCAATTCTATTCCAACTCCAGTCCTGACACTCTATCCACTGAACAACTCAATGAATTAGTTCATGCTATTGTAAGCTTGTCTCTGAAGGTATTCAAGCTGCTGGCATGGGGAAATGAAATGAGCACCAGGCTTCAAGTTCAGGAGATATGAGATCAAGTGTCAGTTTTGTTGCTTACTGGTCATGATACTGCAAGATTGGGAGAAAAATTACCTTTATCTAACTTTTATCTATGCTTAAACATTTGAACTAACAAGAAGGCAGTTTCTTATCTTCTAATTTTGGTTTCATTGGCTTTGTTTGTGGGAAAACCTTTTTAATTTGATGTAATCCAAACTGTTCATTTTACCTCTTGTGAACCTCTCTGTCTTTTGTTTAGCCATGAACTCTTCCCTTATCTGGAGAGCTGACAGGTAATTTCTTCCATGTTCCTCTAATATGCTTACCTTTTATCTCTGAACCCATTTGGAACTGATCTTGGTATATATATATATGTGTGTGTGTGTGTGTGTGTGTGTGTGTGTGTGTGTGTGTGTGTGTGTGTGTATATATATACACACATGTACAGTGTCAGATGCTGGTCCATACCATATTTTTCCAGTTTTCTTAATAGCTTTTACCAAATAGTGAGTTCTTGCCCCATTGGCTGGGGTCTCTTTAAGGTTTCTCAAAAACAAGGTTACAGTATTCATTTGCTTCTACACCTTTCATATAAAATCTGTTCCACTGATCAACCTCTATTTCTTATCCAGTACCAAACTGTTTTGACAATTACTGCTTTGTGGAATACTCCTAGGTTCCTTTCTTCCACTTTTTTTTTCATTAATTCCCTTGTTATTCTTGATCTTTTATTCCTCAATATAAATTAACAAATATTTCAGCAACACAATCAATCTACTATGTATGTGTCACTGAGATAGATAAATTAATAGTAGTCCCTAATGTTATCTCCACTTTCCAGTAAAGAATATTAGAGTTGGGAAGGTCCTTATAGATCATCTATCCTACCCCTATCATTTTATAAGACTAAGGCTCCTACCCAGAAGTAAAGACACTTTTCTCAAATGTCATTATGAAATTCTTTTAAAAATCCTTGAAGCTAACTCATTCTCAGTCATAGTCCCCAGAATCTTGAAGTTAGAAGGGTCCTTAGCAGTCAGGTCTTCTTGCCCAATCCTTGCCTAGTGCTATATCTTCCTCCATAACATCTTCTGTAGGGTACTTCCAGCAACAGGGGTCTAAAATCTATAGCATTTCCTTGAGTTACTAATCTAGTCACCCTGTCAACAAAGGAAATGCCACAATTCTGATGTGATTTGTTCTCTAGAAACCCATGCTGGCTCCTAGGAGTCACCACTTCCCTTTCTATGGACTCACAAACTGCTTAATATCAAAAAATTTTGCCAGAGATGGATAACAAGTTCACTAGCCCAAGGTGAATTAACTCTGAAACAAATATGAATGACTCCCACATGTTGCCATTCCTGTAGCTTCTCTCTGATTCACCAAGATTTCTCAACATAGACAGTGTTTCAGCAATAACAGGCATCAGATTTAGTTCATCCAGATGATATGACTTGAACCAAGAAGGTATTCTTTCATAGATAGATAGATAGACAGACAGACAGGCAGATATATAGAAGACCATGTGGTCCTTTTTAAATTCTGTGGATTCAATGAGAACAGCAAGGTACTCTCTGTACCCTGATCTTACTTTAACCTGAGGCTCAATTCCTTTTGGCCTTTTTTTCTTTCCTATCCTTTTTAGTCTGAGGATGACTCTCCTTAACAGAGAAAAAAGAAGCAAAATAGGAGCTGGGCAGTTTTGCTTCCTTTCTATTTTCTTTTAATGTCCTATTCACCCCCAAGTTTATCTATTCTTTGCTCTTTTTATACCTCAAAAAAAACCAACAAAAACAATTGTTCTATTGTCATTATGATTTTTCACACTTAGGAGTCAGCCATCCTTACAGTACTGTGCCAGCTTTTGTATTCTTCCAGGATTACGTGCTCTTTACAAGTTCTTTTAAAATTTGGATTCAGCAGAGAAGTCCCTGTGCGACCATATCTATGGAGAGAACTACCCTTCCCCCCCTTCAGAATTATTGGGAAAGCTTTTGATTCAATGCCTTTTAATTATTAATCTGTGCTATACCCACCCTTTTCCATGGATGTCTTACTTTAATTTGTTATTATAGTGTGGAGAGGTTTCTTGAAGTACAAACTCCACCAGAACCTACCAAGCTGAAAAGACACCACATACGGGAACCAGTAATGGATGATATTTGTCCTTTGAGGAGAAAAGCTGGCTAAGTTCAAAGAGAGATGTCCACCAGGTTAGTTATAATTTTTTTCAGCCACATCAACACATAAAGACAGTCTCTTAAGGCAAAGATGGGTCAGAAGTCTGAAAGAGTATACATTTGGTGAAATCATATATCCTTGAATTAACCCAATTATTTTAAATTTGCTCTATTGTTCAAAAAAAAATCTTCTAGGAAGACTGGAAGTTGGGCAGAGGATGTATGTATCTCCTACCCACTACCAAGTAAATCTGCCCTTAAGCTAAAAGTTCTGCCCTTTGAGTCAGTGTTTTTGGAGTGGGGAGGGCAGGTCCTTCTGCCTCTGTCACCCATGACCTCGATCATCTCACTTGATTTTCATAGCAACCTTGTGAGATTTTACATGAAAGTGAGGCCCTTAGATATAAAGTTATATGGCTAATAAGTAGAAGGGGTAGGGCAGGATTCCAGGTTTTCTGCCTTGGAGCCCACAACTCTGCCACTTACCTGAATTAGAGGTTGGGTCCTTTCCAGCTCTAAATCCTATGAAACCTATGACTCAAAGATCCCGAAGGTTCCAGCCATAGCAGTCTATGGTCCCTGACTGCACTCTTACTAGCCTACTCCTAACATCTGCCCCACACATTCAGACCTACCATTGGTGCGCCTCTGTGCCCAATGAAAGTTGGTTTGGGTCCCAGTGTCTTGTTTTCTCGGAGACAGGGAGAATGTATCCCTAGGGGGATGACGTACATAATGAGAAGAACGGCCAGGAAGGAAATAACACTGACGAACTGAATGGCTGAAAGAATTTGAAGCAAAGAAGAGAGAGGTTCATTCACTGAGGGCCAAGCCAAGGGGATTCACTTCAGGAAGTGCTTGTCTCAACATATATCCCCAAAGTTCCACTTCCTGCAGTGGCTGGTCGGTGTTCAACCGCTCCTCCCTTATCTTCTTGCTGCCAAATACCTTCTTCTACCCTCCATGACTGGAACTCCAAGAAGAGCCAGCCACCCCCGAAGTACTACAAATCAAGAGGGGATGACCTTTAGGGCCCAAGCTTTGGGCCCACACTCTCTCCTGGGAAGTCAGTAGTCAGCGAGAGATGCCGGATGGGGAGAAAAGAGCCCTCATATGGATATAAATGCCCCACAACGTCCCCTACCATTGCCAAGGCAGAGCCAAGTGTGAAAGTCCTATCCTTCAATATCCTTCCCACCAAGGTTGTACATTCTGCTTTCTTTGTGTTGTCAAAGTTGCCTTAGATATACTTTAACCTGCTATCACCTGAATACAAATATGCAGGGGGAGAGTCCTGTGTATGGTACAGTCCCTCACAATCTGATTTGACTCCAATCTGACTAGACTCCAAACCCCAGGTTCTGCCCCTCATTAGCTCTGTGATCTTGAGTAAGCTGCCCAAATGGGAAGAAAAAGAGCAAGCGAAACATTATGGGTAGAAAGCTTGTCAGAGCCAGGAAGATTTGGGTTCAGGTCCTATCTCTGACACGCACCATCAGGGCTATATGACCCTGGAAGTCTCTTAATCTGTCAATATTCCAATAACTCTGAAACTATAAAGCTTCAGTAAAGAAGGTGTCAGCTTACATTACTGCATTTGTAGGTAGTTCTCTTACACGAGTAATCTCCCATATTAATGAAAATACAGATCCAAGTCCCTATTCCTAAAATGATAATGACAATAAAAATGATATTTTGAGCACTTCCCTCCACTAAAGTCCTGCTCCAATGTTTCACTGCATCATGGAGGGGATTTGGGGTTCTCAGGAGCTTTGTCAACAAAGTACAAGCTCCCAGCAATCCATTATGCCCACACATTAGAAGAGTCTCCATAAATAGGACAGGATTCAACATCAACAGGCTGGTCACCAGAAGGTCAATCCTTGGGCCAATCAATCAATAAACATTAAGCACCTATTATGTGCCAAGCACTGTGTTAAGCACTAGGGATACAAAAAGAGGAAAAAGATGTATCACTGCCCTCAAAGAACTTGCAAACAAATATATACAAAGCAAGCAATATATGCATACAAGACAAATAGGAAATTAATGAGGAAAGGCACTGGACTTAAGAGAAGATAGAGGAGACTTCCTATAGAAACAGAATTTTATTTGGGCCATGGTGACCCATGAAATATACAAAAATGTAAAATGGCCCTCATGCCTGTGCCTTCCGTCTGTTTCCACCATAATGGTGGTACAGAGGCAGTAAAGGAGGTAGGAGGAGATAAGAATCATAACAGGTTTTAGACCAGTTCTAAGTATTAACTAAAATGTTGGCACTCTGAATGTGGTATCATTGTCTGCCAACTGCCAAGTTGATGTATTACTGAAGGAAATGGGACCATGTCCATATTGACATTTTCACAAAAAATGAAATCAGAAGACCTTAAAAAGTTGCAGCTAGGTACAAATGATGATTCAAAGGTTCTTCTTGGATATGTAGATACGGAAGTTGGCAGAGTTAGTTTCATCATGTGACCAAAGGCAAAAAGAAGCATGTGGTGGAATACTTGGTCACCTTGCTTTGCAGTTAGTGCTTTGGACAAGCAGACTACGAGGAAGATAACAGCAACTTAGGGGCTTCTACATGTCTCTTGTGTAGCAGAGTGAGCTGGACTGGAAGTCAAGGAGACAGACCCGTGTTCAAATCCTAGCCTTAGACACTTATTAGCTGTGTGACCCTGGACAAGTCACTAAACCTCTGTCTACCTCAGTTTCTTCATCTGTAAAATGTGGATGATGACAGCATCTACCTCCCAGGATTTTGGGAGGATTAAATGAAACATTTTTTTATAAAAACATATTTTGCAAACCTCAAATGCTAGCTATTAGAATTACAATGCAGTGATCCCTACATGGGGTCTGTACAGAGTAGAGTACAGGAGAGTAGATGGTTCTCATTCTTGGCCCCATACTGCTTTTATACATGCTGGTTAAGGTGTCTGGCTGACTTACTATCCTCATAGACTCACACTGAGTTTGCAGTCACTTTTTTTTTACCTGAAAGTCACATTCAGTGAGCTCCTTGAGAGCAGGGATTGTCTTTTGCCTTTTTTATATCCCCAAAGCTTAGCACAGTGCTTATTGTTAGCCCTGACTGCTGTCTAGCCATGACCCACCCATTGGGTATTTATAAAGCTGATTTTTTTCTAACCCAAGTACAGAATTTTCATTTATTCCTACAGATATTATCTCAGTTGATTCAATTCGCTGCTCTAAGATCTTTGTGGATTCTCTCATCAAATGCATTAGCTGTTCCTCATAGCCTTGTGTCATCCAAAAATTTTATTAGCAGGTCTTGGGCATGTCTTTGTCCTCTGTCTTACTTTGCCCCACTTATTTGGTTCCAATTATCTCCCAACAGACATTCAAATCTATGATATAAAAAACTCTTACCTCTAATTTTCATTATTTTCCTAGACTTTTCACAGGCTTCTTGCTGACCTTTGTGCTCCATCTCCTTAAGAGCTAAAGCTTAAAAACAGGGGGAAATAGAACCACTGTGAGTTTATTAGTTTCTTCTTCTGTGGCTATCCCTTACTCTGATAAGCCCTTCCCTCTCTTCTACACAGGCATAATTATCCTCCTCAAACTACAAGTATAATGGAGCTGTGGGGAAATTAGGTGGCGCAGTGAATACAGCACTGTCCCTGGAGTCAGAAGGAACTGAGTTCAAATTCTCTCACTTAATACTTACTAGCCGTGTGACCTCAGGCAAGTCACTTAACCCCAATTGCCCTGCTTTCCCCCCTCCAAAAAAAAAGAATAATGGAGTTGTTCTAGAATCTAGGTAACCTCCAGGGTCCTTCCCAGGTATAAATATATTATCCAATGATTGCAGCTATGACTTGCCAAACAGTTATCCTTCCTCTTTGGCCCTGGCATAACTGCTTATTATCAGATAGGGTCTCCCAGGAACCATTCACTCTACTCAGATTTCAGAGTTAAACTCAGAAGATCCTACAAGTGAGATTGCCTCTACTCTGGAAATAGAGAATGCAACCATACTTGGGTTCATCATCATCCTTGAGGAGTTCAAAGAGGGCTGGTACCCTGGCAAATTGGGTAAAGGGTTAATAATAAATCAAATACAAAGCCACTCCTAGGGACAGGAAGGGGAGTATGGAAAACCAGAGCTCTGTCCTAATTTAGAGGCAGCCAACATTGGAATCTGTAGTCCTTCAGCAACATAGAAACAAAACAGCTTAATACTTAGTTAGCAGGGGCAATGGGCTGGTTCTGGATCAGTGGTTGCACTGACAGAAATCTAGGGTGAGAAAAGTGCCTCTATCTATCCACACTGGCAGCTTCCCTGCAATTTAGAGCCTTAAAGAGATGACTAGAGCTAAGAATGAGAGGCTAAGTGTGTATCCAGTGGGTGTCCAAGGCTTGGACTTGGAAGGCAGTTCTTCTTGCCTCTCAAGGCTAGCTCGCTATCCATGATACCTCCCTACCTCTCAGTAAGAATGGCTAAAATCTACCCAGTGGTGGGATGGAATTAACTCCCCTCCCCCCTCAGTTCCCTATGCTACACAGCATCCTTCCAAGCTGAGGGTGGCATTTGCTCCAAACACATTTTGTGGTACCTGGCACGAGCATCAACAATCTCCAGTTATGACTCTGATCAAGAATCCTCCCGAGCCCTCCTCCTTTGGCAAAGGCTCTAAGGGCCCCCATGGCCTGTGTGCTTTTTTCCTTACCACCCAACCTCCAGTTACTCCAACCCAATCAACTCCAGGTTTATGCAACTTGGCCTACCTGTTCCATTCAGCCTGGCAAAATAGAGGGCGATGGGCCACGAGAAAACCATCATCACACATATTCCAAAGACATGGATGTAGGGAGCAGTCATCTGCCGAGAAAGTCAGAATATCAGGCTGAGATCAGTTTCTAATGGACACACAACTGTGACCCTTTTGGGGGATGCTTACCTGTAGCGATACCTCTGCAGCTTTCCATCTTTCCTCATAAAATAAGTTTACGGTTAGAAAAGCAAAGGTGCATATGCTCAAGATTATCAGGGCGCCAATCTGCAGAGACAAACACTTCATGTTGGAAGCATGCCCAGGGTGTAATAACCGCGCCCCATGGCTCATGGAACCTCATGCTACTATGGGGTCAGGGAGAATGGAGAATCTAGTAACTCAGAAAGACACTGGAAATTAGGAGCTGAGAGAAAGAGGTGGCCTGGTGGGATGTGACCAAAAAACTAGAGGCTCATTTTCATACATATACTCACCAAGCCCACCAAGACAATCTTGAATTGCCTGGTGACACTCATCATCGTCTACAAGAATTTATAAACTAACTACTATGTGTCACGCGCTGTGCCAAGTGCTGGGTGCAGAAAGAAAAGGCAAACAAACAACAAAGCTCCCCACTCTCAAAGAGCTCACAGTCTGATGGGAGAGATAATATCAAATCATTGTGTACAAATAAAATATGGACAGATGGATGGATGGATGGATGGATGGATGGATGGATGGATGGATGGATGGACGGACACATAGAAGGATGGACAGACAGATGGACAGACAGAAGGATGGATGGATGGATGGATGGACGGATGAGGAATCATCTCACAGAGAAAAGGTACTAACATTAAGGAAAACTAAGAAAGGCTTTTTTGCAGAAGGTGAGATCTTAGCTTGGACTTGAAGGAAGCTAGGGAAGCCAGAGGGTAGAGATAAGGCAAGAAAGAGTTCCAGCATGGGGGACAGCCGGTAAAAATGCACTGAGTCGGGAGATGGGAGTGCCTTGTTTAAGGAACAGCAAGCATGCTAGTGACGTTAGATCAAAGAGTATGTAGGGGTAAACCATAAGAAGACTGGAAAGGTAGGAAGGGCCCAGGTTATGAAAGGCTTTCAAAGCCAAACAGAGGATTTTATATTTGATTCTGGAGGTAACAGGGAACACCACTGGACTTTATGGAATAGGGGATGACATGGTCAGACTGAGTTTAAGGTCAGTCACTTTGGCAGTATCAGCCCTCACACACCTCTGCAGCCTCCCTCTCCCTTCTCCTCCATTGCCTGAAATGTTTACTTAAACCAGATTTCACTCTTCTGTAATGCTGTGAAAGGGCAGCTAAGTGGCACAGTGGATAGAATGTGGGATCTGGATTCGGGAAAACTCGTCTTCCTGAGTTCAAATCTGGCCTCAGATACTTACTAGCCGTGTGACTCTGGGCAAGTCACTTCACCCTGTCTGCCTATTAATGGGCAGGGAAAATCTTCAAATTCCCTTACCATTACACTGTCTCAGTTTCCTCATCTGTAAAATGAACCAAAGAAGGAAATGGCAAACCACTCCAGAACCTTTGCCAAGAAAATCCCAAACATGGGACATGACTGAAACAAATGAACACCAACATAACACTGCAGAGAAAGAAGACACAGTGTGATTTGCTTCTGAGCCTCATATCCTTCAGCGGCTCACGCAGGCTGGGACCATCCCCTGACACACAGATCCCAAGATTCTTCAAAAAGGATTTGGAGGGAATACTGATAACTTGGGGGATCATAAAAAAGGCCTCATGTTCCTGAGATACGCCTGGAATCGAGCGAGTCCTGAAGGGAGCTAGTAGGGATTCTAAGAGGCAGAAGCGAGGAGGGAAGGCTCTCCAAGCTTACAAAGTGGCCTGTGCAGAAGCAGAACAGAACTAGGATGTTGCGTTCAGGAAAACATATGCACACCAGCTTGTCCAGAACAAAGAGCGAGCCAGGGAGGGTGATAGGAAGGTGATATCATTAGAGTCCAAAGCAAAACAAACCAAACCAAGAAGGCCAGGAAATGCATCGCTTAGCCTGGAGAGGATAGGCAGCTGCCAGCCGCTGTGGTACTCTGCCTGGGGCAAGGGGCATGCCACAGCTTTGTGAGTTTGGGGGCACAGTTCCAAATGACTGGACCTAGCCCATCTCGACCCACAGGCCGATGGTGTAATGTAATGCCAAGGAAAGGCAACCTCCCAAGGTTCAAAATACCAGCATAGGTGCTCTCCATTTTATTCAGTGACAAACCAAGAACAGAGAAGATCAAAACATGACATCATTCAAAATACAGCATTTACTAAGGGTGATAAAATAATCTCCAAGTACTACCCCACCCCAGGACCTTACATTCATTCAATCAATTACAAAGTCCCTGTTCTAAATACTACTCCACCCCTAGGCTGGACCTTCATTTAGTCCACCACAAAGCCCCTCTTCTTAAATGGAGATTAGTTTCCAATCATAAGTAAAGTACATTCATTTGTTCAACCATAGAACACAAAAAGGTCAAAAGTTCCCCACCCCTGGATCACAATTGAATCTACCCCAGAGTTACAATCAAGTTTAAGCACAGCACTTAATACCCAAATGGAGGTCTTTTCTTCATCTTGACAGAGGCAAGTTCTCAGCAATCTTAGTTCCTGGGGAGACAAGGCTTAGCAAGGCCACAAGATACATTGCCAGTCTCTTCATTAATTCATCCTCTGTCTGCAGAACAGTCCTAGAACCCCTGAAAACATTAGCAAAACCCTCTCCCAGGATTTCTGTAAACATACAACAAGAAAATCCTTCTTCAGGGCTTCTGAACCAACAGAAAGGTTCCCAGACCCCTGCAACAACAGCACTGTCCTTCACTAGCAGACAGTATTCACTCTTTGTCTGCAGGACAGTCTCAGTAGCTCTGAACCAACAGAAAGGTTCCCAGACCCCTGCAACAACAGCACTGTCCTTCACCAGTGGACAGTATTCACTCTCTGTCTGCAGGACAGTCTCAGGAGCTCTTAGCCAATAGCTAGGTTCCAGGACTTCTTCAACAACAGGACTGTCTTTCACCAGTGGACAAATCTGGCAAAACAACATCAAAACAGATAGACAAAGTACCAGCAAACATCCATGTCTCCTCAGTCCTTGGCAGCTCTGGGGGCAGGTCTCAAAAGTCCAGGGCGATTCAAAGTGGCCCCCAGCAATCCTCTCAGTCTCTCCCTCTGCCTCCACGAGGGTGCTGCTTCCAAAAAAGTTCTTCTGCCTCTCTCTTGTCTCTCCAAATCTACGTCACCAGCTCCTCCCAGTTCAGGACTCTCTTTTCACATCAACAAGTCCATCCCACAGGTGGGATTAACAAGCTCTGGGTTTTAACACAATCAGTTTGAAAACCAAGACAATACAGGGGGATCTATATATTCCATTACTATCACAGATGGTGAGCCTGCTTCCCCTTTTCATTGTCTCTACCAATCTGATGAGCAAACCTCAAGGTTGCTTTCATTTTTATCCCTCTTAATTAGTGACTTCAGAACACGTTTTCACATGGTTGCTGATAACCTGGATTTCTTCCTTTGAAAACTGCCTATTCAGATCCTTTGATCTACTGGGAAAATTCTGTTTCTTTGAATAAATTATTCCCTTCCAGAGTGATAGCCCAGTCACAAATTCAAACCCAGAAAGTCTTGGTGATACTTTTAAGGCCAAATTTAGCTCTTCACATGAGGGTGTGTAGTTTACTTTGCTTGTCACTGATACATCTGTACATTTGTGCATCGACATTTCAGGCTTTGGGTTTTGATTCTGTCTCTTGTGAATTCCTGGGCACCTCTACGGTGGTGTTCTTCCTTTTACCATAGCTGTTGCTCTCTCTGATAGCTTGCTTGAATGAATATGAATGTGAGTAGACACACATATCTACTCATGCATGTATAACTATCTACACAATACATACACACATGGTGGTTTTTTTTTCCTTTGGAAATTCAGTTTTAAGGTATTCAAAGAATTGGTTAAACAGGAGTTAATATAATAAAATTCTGCAGGTTAAAAAGTCAACCCAAATAGGATGGGAAGTGCTTAGGAATAACATTCTGAAGATCCAAACAGAAATAATGTGTAAATTGCAGGGCAATCTTCGAGGGTTGGTACCAGCAGCTGGGAGAACTGGAAGAGGCCTCTTGCAGAAGGTGAGATCTGAGCTAGATCTTAAAGGAGTCAGGAGGCAGAGAGGAGGATGAAAGGCATTCCAGGTATGCAGGACAGCCAGTGAAGTCAAAATTAACCTCTCTACAAGTTCCATCCATTGTCTCTGGGGAAAAGGGTGTTATAATGAAGCTAAACCTCTTCTGCACAACAATCATTTTTGGAAACAGTTCATGCCCCTAGTCTTTTACCTTATCTAAAGATGCAGGAGAGCGTCTAATAATTAGTAATTAGATTCTAATTACTTTAAATGACTTCCAGACTCCAGGGCTAGATGAAATAGGAATTATGAGAATGTGCAGATGTGATAAAGGGATCTCTGGTCAGAAGCTTTGAGAAAAACACAAGCAAACAAGAGAGGAGCTGAAAAGGAGGGAAACATATATCCCAGGAACTACAGATGTCTAAGCCTTCCATGGATCTCTAGCAAAATGATAGGATTATTATTGAACATGTTTTGTGGGCACTTAAAAAATAATCATTTATAATCAACATAGGTTCACAAATAAAAGGTCATGGCAGGTTAATCTCATGTATTTTTTTTTTTTTGCCTTTTGGAGGGCAATTGGGGTTAAGTAACTTGCCCAAGGTTACACAGCTAGTTTGTGTGTGTGTGTGTGTGTGTGTGTGTGTGTGTGTGTGTGTGTGTTTGTTAAGTGTCTGAGGCCAGAACCAAACTCAGGTCCTCCTGACTCTGGGGCCTGAGCTATACTCACTGTGTGCCACCGAACTGCCCCTCATGTCCTTTTTTGACAGTTATTAGATTGGTCAATCAAGGAATATCATAACCATAAATTATCTTGATTGCACTAAAGTACTAAAAGTATCTTATGATATTTTTGTGGACAAAACCGAGATATGGGCTAGTTGAATGCTAAGTAGATCTAAATAACTGAAACAGAACACTCAAATGCTAATTAAAGGATTGATGCCTACTGTATGGCAAAACTGATGTGGCCCTGCAGGGGAAACAGCCAGCTTGGACCTGCCAGTCAATCTGGGTAGTAAAACAAAGAATCAACATCATCTTTAAAAAATACAATTATCAATACTATGGTAAATCCAACTCAACCTATGCCCCACCCCGCCCACCTCCCACCCCATTCTCCCTTTAATGGGCACAGTTTTTACATCCTTCTTCCCAGACTTTGCAGGAAGGGATGGAGATGGCATATAATGGAACCCTAGGGAAAGTCAGGTTAGAAAGCGTTCATGTGTCCTACCTTGTTGCACCAATGCAGGTATAGCTGCTGTCCTTCCACTAGCAAACACATCCCTATGATCTGCAAAACAAATGGAAAAGATGGTGGCTGAGCTCTGAAAGTCATTAAACCTAGCACTGGATCCCTGCCGTTTGGTTTCTTTAATAATCTGCTAACAGTCCCTCCTTCTATCAGGGTTTCTTAATCTGGGGTCTGTGAGCATATGTATGTATACACACGTATATACATGTATATGTATTACATATGAATATGTGGACATTATATATTTTATGACTGTATTTCAATATAATAGGTTCCTTTACAATCTCTTTTATGCATTTAAAAACATTATTTTGGAGTCTCTAGGCTCCATCAGATTGCCAAATGTATCTGTGTCATAAACAAGCTAAGAATCCCTGCTCTAACCCATCTAAACTCCCACTGTTTTGTTCTCCAACCTAAGCTCAGATGTCTCAACTTTACTTTTGTTGTCATTATTTTTATTTCTCCTGTCCAGATAAGAGTGAGATTCAGAATCCTCCCTGCCCTTTTCCTCATCCCATCTCTAGGGTTAAATAACACTAATCGGTGAAATATCAGTTCATCCCTTCCTCACTTCTTAACCCTTGTAGAACAGAGACATAGACACGATAGGTAGGTGAATAAAGCATTGACTAAGTATTTACTGTGTCCCAGGCACTGTGCATAGCCTAGAACCTGATCTTTCTACAAGGAATTTAAAGAGAGATTTCTCTATGTCCTTAATACGAAAGTAAGGCAAACGAGAGGCAGATAAGTGGTTTAGTGGATAGGGCACTGGTCCTGGAGTTAGGAAGCTGGTGTTCAGTCATTTTTCAGTCATTATTGGACTCTTTCTGACCCTATTTGGCAAAGATACTGGAGTAGTTTGCCATTTCCTTCTACATGGAGCTAAGAAGACCTGAGTTCAAATATCCGTCTCCAACACTTACTAGCTATGTGATTCCAGGCAAGTCATTTAACCTGTCTACATTGGTTTCCTCTACTGTAAGATGGGGATAATAATAGCACCCATCTCCCAGGGTTGTTGCAAGGATCAAATGAGATATCTGCAAAGTGTTTTTTTAACCTTAAAGCACTATATAAATGGGCCACACATTGTAACATTATTATGTAGAAATGTTTATAAATACAAATAGAGTATGAATATATGTATATATGTGTGTGTATATATATGTATATGTGTGTATGTGTATATATACATATATATAATTAAGGCTTCTGTAAAAAGCCTTTCCTCCTTTTCCTAACCCAGCTTAGTGTGAGTCCAAACTCCCTGTATACACACTCCTCTCTACCCATTTTTCTAAAGACATTGAATTATACTCCTTCTTCCTTCCTCCCTTTACTCAAGCACTAGGACAATTCAGATACTCTTTCACTCGTTTTGCCCATCGATGTTCTCTCTTGGTTCTTTAAATGACCCTCAGACAAGGTCAGATTTCCAATGTAGAATTGATTTGTCTCTTTTGCTTATTTTCCCCACATTTAAGTATGTTTGTGCATGCTTCCTATTTCTTCCCTATCTTCCTTGTCTTTGAGTGGACCATCATCTGATACCACTTTCTGAGAAACCATTTAATTCAGTCAAAAACAAATACAGCTGGAAGAGGAAGAGATGGAAGGAATTCAATCTTCCCTCTATCTCTTTTCCTATGGCTGTTTTCTTCTCACTGATCCTTAGACAAGGTGAAGATTTTTAAAATTCAGTATCTTTGTTTAGTCCTTTTCATATATAAAGGATGATTTTTTTCTTTGCTTCGTCTTTTCATGATCTATGGACTTATTTACCTTCTTTAAACTTCTCTTTGATGTATTTCTTATCTTCTGCTCCCTTCTGGCTTTTTTTTAAGCAGTTGGGGTTAAATAACTTGCCCAAGGTTATATGGCCAGTTTTTTTTTGTGTGGGTGTTAAGTATCTGAGGCTGGAACCAATCTCAGGTTCTCGGGACTCCAGGGCCAGTGCTCTTACTCACTGCACCACCTAGCTGCCCCTGGCTTTTTGTTTTTTCAAACAGGAATTAGAGATTTTTCCTTTTGCTAGAAATTCATCTTTTTTTACTGATGGCTTAAGCTTTATACTAAAGGATAATATTATTTTATGATGCAGGTAATTCTGCTTTTCAGAATAATCTATTCCAGTTTTTACTTTCATTTCTCTTGGACAAGGAATAGCCTTGTGCAATTCTGATTTTCCATGTTATATGAAAGTCTTTCTCGTAGATGCATGTGACATTTGGTATTTAAAAGTGTGCAACTTGACCATAACATTTTGAGGTAACTTGGACTTGGGAGGGGTCTCTGTTTACTTTCTATTACTTCTATTGATTCATTCAGTTTTCAATACTTCTAGTCAATTTTTTCATATGCCTTCATTAAGTATTGTTTCAGGGATTTTTTTGTTTCATCACATATTTTTGGAAGACCAAGATTTCTCAGATTTTCTTATTGCATTCTGTCTGTAAGACCAGTTATTTTGAATTATAGAGAGAGTTCAGTTCAGGTGTTCTTCCCATCTCACTGTCTTTGAATTTTGTTCCAATACTTTTTTTTTCCTTTTTGCACCTCTGAATTCTATACATGCTGCTGTCTTTTCCCCATCAGTTTATAGAAATAAATTCTCTATTTCTTTTCTAAAGTGTTCCATTTTCATTTGTCTTTTAAAATTCTTATTTGAGAACTCTAATTTCTCTTGTAGCTTCTATCCTTATTTTTACCTTTGATTTTTGCTTTCATCTTCTAACCACTCTTGAAGATTCTGTTGTAGTCCCATTATCATTTCTGGAGCTGTCTTTTTTTCTGGGGTTTTCACATTCCTTTTCCATAGTATCTGCTCACTGAACTTCTCTTTTTTTTTTAGCTTGTTGTTTACTTGCTTACTTCTTCCACCATTTCTACTGGCTTTTCTGTGAGGTTTTCCTAGGAATCAATACTCTAGTATCTCCTCTGTTATTTGTTATTGTTCTCTTACTGTCTTTAGCACACCTTGCTATTTTGAGATGATGGAGGGGAGCAGGAATTAAGACACTCATCTCATTCAGCTACCTGCCTGATACATCTATAGTTTATTTTTTTTTTAACTCATTCAGTAAATGAGATAAAGGGACCTGTTTCATTACAAAGAAACCAGACTTAGGGGCAGTAGGGGAGGAAAACCATTGGTTGGCCCCTTTACTAAGACATTTTGAATGATTTTTCTGCCTATAAAACATATTTAAAAAACAAATGTAATTTTTTAAAAATTCGAATAAATGTATGAGTGTGGCCTTGGGGATGGGAGGTGTAGTAAAGGAGGTTACTTAACCCCCCTGGTAAGGTCATAATGCCTTATATTTATATAATACTTCATGCTTTTGTTTTTAAAATGGTCTCACATGTTACTAACAATCTGTAAAGAGCTAGGGTTTTAGAGATGGGAAAACTGAGGCCCAGAAGTGATTTGTACAATTTATATAGTGAGTCACTGACAGAGTGGGGGAAAGAATTAAGTCTCCTAACTCTGAGGCCTGTGCTTCTTACACCTGATTCCCAATGTGTCCTCTTTGATCCAGTGTCATTGGTCTCCTGACTGTTCTATAAACAAGGCCTCCTACAGGAAGCCTCCCCAGTGCTTTTTAATTCTAGCACCTTCCTTCTTCTCATTATTTCCTATTTATCCTGTACTTAGTTTGTCTGTACATATTGACTTGCTTCTTGTCTCTCCTATTAGATTGTCAGTACCTTGAGGGAAGGGATTGCCTTTTGCCTCTTTTTGTATTTGCAATCCTTAATGCAGCACCCTAGCACACAGTAGGCATTTAGTGAATGTTTATTGACTGAATGACTGCTCTTCCCACTATGACCAAGGGCACATATGTTCAATGATCTTAGGTGGGAATAGGGTGATAATGACAAAGTTCTTGCTGATGCTTGCTTAAATTAAAAAAAAAAAAAGAATGGGGGGCGGCTAGGTGGTATAGTGAATAGAGCACCAGCCCTGGAGTCAGGAAGACCTGAGTTCAAATCTGACCTCAGACACTTAACACTTACTAGCTGTGCCACCTTGGGCAAGTCACTTAACCCCAATTGCCCTACCCTCCCCACGCAAAAAAAAGAAGAAAACTCCATTTTTCAATGATAATGTGGTCTAAAACAAACCCTCAACTAAAAAACTAAATCTGTTCATCTCTGGTGCCTATTTTATGGAATCATCATGATTTGAGGACTATGATTTGAACCATGTTTGGTCCAAAATCTACACAAGATTGTTCCATGTTACAAAGGAATTCTTCCGCAAAGGTTTCAGGTCACTTTTGCAGCAAGAGAGCAAAATGATGAACTCACATAAAGGACCAAGGTCAGCCTTATTTATAGGTGTAGATGGCTGCCTCCTAGTCTGATATGGGAATACCACAAAATCTCATCTGACTCCAGACATCTTCACCGTCTATCTGCCTTGATGACTCTACTTCTCTTCTTATTGCTTGAAACTTTTATCATTTTGACAGTAAAAGTGATGTTATCTCTGGGAACCACTCGTTAAATGTACATATTTTCCTGAAAGGAAAGATTTGGAAGAAAAGACTGTCCCTTTCAGGCTTTTATCTCATTAGCTCATAATAACTGTCACCACCGAAGGCAGAAAGCGGCTGATTCCAATGGAATAAAAGAGAGAACAAAGAAGTTCTGACAAATTCAGATGAGGGGAGAGGAGAAAAGCAACAGTCACTGGGTGGCTGAGAGGCAGCATTGGGGAGCAATCAGAGAGGGCAGTCTGTCCATCCTCCTCATGATGCGAATGGGGTTAGAAGAACGCCATTAAAAGCACTATATAATCCAGGCTTCAATTTCTCCCTCAATGAGGTAAAACTAGCTATCTCAAAGCTCCCCACCAGCTCTAAATGCTTTGATTCTCTGTTTTCTGAAGCTAAAATAGGGTTGAACTGGCAAGGTATGAAAGTGCTGGTTATTTTCTCAGGGGATCATGTGTCTGGAAACTCATCTTACCACTCCTAGGGTGCAGATAATAAAATGCCAAGGACTTAGGAAAGAAACCAAAAATTTTATCTCTAGCTGGTCCAAGATACGATAAGGTACTGCCTAAGGAGATAGGACCCCAGAGTTTGGGGAGACCCAAGAAAATTTTGGTTAAAACAGGGTCTGAGGGAGGAGGAGAAAATTTGGAACTCAAAAGTTTGTGGAACTGAATATCTCAAACTAAAAGTAAATAAATTTATTTTTAAAACATAAAACGGCCTGTTAAGAGAACTACAGGAGGCTCTACAAGGGCTTTTGTCTATGGACAGCCGATGTCCACTGGAAGTCATCACCCCCAGGGGACCAACTGGGCTCCCAGCCCCAAACACCACAGGGGTTAAGCTGGAGGGAGCTTACCAATACTCACCATAAGCAGCACAATGTAACTGAACATGACTGAAGCCACAATCATCACAAAGAAGGACCAGAAAAACCAGTATTTTGTGAACTGGTAAGCATACCTGAAACACAGCAAGGCATGGCACCATCTGAAACATTTGCACAAATATCACCTATAAGGGGGCGGGGGAGACTAGTCTGGCTGTAGCACAGGGAAGGTTCGTGGAGAGGATAGATGGAACGTTTGAAAGTTAACATGGAAGCCTGATCATGAATGTCTTTAAGAGATCTTTGACTCCCCCAAACCTCAAAACTCACCCCCCCTTCTTCCCTCCCCTCTTGTTTCGTTCAGGCCAAGGTGAACCCCTCTACTTGTACCTTTGATCTTGTCATCTCTGGGCTTCTCCAAGACCTCACCCTATGAATCATGTCCTCAATCTCTAATTCATTGTCAGTGGCCCTTTCCCAGCCCCCTTCCATTTTCCATAAATAACTTCAGGAATCTCCTAACCTAAAGATCTTTTCCCTTGAAACTTCCTAGTTATTATCCTCTCTTCTCCAATAAACTTCTGGAAAAGTGAACATGATTGTTTCTCTCATTGGGTTAAGGGAGGAGGTTGCAGGGAGGGACAGAATTTGGAATTCAAAATGTTTAAAAATTGAATGCTAACAAATAGATCACTGAGAAAGAAAGAGAGGGAGGGAGGGAGGGGGGAGAGAGAGAGAGGAGAAGGAGGAGGAGGAGTAGGAGGAGGAGGAGGAGGAGGAGGAGGAGGAGGAGAAGGAGGAGGAGGAAGAGGAGGAGGAAGAGGGGGGGGGGGGAATCTGGAAGAGTTCAGAGTATGCAAAGTAGGATCTAGGGAAGCATACAGTATAAAATAACCTTTGGGCTGCAAGACTTAAGGATTAATGTTATAGAGCTTTCTGTTCCTGCCCAGATACAGGCTTAGAAGTGACTACGCCCTCTTTTGGCCCTCACACCTTTGGAATGTGGGTATTGCCAGGCAAATGCAACTATACCTTTTCTCTTCCCACAAGGCAATTCCTACTCCCTAGACATTATCCTTAAAATTCTTCCTTACATTGAGATATGGGAAGGAGAGGGCTGGGGGGAAAGAGAAAGCAAGGCAAGATGACTAAACAGCCCAACCTCGTCTTAGCCAGCAAAATAATTCTATGCCTTCTTTTTGGACCACGGAAAGGGAAAACTCTGGATTTGGTTTAGTTCTGACTTTTGGAACATTTATCCAAAAGTGATAAAAACACAAAATTATTTTTTTCAACTGGCTCAAGACCACACCTATCACACACACACACACACACACACACACACACACACACACACACACTTTCAGGTGGGAAGGAAGTGGTGTGGAGTATGTATGTTTCAGACTCCGCCAGGACAGTAGGTCCATGTCACCAAGGGCAGTGGGGGAAGCTGTAACCAAAGTATGGGGCATGTCTAAATTGGTAGATGTTTCCCTGGTGAGCTCTCTCTTTTGTCTTCCTCCTTTCCCTACTACCTTTCTGCCCCCAAATATAAATATTTAATTCTAGTTTTCTGTTCTTTTAAGTTTTTTTTTCCTTTAAACTTATTTAAATAGTCCAGCTCTAAAGCTGGACTTCTATAAATCAAAATTAGGTTTATCTTAATTACTTTTGACTTGTGTATGTTTTAATTGCAAATGGGAGACTCTACACACATGTATGCACATATATACATATATGTATACATATATGTGCATACATGCATATGTATGTCCACCCATATATATGGTGACTATAGCAGATACAGTAATCCATATATATAGTCATTACTGCAGCTGCTATAGCTACCACCTTCCTAACGCCATTCAGTTCCACCTTGCCCTGTGGTAAGGTTCTGAACCCAAGGACAGTTCCTGAGAGTCAGTTAACAAGCATTTATTAAGTGCCTACTATGTTCCAGGCTCTCCGCTATACACTGGGAATACAAAGGTGGACAAAAATGACCAAAACAAATCCAAAACTCTCAAAGTATTCACAGCCTAATGGGGGAGACAATATGCAATCAGCTATGTACAAGAAACACATGGACAAGATAAATCAGAGATAGCCTTAGAGGATTCCCCTTTAAGGGGGATCAGGGAAGATTTCTTGCTGAAGGTGAGATTTTAGTCAGGACCTGAAGAAAAGAGGCCAGGAGGCAGAGAGGAAGCAGGAGAGAATTCTTGCCAATGGAGAAAGCCAGTGAAGATGCTCAGATAGGTGATGCAGTATTATATTAGGAGAATAGCAAGATCAAGCTTCATCGAACTACAAGTACATATGACATATACTGAAGGTAGGACTCTTGGCAAGCCAATTAATATGCCAATGACTCCCAGGCAATTCTCTCAACCTAGGCACTGCATGGAGAAGATGCCATCTGCATTGGTGAAGAGAATTCCCTCACTGGGGAGTTCTATATATCAAGGATATCATAGCTCCAATCCAAAACAAAACAAAACAAAACCCTAAACAGAAAAAAACGAATAAAAAGATCCATAAAGTTCTTTAACAATAATTCAATAATAATTAATATTTATCTAGCACCTACTATGTGTCAGGCCACTAGACTAAGCGCTCTATCAATATTATATCATTCAATCCTCACAACAATCCTGGGAGGGAGGGGCTGGGATATTTAGGGGCTGAGCGGTTTGTCCAGGGTCACCCAGCTAGTTAAATGTCTGGGGATGGATTTGAACTCATGTCTTCCTGACTCAAGTCCCAGTGCTGTACCCACTGTGCCACCTAGCTAAAAGGATCCTTTCCAATTAGGAGGAATCAGGAAAAGTTTCTCAGGGAGGGGTGTGTGTGTGACATTATTCAAGCTGGATTTTGAAGGATGCGTTAGTTTTCAAAATATGGGCTGGGGGAAAGAAAGAAGAGGCTGAAGGAAAGTCATGTAACTTTACTATCACCCAGAATATTGAGCTTAAGGCTCCAGGCACAAAGTAGGTGCTTAGCAGAATCACTCTCAAAATTAGAGGGGAACTGAGGGGTCATTTATTATACAACATATACCTAAACAGTAAAATATCCATAAAAATTAAAAAAAATCCATAAAAATCACAGACACACACACACAGTGGAAACATTACAGCCTTTTAAAGTCTGAAGTCCTGAATTCAAAACCAGCTCTCACACTCCATTATAGCCTATATGACCATGGGCCAAATCCTTTAGGCTCTCTTGGCCTAAGTTTCCTCATTTGTAAAATGATAGTAGATATAATGGATAGAGCACCAAGACCTGGAGTCAGGAGGACCTGAGTCCAAATCCAGATTCAGGCACTTACTAGCTGTGTGACCCTGGGCAAGTCACTTAACCCTGCTTGCCTCCGTTTCTTCATCTGTAAAATGAGCTGGAGAAGGAAATGGCAAACCATTCCAGTATCTCTGCCAGGAGAACCCCAAATGGGGTCATGAAGAGTCAGACACATCTCAACAGCAATGACATATAAGTGCTTATTCCCTTAAGTAATACCAAGACCAGCATAGGAGGTCCACAGCTCCCAATCTACCTCTGCTTTAACTCAGCAGCCTACCCTGTGCCTGGACCAATACAGGAGTGATGGGCACATGCCAGGAACCTGAAGGAGTTCAGACGTTCCAAAGCTTTAAGGGACCTCAGAGACCATCCACTGGAACTCCCCTCTTATTTTCCAGAGGAAGAAACTAAGGCCCAGAGAGAAAAAAAAGTGACTTGATTAAGGAAACAGGGTGAGTGACAGAGCCAGCCTAGCTCAGAGCCCAGGCCTGTAGCAACTCATGACTTTTCCCATTACGCCCCAGAGTGCTCTAGGGAAGGGATGCTGAAGCAAGACTAGCCTTGACAACATCGGAGAGGGGAAACTCACTCATCAAAGCTGACGTAGTCGTTCCCTGCTTCCAGCCACATGTACAGAAATATGGTTGACATGCACAACGTTGCAACCAAGATGAGAAAAAATATCTTATCTCCCTGGGAAAGAAAAGAAAATTAGCCTGGCTCAGGTCTGATTCAAGCAATTCTAAAGAAATCTAGGCACATCCTTTTCAAAGAGAGGCAACTGAATTTTCTGCACAGCCACAATGGTATGAATAAATGCCAAACAAGAGTCAATCCCATGCTCTATTTGAGTGTGTGTGTGTGCGTATGCGCACGCGTGCATTTGTTGAAGAAGCAGACCAGCTACAGACTTCCTTTCTTCATGTTTGGCTCAGACTACTATTAAATTGGGTTTGTGTTCATAGAATGATGGACGTTCAGAGCTGCGAGGGTCCTCAAAACAGAATTAGTGAAGAGACCAGAATCTAGCTCTAGAAATGCCCTTAAACATAGGTCTAAAAGGCACGTGAGCCATCATCTAGTGAAACCCTTTGCTTTCCAGACAGTAAGACCACATATTCAGAGCTAGAAGAGATCCCAGAGGTCAGAGAATCCAACCACTCATTTTACAAATGAGTAAACTGAGGCCAAAGAACTAAGGTGATTTTTTTTCTGAAGGTAAGTGACAGATCTGGTAATTTGAACTCAGGTCCTCTGATTCCAAATCCACTTTTTTTCAACCTCCCCTCACCAACCCCCTTTGTACACCACCACCCTTAGTCCTGAATGAAGCTCAGGAATGGTGAGTGGCTCTGGAAATTGCCAGGCCTAGGGCTAGACTCCCCAAGCAAGGTGGTCTTTCCATCGTCTGTCAAAACATTTCCTCAGATTATTCAGTCTCTTGAAATGAAGGGAATAAACATTTATTAAGGGCCTACTATGTGCCAGGCACTTTACAAGCATCTCATCTGACCATCACAACCACCCTAGGAAGTCAGTGTTATTATTTATCCCCATTGTCCACTTGAAGAAGCTGAGGGAGGCAGAAGCCCAGGGCCACACAGCAAGTCGGTGTCTGAGATGGATCTGAAGTCCGCTCTTCCTGACTGCAGGCTTGCTGCTTCAGCCACTGAGCCCCAGGTGTCTCTAGGATTTCTGACTGGGACAGGGGGAGAGGGCCAGGAGTAGAGAGTCTATCTGGAAGCAGAGTTAGGGGGAAGATAACTGATTGCTTAAAAGTTTTACAAATGATTCAAATGAGCAAGTGTTCTATCAGGAATGTGCTAATGGAACCCTTTTATAATGTGGAGGAGGAGGCAAGACTGGAGTGTGCCACCCATGGGGAGAAAGCACTGGACCAGGAAAAGTAGAATCATCTAAATCAGGGGAGGGAGAAGGAATCTCAAAGGTGTTCAGTCTTCTCATTGTCTCCTAGGTGTCTTCCTCTGGACACACTCCTGTCCAGAGCTTTTTAACCTAGGGTCTGGGAACTTGCTTTTTAAAAATATACATATTCTAATGGCTCTTTTATAATATAATTGGTTTCCTTTGTAATCTGGCTTCCCTTATTTTGTGCATCTAAAAACATGATCCTGAAAAGGGGACCATAGGCTTCACCAGACTGACCACCAGAGGGGCCAATGGCACAAAAATAGGGAAGAAACCCTGCTTTAGGCTCAATGTCCCTCCTAAAAGTGACACTCAATATCCCCACAAATGGTCCAGCCAGGACCCAGGGGGACCTGGGTTCATTAGAACAGGCTCTGCCATTGACTCTTATTGAGGGAAGGGGATCCAACTTCCAATAGCCTCAGCTTCCCAAGTTGTAAAATGGGGAATATGAACACCAACCCTGTCTACCTCACAGAAGTGTTGTAAAGACAAAAATTAGATGATGAAAAGAAATTTGGGAGGAAAAATATTTTTGATTGCAATGAAAATGATAATCACATAAACTGTGGGATCTACTTTACAGAGGTGTTAGGCTTACCAGCTGTGTGCCCTCAGTTCAGCCGTGTCACTGCTGTGGGCCTTAATTTTCTCATCTACAAAATGGGCTAGTTATCCTGCCGCGAGGGTCCAATAAGATGATGCTGTATGGGATGTGTCTTGATAACTATAAAGCACAATAGTGATGTGAACCAGCCCCACAAATGGTCAGGACCACTCATTTTTCACAGAATACTGGTGTTGATAAGGTTCTCAGATATCATCTAGTTCAACTTTTACCAAGAAAATTTCTGGAATCTGAAGACTGGGGATCTGAAATGTTGGTCAAACAGGTTCTCATGAAGTTGCCAGCAGCACGCCTTCTCCTCAAGAGTTGTGTCTTTCAGGGCTGCTACTGCTCGTCCTTTCTCTAGGCGTCCTTAGAATATTCCTTGTGCAGAAGGAAGATTAAGCAACCTCCCTTGGTTGGGAACAATCACAAGATGGATGTTAAAGAGAAATTAGAAGTTCTGTTTCTAGGGTAATCAGAACTGAGGAAATGTTGAAAAAGGGAACATTTTGGAAAGAAATGTAGGAAGGAATATAAAGCATGTTGCTTATAGGAAAACATCCCTTTCCACTGCATCCCCCATGCTTAGTTAGAGATATTTTCAAGCAGCAATAAGGATGAGAGATTATATCCTATAGGTACCAGTTGGGTGAACTAGAAATATTTATTTAGCCTGAAATATCCAAGAATTACCTTTTCCCGAGGATTTTAAAGTATGTTCCCCTATAATTGGGAGAGGCACTTTTGGTCAAGTCGAGCAATACTCATTATGAAGCTATTATGTAACAGGAACTGGGCTGTGTTGGGGATAAAAAGGAAGATAACAAACAGCCCCTTCCTTATTTGGGCAGCATCCATTTTAGGATCGCCATTACAAAGTTCTCTCTTATGTTATGAAAGCTACACCCTATAATTCATTCTCTCTCTGTCTCTTTCTCCCCTTCTCCCCGCTCAGGGCCAAGCACAGCATAGGGTAAGGATTCATAATGTAAGGTCCTTGGATGGGAAAAAATACATCTTTATTTTCACTAATTTCTAACTAAAATTTACTGTTTCCTTCCATCATAAACAGAGGCAACAAACATTCTAAGAAGGTCCATAACACACAAAAAGTTTAGGACTGGTCCCTGGTAGAAGGTATAGGTCACTAGACTTGAAGTCAGACCTAACTGTGTCCAAATCCTACTTCAGACACCTGCTAGTTGTGTGTGATCCTGGGCAAAAATTCTCTCAGATCCTCAGCCTCTTCATCTGTAAAATAAAGGTGGTGGCCTCTTATGGCCCTTCTAGGTCTCAACATATGAGAATATGATTCTAGGTCTAATCTCTTTGCCATAACACAGATACTTAAGAGAAAACCAGTTATATACTCTACTCCCAAGTCTTCTATTGCCCAACTAATCATTCATAATTCATCCAACTACTACCCAAATAGCACAGGCCCTGATCACCTGTTCTGCTTGTTAACATCCGTCTTAAAATGTAGCACCAAGCTGAACACTGCAACATGTATAATCTGACCACAGCAGCAAACAGGGGACATTCTCCCTTGTTCTGGCCATTAGATTTCTTTGTCCTCCTTTCTGTGAGCCTTAGTTTTTCTCATCTATGGAATAGGTTACACTGTTGTGAGACTCCAATGAGATGATGTCCTGTGTGATATATGTTTTGTTAACTATAAAACACAATATAAATATGAACTAGTCCCATAAATGGTCTGTACCACTCATTTTCATAGAATATTAGAACTGAAAAGGACCTCAGATATCATCCAATCTAACTTGTACAAGAAAACTCTCTGGATCTGAAGAATGGGGACCTTAGTCAGCATGTCTAAAATCTCTCTGTTTATCAGCCTTTGATGACGGGGGGCTTATGTTGCTCTCCAAACATTGCACGTCTGGGCATCCATTCTCCCCAGCCAGAGAGCAAAAGTTACTTAGATTGCTGAGATTCCCCAGCTGTAGAATTAGGGACTTTGATTAGCCTTTTCCAACTGTGATATTCCATGTGTATATAGAGTCCATCCCTTCAACATCCTCTCTTCCTTCTAACAGGCTGTAAGGCAATACTGGCTGACCCTCGCCTCTTTTGGGAAGCTCCAGTTCTCAAGGCTTGGGGCAGGGGGAAAAGGAACTCTGTTATGTTCATGGCTTTTCACTTTGTGACTGTAGTGAAATGATGAGGAAGAGCTAATGCAAAGGAGCAGAAGGGGAATGGGGAAGAGAAAGAGGCAGCTAGATGGTGCAATGGACGGAGGGCTGGGCCTGGAGTCAGGAAGACTCAGATTCAAATCTAAACTCAGTCACTTTCTAGATATGGGATGCTAGACAAGTCACTCAACCTGTTTGCCTCAGTTTCCTCATCTGTAAAATGAGGATAATTTGAGGTTGTTGTGAAAATCAAATGAGATCAACAGGCAAAAAGCACTTAACACAGTACCCGATATGTAGTAGGGAATTCATAGATATTTCTTTCCAAGAAGAAAGAGGGGATAGAAAGAAGGAGGAAAGAAGACCAAACATTAAGAGAGCAAGAAGAAATGTCCTTCAGGAAGGACACTAATAAGCTCAAGAACCATCATGCTGAAAATCCCCTAATTCATCTCCATGACAATTAGTTGGAGGAATGTTGTCTGTTCCGGAGAAGAAAAGGAGTAACGGACCTGATGGAGGTATTCAAGGATCTGAAAGCTGTCATATAGAGTAACTTAACTTATTCTGGCTGGCCTTACAAAGTGCAAGCTTGCAAACTAGGGTTTGATCTAAGGGAAAATTTCCTAATATTAGGCTTAACCAGAAAGGAGGAAGAGATGCCTTGTGATGTTGCAGACCTCCTTAGAGGTCTTCTGACTCAGTCGGATGTCTGCTTGTCAGGGACATAGTGGTGGAGTCTTTCTTTGGGTAAGGGATAGGATTAGATGTTGGCTGAGGTCCCTTCCAACCATGAAGTCCTATGACTCCACAGTGAGACCAGCGTTCTCTGTCTATCCTTGCCCAGGAATGGCAAACGGGGACTTCAGTCTCCAAATACCCATTTTTATTCTTTTGATCCCCTCCACCCCCAAGCTGCCCTCAAGAAAAATAGGGGATGGGAGGCCCTTGTACCTGAGAGGAGGTGCTTCCCCCCGCACCAGCCCTTACCCTTAGACAGCAAAGGCTGTTAGTCTCCAGCTCCAACCACTGGTAGCGTCTCCAGCGGCAGCTGTATAGGCCCTGCAAGAGAGCGATGAAGCAACGTCGAACATATTGCTGGGTTATCCTCCTCCTCACTTTCTTTATTTTGCTCACGTTCAGCACATTAGGATCCAAAAAATTGCCCTGTAATGGCAGCGAAAGCATCTGTGTCTCTGGAAAGACCAAGGTGAGAGGGTCAAGGTCTGGGATTCCGGCCAAGTCAGTCTTTATCCTGGTTCCAACTCCCATAAGCCAACAGGAACTCACCCTCCCACAAGGTATATGGCCCTGGACTAGGAGCCCAAGAATGGGATTCTACTCCAATACAAAGATGCTGTGTGGCCCTGGTGAAATCTGCTTTTTGCCTGTTGATCTCATTGCCTCCTTCCTCCTTGCTACCGGGGAGGCCGAGGCGACTACATCACTTGAGTTCTAGAGTTAGCCATATGATGTGGTACTTCAACAATAGGCAGTCACCCTGCTGCCTAAGGAAAAGCAAAGGCCCATCACCAGTGAGATTGGGCCTGTGAATGGCTGTTGTATTTCAAGGCCTAGAAGAGAGGGGCAGACCCAGTCTCATAAATTTTTTTTTCTTTTAACTGAAATGATGATACTCTATATGCTTTACATAGTTGTTAAGATTCAATGAGATAATAGCTGGGAAAATACTGTGAAAAGTTAGAATTAGCAGGCAACAGCAAAGACAAGGACTAGATTTGTGGTTTAATTAGTTATCAGGAAATCCCTGGTGAGGAAATATCCTCTACAAATGGGAGTCGGCATTTTCTGCACCCTTTCTAGCTACAAAGGGTTGATGGTACACCAAAACATAAGGGGCTGGTGCAACCAAGGTTACACAGCCAATGCAGGCTTTCTTGACTCCCAGGCCAGCTCTCTACCAACTACCACAGTGCTATCAAAAGGAGTGGTGATAATAATCTAGGACCCTTTCTACCATATGACACTGTCCCTCTACCTTTTAAGATATGCCACTTTTAAAAAATGGACCATCTGGGGTATCTCCCTCTCCCCTAAAACATCAGTCATTAGCTTCCCTTTACTTTATGTTTTGCCACCTTGGAAAATAACCATCCAAATAAGCACAGCTCAATTATAAACTCAGGGTGGTGTCACCTGTAGTTATCTGGATGTGTGAGTGAGGATTCTGAGCATCTCTCTTTCTTATACACACATCTACAAAGACCTTTAAAGTTAGGCAGTTACCTTTTTTTATTCTTCTAGGGATGGTCCAGTCCTGAACAGAGGGTATTCATTGTGCATAATAAATAAACAACAAACTAGGAAATGTCCATTTATTGATTACATGGACGACAGGTGGGCTAGGTGATCTCTAAATGGGGCTACTTTCTTTCCTGGGGCCCCAGTTACCTGGGAGAACTGTGATCTTGTTTTTCTTGAAAGCAGAACTCATTATTCCTAATCCTGATAGAGTAGCCTGATTTTTTAAAACAAGAAGAAAGGGTAATAATGATGATAATAATGTTATGATAATGACATGATAATGATATATAACATTATGTGATAATACTATAAGAGGATGATAGCATTTATATAGAACTTTGAAATTTATTAATTCTCATTTTACATACAGATGAAGAAACAAGGTTTAGGAAGGTAAAATAACTTGTCCAGACAGTGCCAGAGCCCAAGTCCTTCCAAACTCAAAGCCCAGGACCCTATGCAAACCAAAGGAATCCCTGCCCTAGAAGAAGCAATTTGGTAAAGGAAGGAGTGTGTTGATAACTTTGCAGTTATCATTTTTATTCATCTTAGTTCATAATGATAACTGGAAAGGTGAAGACATATGTATTAGGTCACATGAGTAATAAATAACAGAGTGAAGACTGGAACCAAACTCCTCCAATCATGAATTCAATGATCTTTCCAATGATCCTTTGAAATAGTATGGATTTCTTTTTCTTAAAGGACAACCATAAAAATATTTGTAGTCAATAGGCAATAAACATGCTGCAGAGGCTAAGGAGACAGAGAAATTCTATGCAGTAACAGCTATGCACTTGAAAATGAAATCAACATATTTTAATACCCAGTGACTTCAATGAAAGGGGGTGCTGGGGAAAACAAAGAAAAACAGAGGAAATGGTTCAGAAAGAAGAAATAAGAGAGGTCAAAAGCTGATAAATCAACCAATAAACCTCCAACCTATAAATATCAAAACTTGTTTTAAATTTTTTTTAATTAAAAAATATTTTCTCTTTGAAGAGGGAAAAAAAAGCAAAACAAAACCCTTAGATGAAATACACATGATCAATCAAAACAAAACATTTCATTCTGCGTGTCAAGTTCATTACCTCACACAAACACTTTATTCAAGAAGAGAGTCAGGGGGTGGAGTCAAGATGGAGGAGGAGAAACAGGACTTCCTCCAGACTCCAGCTTCCACCTCCTCCAATTCATGTAAAAAATGACTCTAAACAAACTTTGGAGCTACAGAACCCACAAAACGACACAGAGAAGCTAACCTCCTACTGAAGACAGCCCGGCAGGCCAGCAGGAAGCATCCAGGGCAGAGTTTTGGGAGCTGAGCCCAGCCCCCCACCTTCCCTGGAAGCCCAAGGGTTTAGCCTCAGGGCAGCCACAACCAGCCACCAGCTGGAGGGACTTCAAAGCACCACGAGCTCTGGCGGTTCTAGAATTATCAATCCATAGATGCTAAGGACAAAGTGAGAGGTCAATGCAGTGTGGACTTTGGGACCTGGGAAATCAGGAGGTCAGCTTTTGTCCTGGGGCCAGAAGCAGCTGAAGCGTGGCACCCATGTAGCCACTGCCATGTGGCTGTTTCAGAGCTCCTGGCCTGGAGATTCTAGGGGGCCCAAGCAACCAGTCTGAGGGGTAATCACTCTTGCTTTAACCTGCTTGGATCTGGATCACTCTCTGGGGTAGAGGTCCTGGGGTGCATGACCAGTGTGCCAGAGCGCCAGAGTGAGTGGAGGTTTCACAGAAGGCACCCAATTAATAGCTCCAGCAACTGAGAAAACTCCAGCAATTAGGACAAAGCTCCCCACTCTTGTAGCAGAGTTCTACTATGCCAAAAAGTCCAAAAGTCAAGTAATTGAGTGGCAATATGAGCAAACGAGGAAAGCAAGGCAAGTACGGTAATCCGACTTTGGGTTCCTTTTTTGGGGACAAAAAGGATCAGGGTATGGAACAGGAGGAAGACAGCAAAGTCAGAACTCCTGCACCAGAAGCTTCCAAGAAAAGAATGAGCTGCTTACATACCATAGAAGAGCTTAAGAAGGATTTTGAAAACCAAATAACAGAAGTGGAGGAAAAATTGGGAAGAGAAATGAGAATGGTGCAAGAAAATTATAAAATGAAAGTCAACAACCTGACTGAAGAAAATAACACCTTAAAAAACAGACTAATTCAAATGGCAAAAGAGGCTCAAAAAGCCAATGAGGAGAAGAATGCCTTAAAAAGCCAAATTTGCCAGATGGAAAAAGAATCTCAAAAGCTCACTGAAGAGAATCATTCCTTCAGAATTAGATTAGAGCAAATGGAAGCTAGTGACTTTATGAAAAATGAAGATACTATTAAACAGATCCAAACAAATGAAAAAAACAGAAGGCAATGAAATACCTCACTTAAAAAAACGCTGACCTAAAAAATAGATCCAGGAGAGATAATTTAAAAATTATTGGACTACTTGAAAGCCACGATCAAAAAAAGAACCTAGAAATCATCCTCCAAGAATTTCTCAAGGAAAATTACCCTGATGTTTTAGAACTAGAGGGCAAAATAGAGGTTGAAAGAATCCACCAATCACCTCCTGAAAAAGATCCCCAAAAGAAAACTCCTAGGAATATTATAGCCAGGTTACAGAGTTCCCAGATCAAGGAGAAAATATTACAAGCAGCCAGGAAGAAACAATTTGAATACTGTGGAGACACAATCAGGATAACACAGGATCTGGCAGCTTCTACACTGAGGAATCAAAGGGCTTGGAATATAATATTCCAGAGGTCAAAGGAGCTGGGATTAAAACCAAGGATCACCTACCCAGCAAAACTGAGTATCATGTTTCAGGGGAAAATATGGTCATTCAATGGAAGAGGACTTCCAAGCTTTCTTGATGAAAAAACCAGAGTTGAATAGAAAATTTGACATTCAGATACAAGGTAAACAGGGAAAAGAAATCATAAGGAACTTATCAAAGTTGAACTACTTACATTCCTACATGAAAAAACTATAATTATAACTTTTGAAACTTTTATCAATATGAGAATAGTTGAAGGAAATAGAAATGTGTGTATGTATATATACATACATACATGTATACATACATGTATGTCTATATAGAAGGGTATATAGGCATATGAATACATATGTGAGTATGTGTATATATGTGTACAGGTAGACATAGGCAGAAGGTACAGGACCAGTTGAATAGGAAGGGATGATACTTAAAAGGTGAAATTAAGAGGTGAGAGAGGAATATAATTAGAGAAGATGGGGAAAGATAGAATGGAGTAAATTATCTCATATAGAAGAGGCAAGGGAAAACTGTTACAATGGATGGGAAGAACAGGAAGGCAAAAGGGAATGAGTCAACCTTATTCTCAATGAATTTGGCTTAGGAAGGGAATGACATACACACTAAATATAATATATGTTATAATAATATATATTATATATAATATATTATAATAATATAAATATAATATAAATAAATCTCACCCTACAGGAGAGTAGGGGGAAGGGGATGAGAGTGGGGATGATGGAAAGGAGGGCAGGCTGGGGTGGGGGAGGGAAGTTGGAAGCATTCACTTTTGAAAAGGGACCAGGATCAAAGTAGAGAATAGAACAAGTGGGGGTGGGATAGGATGAAGGGAAATACAGTCAATCTTTCACAATATATCCACTATGGAAATGTTTTGCACAGCTACACATGTACAACTTACATTGAATTGCTTATCTTCCCAGTAAGGGTGGGTGACAAGGGAGGTAAGGAAAGAGTCTGGAATTCAAAGGTTTAAAATCAAATGTTTAAAATTTATTATTATTATTTTACATGTAACTGGAAAATAAGATATACAGGCACTGTGGCATAGAGATCCACTGTGCCCTACTGGAAAGTCAGAGGAGGGGATGGGGGAAGATATGGAAGAGAACAGATTGGGGGAGGGGATATTCACTGGGATCACTGTTTTGGGGTGGTAGGTAGGGGAAAGACGGGGAGAAAATTTGTAACTCAAAATATTGTGGAAATGAATGATGTAAACTAAAAAAATAAAAAAAAGAAGAGGGTCAGTCATAGGAGCTGAAAAAGGAAAGCCAAATAACGTCACAATGACGAAATGGATTATGGCCTAGAAAAACAACAAATGATAGGTTACCAATATGGAAAATCTTTCTGAATCAGATATACAGTATAACCATTAAATTGTTGGGACAAAAATAAAAACAAAATTGCAAAGAGATGGCACACATTTGAGGAAACTCCAAATGAACTTACTTAAACAAGTTGATGAGAACAAAAAAAAAAAAAAGGAGGTGGAGTGGATGAGAAAATAGATATCCACACCATCACCATTAATTAAGGAAGGAGAACATATTTTAATTAATTTTCACCAAGTCACCTTAAGATTTTAGAAGTCATCTAAACTAGAAAACCTTAATCTCTTTACTAAATAGTTACATCTGCCAAAGGCATAAGGCATTTTGAATATACTGTCTATACAATCTTACAGGAGATTTTTACAGATGGAGGAAGATTATGAACATTATGGTCTCATAAAACCACAAGGAGTGGTGGAAAGAAAGACACGTTTTTAAAAAGCTTGACTTGAAACCTAATTAAGCCAAATCATCACAAGAACATTTAAGACAAAACTGGTAGAACGCTAACAAATAAAATGTTAAAAGATCTGTCACCATTTGTTTTATGAAAAAAAGTTTTTAATAGTATATTTTTCCAATTATATAAAGACAATTTTTAGCATTCATTTTTACAAAATTTTGAGTTTCAAGTTTTCCTTCCTTCCCTCCCCTCTTCCCAAAATGGTCATAGTTTCTTTAACAAACTCTTCTCATCACTAATAACAATTGGAGCCACATTTGGAGAATAATATCATAGAGTATTATTAGTGTATAATAACATATCAGAGTATAATATCCCTGACATGCTTCATGAATATAGAAGGTATTTAAAAAAAAAAGATGGAAAGACTATCTAAAACAGGCAAGTATATACATAGAAGTAATCCATGCTAGAGGCAACACAATTTTAATAGCATTAAGGGATCAAATTGACCTTATATATATTTTGTTTGTATTGTTGTTTAAATGTTTTTCCCCCACCCCTCCACACGCACACTGGACTGTGCGTCCCTTGAGAGCAGGAATCGTCTTTTGCTTTTCTTTGTATACCCAGTTCTTAGCACAATATCTGGCACAGAGTAGGTGCTTACTAAATTCTTACTAACCAACTGAAACAGAGAATACCCGGCTCTGAGAAAAAAATAATACACCAGTTCCTGAAAAAAGGTGATTATAAGCCTATCAACAATTATCGATCCTTATGCCTACTTTCCAATCTCTAGAGAATTTTTATGAACGTTAGATAGGTAGATAAATAGATATGGATGGACAGATAGGCAAGCAGGAGGATAGATGGATAGATAGATAGATAGATAGATAGATAGATAGATAGATAGATAGATAGATAGATAGATAGATACATGATAGATAGATAGACAGACAGATAGACAAGGGAATCTTTGATGAAAATGGGAGAAGCAAACAGACAAGCTTCCCCATAAAATATTACACAGCAGATCACATCTCTACAGTCACACTGACTGAAAAGTAAAGTGAATAAAGGATGCCTCTGTTTAGAATATAAATTCCTTCATGGCAGGGATTGTTTAATATTCTTGTCTTTGCATTCCTAGGTGCTAATACAGTGCCTTACAAGTAAAAGGTAATATTTGATGAATTAATGCAATTTGTTAGATTTTAATGCCACCTTAAAAGATGTTCTCCAAGAGGGTGTTTCCCCTGGATATGTTAAAAACACAAGATTTCAGGGTGGTTAGGTGGCACAGTGAATAGAGCACTGGCCCTGGAGTCAAGAGGACCTGAGTTCAAATCCAGCCTCAGCCACTTAACACAAAACTAGCTGTGTGACCTTGGGCAAGTCACTTAATCCCAATTGCTCTACCTTCCCCCCTCCAAAAAACACCCCACAAGATTTCTTTTTAAAAAATTATTTAATATTGTTTTTCTCCAATTACACATAAAAAATTTTAACATTTGTTTTTTAAAATTTTGAGTTCCAAATTATCTCCCTACCCTTCTACCCTCACCCCTCATTGAAAAGGCAAGCAACTTATGTTATACATGTACAGTCATGCAAAACATATTTCCATGAAAAAATTACAGAAACACCCCCCAAAAAATAACAAGAAAAATAAAAGTAAAAAAGGGTATGCTTTGATTTGCATTTAGACTCCATCAGTTCTTTCTCTAGAGATGTATAGTATTTTTCATCATAGGTCCTTCAAAATTGTCTTGGATCACAGTATTGGTGAGAATAGCTGTCAATTCACAGTTGTTTATCATATAATATTGTTGCTACTGTGTACAATGTTACTCTGATTCTGTTCATTTCACTTTGCATCAGTTCATGTAAGACTTTACAAGTTCTTCTGAGAGCATACTGCTTATTATTTCTTATAGTACAAATAGTATTTCATCACAATCTTATGCCACAATTATTCAGTCATTCCCCAAATGATGTGTATCTCCTTGCTTTCCAATTCTTTGCCACCACAAAAAGAGTTTCTATAAATATTTTTGTGTGTATGTATATTCTTTTCATTTTTGTTTTTTATCTCTTCAGAATATAGACCTAGTAGTAATATTGCTTGGTCAAAAGTTTTATAGTCCTTTGGACACATTTCCAAATTGCTCTCCTGAGTGGTTGAATCTGTTTACAACTCCACTGACAACACATTAGTGTCTTTCACCCTGTCCATCTTCAAAAGTGTTTTTGCTTCTGACTGTGCCTCCTCTTTCTTCCCTCCCTTCTATCAGCACTACCACATTTCTCTTATCCCATTCCCCTCCCACTTTTCTGTAGGGTATTACAGACTTCTATATGCAAGTGAGTGTATATTAGTCCCTCTTTGAGACACTTCTGATGAGACTAAGGTTCAAGTGCTCCCCACTATCAATCCCATCTTCCCCTCCACTGTAGAAGATCTTTTATGTGAGATACTTTACCCCATTCTATCTCCCCCTTTCCTTCTCTCAGTGCATTTCTTTCTCACCTATTACTTTTATTTATTTAAATATCATTCTATCATATTCAAAACACACCTATTACCTCTGTCTATGTATACTCCTAACTGCCCTGATAATGAGAAAGGTCTTAGGAGTTACAAGTATCTTTCCATTTAGAAATGTAAACAATTTAATCTTATTAAATCTCTAATGATTTTTCTTTCTTGTTTACCTTTTTATGCTTTTCTTGAATCTTGCATCTGAATGTCAGATTTTCTATTTAGCTCTCATTTTTCCATCAGGAATCCTTGAAAATCTTCTATTTCATTACCCAAAAGGATTATACTCAGTTTTGTTGGGTAGATTATTCTTGTTTGTAATCCTAGTCGCTTTGCCCTCCAGAATATCATATTCTAAGTCATCCAATTCTTTAACACAGAAGTTGCTAAATCTTGTGTTATCCTGACAGTGGCTTCACACAATATTTGAATTGTTTCTTTCTGGCTGCTTGCAATGTTTTCTCCTTAACTTGGGAGCTCTAGAACTTTACTGAAATATTCCTAGGAGGTTTCATTTGGGGATCTCTTTCAGGAGGTGATCAGTGTATTCCTTCCATTTCTATTTTACCCTAAGGATCTAGAATATCAGGACAGTTTTCCTGGATACATTCTTTAAAGGTGATGTCCAGACTTTTTTTTTTCATCGTGATTTTCAGGCAGTCCAATAATTCTTAAATTATCTCTCCACAATCTATTTTCAAGGTCAGTTGTTTTTCCAATGAGATAGTTCACATTTTCTTCTAGTTTTCCACTCTTTTGATTTTGTTATGTTGTTCTTTGATATATCATGGAATCATTAGCTTCCAATTGTCCAATTCTAATTTCAAAGGTATTTTGTTCAGTGAGATTTTGTACCTCCTTTTCCATTTGGCCAATTCTTCTTTTTAAGGAGTTTTTCTCTAAAGTGGATTTTTGTACCTATTTTACCATTTGGCCTATTCTGCTTTTTAAGGTGTTGTTTTCTTATTTTTTGTGTCTCTTTTACTAAACTTCACTATTTTCTTGCATTACTCTCATTTCTTTCCCAATTTTTCTTCTTCCTCTCTAAATTTCTTCTTAAAATCTTTTAAAAACTCTTCTAGGAATTCTTTTGGAGCCTGAGACCAATTCACATTCTTTTCTTTGAGGTTATAGATGTAGTAGTTTTTACTTTGCTGTCTTTTTCTGAGTTTGTGTTTTGATCTTCCCTATCACCATGGCTACTTTCTATGATAAAGTTCTTTTTCTGTTTGCTCATTTTCCTAGCCTATTTCTTGACTTTTAACTTGATGTTAAAGTCGAGCTCTGTTGCCAGGGTAGAGAAGGCACTGTCTAAATTTTCAGGCCTTTCTTGCTGCTGTTCCCAGAACTAGTTCCAGGAGTCTGTAAGTTTTCAGTTCTTTCAGGGTGGTATGATATAAGAAAGGTGTGGTCAACTGTTCTCCTGGTCTTTGCTCTGCTCTATGAACAATCACAAGCATTTTTTCATCCTTGGAACTATAACCAGAGCCCATGCTTCCCTGTGGCTGTAAGGGCTAGTATGCCTGGGACTGTGACCATGATCCACATATAGACCATGCAACTAAGTTATGTACCCAGTGCTAGCAAAAGAACACCTCTAATCTCCTTCTGGCTAGTTGTAGAACTCCCTTGCCATCTATGGACGAAGAAATCTGGAAGCCATCACTACTGGTTCAGTTATCCCCAAGTCCTTCTGCTGGTTTGCTGGGGTATGGCCTCTATTCCATTCTCACCCCAGTGTGACAAATTTTTCCTGCTGACCTAAGTTGTCTTGGACTAGAAAACTGTTTTACCTCCCCCCCTTTTGTGGTTTTTGCCACTCCTGAATTCATTTTGAGGTGTTATTTAAAGATGGTGGTTTGTTTTGTCTCAAATGAAATTTGAGATGAAAATTTTTCTCTATTTTCTTGCCTATCTATAGGAATATCTGTAACTGTTGATGGAGGCTAAATTAAATTCAATAATAAAATACTTTCCCTCTACATAAAATTTTTTAACAAATGAATTGTCTTTGCACCCAATAAATTCATACTCAAATAGGGGAGGAGATAGGGAATAAAAACAGGAACACTAAGGTTTGACAAACTGCCACAAGAATAGTCACAATCACATCTCTCAAATGAATTACTTGAGCAGCAATTCTTGGTCAAGAACCTCAGCTACACGTTATTCCCTATCTTAATCATCACTTTAAGAGCATGACACTACCTCCAATTTGCTTTCCAGATTGTAGCAATCACCCCAACTGGTCCTTTCTCCAGGAGCTTGATGTGAGAACCTGGAAGTAGCAGAAATACTTACTAGCTATTGGACATTCACAACCTTTCCAAACCTCAGTCTCCACATCTGTAAAATGGGGGCGATACTTGCACTGTGGACCTTGAAGCGCTCTTGTGAACAGAGAGCTCATTTCTGTGAGTTCAACTCTGTCCTCAGACATTTACTACCTATGCGATCCTGGACAAATCCCTTAACTGTTTGCCTCAGTTTCCTCATCTGTGAGAAGAGTTGGAGAAGGAAATGGCAAACCGCTCCAGTATCTTTGCCAAGAAAACCTCAAATGGGGCCATGAAGAGTCAGACAAAACTTAAAACGACTGAAAAAAAACACAACACTAAAGAAAGGCAAAAAATTCCAACTATTACACAAATGATTTGGGGAAAAGAAAGCAGGATTGGCCTAGATTTCCTCTCTCTACTTAAGGCTAAAGGGTGAATATTCCTTTCTTCATGGCGAGAGTCCCCTCTGGGATTCTCCAAAATCTGTACCCCTTTAAGTTCTGTGAACTGGGCAATTCCTACAAAGGCTCCCTCTGCCTGAAAATATGTCCCTTCCCTCCCCAAGCTATCATTTGAATTTATGCCACTGGAATAATTGGGTCTTCAGCCAACACGTACATTTTAACTTGACTAATTCAAGGTCTCTTAACCATTCTTGTGTTATAGATCTCTTTGGCAGTCTGATGAAGTCTATATAGACTCTTTACAATAAGATTTTTTAATATACACAATAAGATACATAGGATCACAAATAAAACAGATTCTATTGAAATACATTTTTTTAAAAAAAGTTTTTAAATTCACAGATCTAGGTTGAAAACTGCTGGGCCCTATATGGTTTTACATTCCAAAAATTATAAAGCTTGGGAGCTGGAAGAAGCCTTAAAATTGCCCACCACCAATCCTTCATTTAATAGAGATAAATGAGGTCCAAAAAGGAGAAGTCAAATTGGACAAATTCAATAATCAAATAAGATGGCAAAGCTTAAACTCCAACCCAGGTCACATAACTCCCAAGACAAGCGTCTTTCAGGAGAGAAAGTAAAGAGGAAGTTGAAGAGGGAAAGGAAAAAGATGAAGAGAGGAAGAAGAAAGAGCATGGCATGTGTTTTTCTTGCTCAGGAAGGAGGCCTGGGCTGATCTGTTCTACTTAGAAATCAGGAAAACCTGATCAAATCACACTTTTGACACCCTAAGCTTCCTGAGCAGGAGTGAGCCATTCAAGCTCAATGAAGATAATAATGCTTGTATCACGTACTTCCCAGGGTTGTTGTGAGGCTCCAGAGACATAACACATAAAATCCTTTGCAAACTTCAAAGCACTCTATTGATGAGTTATCTATCATTTAAGAAGGAGGTGATAAAAGGACAAGGGGGGAGGAAGAGATGGGATAAGAGGGGAAAGAGGAAGAAAAGATGAAGAGTGGAGAAGAAGACGAGGGACATGAAGAGGCAGAAAAGGAGGGAAAGAAAGAAGTGGTTAATTGCTCCTGTGGGTGTTTCTCCTACAGCTCAGGAAGAGGAGCTGAGCTGAGGTTTACTCTCGCCATCAGCACAATAGTATTGGCAAGAGCATGACACAGGGGAATCAAACAGGAGAAAAGTGATTTCCAGCCCCACCCCCATCTTCGTCCCAACCTGATTTCCTGACAGTGGCACTCCTGGGGCTCCAGATTCTAAACAGGCCTCTCTTTCTGGATCAATGCCCAGTGTCTCAGCCCTCTGCTAACCCACCCTAAGTCATTGATATCTACAGCCTGGTCCTGCTCTGGTTCACTCTTCAGAGAACCTGATCTATATCCGATTGTTAATGACTGAGAATGTCTTTTACCCCTCCCAAGTAACACAGTGTGATTGAGGATGGGAATGAGAAGGCTTGGGCCTTTCTCAGAACTCTTGCCCTAACCTTCATCTTGATGGTAGAAGCCTGACAGGCTGATGACTTCCCCTGAAGTTGGGTGCCAATGTCCTGGTAGCATTTAACCTGTAAACATATTCTTCATAAAGGGATTTGGGAGGAATGGGGGAGGGTGGGAAGAGGGCACACTTCCCAAGGGAAACACACATACATGAGATGGAAACCAAGGGCTACCCTTGCCCATTTCTCAGACCAGAGACAGTTCCCATCCCCCACCACGTCCGATTTTATCCTCTCCCAGTCCCACGTCCTCCCCTGGCCAACTGCTCACCTGATCAGACTTTCCTTCCAAGTGCCCACATCTAGAGTAGCTGTTGCTAAGCAACACCAACCTTTTCTCCTACCAGTGGTCCTTGATTCTACTCCCCCTTTCCCTAGCTTTTGATGACTCTCCAGTTGTGATACTGGATGTGGGAAGGAGCCCCCTTCCTGGGGAGAGACGTGAAGCCTCTAAGACTCCCTGGAGAAGTGACCTTTCTTCCTCACAAGCCTAAGCAACCCAACATAGCAGAGCTCTTTCATGGGCCACCCATGACTATGAGGTGTGAAGTCGGGGGCTCCCTGCACCTCACTCATCCACTGGAGAATGTGAAGTCCTGCCATCAGACCCAGTGGGAGAAGTGCTAGTCTTATCAATCCTAAGAGCTGGATCCAGTCCCGACTCTTGACACATGAGTTATGGGACATCTGGCAAATTCCTAAACCCACGTGAACCACAGTTTTCTCTTCTTTAAAAGGGGGGATGCTGATACCCGATCTGTCTCCTTCACAGGGCTGGTGCTAAGAAGGAACGAATTTTGTAAACTGTAAAGCACTGTAGAAAGACGACCTACAACTGACTCTTGAAGCCACAAAATTATAAAGACGTCACTTGATCCTAAGAAGAGGCATGAGAAGGCACTTTCCTCCTTCTTTTACACAGGTGGAGAACAGGGCCAAAAATATCACTGTTCCATATACTAGCTGTTTCTCTGCACTGATTTTTTCCCCCTTTTCTCTCCCCACTGCTTAATGCCTTCCTTCCGAGATCACCATCCATTAACACTGCATGGATCCCACATGTACATTGGTTGTTATTTGTATATTGTCTCCCCGTTAAACTGTAAGTTACCTGAGGACAAGGGCTGCCTTTTACCTTTGCATCACAGGTGCTTAACACATTGCCCTGAACATAGTAAGCAGTTAATAAATGCCGGCTGACTGGTTTTTAATTCCTTATTATAAAGGATGGCTCTCTGTGAGAGGGAGAAGGGAGATATCAGAAGATGTAAGTGGTATAAAAACTAAATATAACAAAGTTTAATTTTAAAGGGGAAGGGGAAAGAGAAACAAACATTTACATAGCAACTACTATATGCCAGGGCCCCGCCCAAGCAATTTCCGAATATTCTATCTTTTGATCCTCACAACAACCCTGCAAGGTTAGCCATATTTTGCAGTTGAGAAAACTGAGGCAGACAAAGGTAAGTGATTTTCCAGGGTCACACAGCTAGTTAAGTGTCTGGGGCCAGATTTGAACTTAGGTCTTCCTGACTCCAGGCCCAGCACTTTATTCATTGCTCGTACCAGTTGCCTCTAGAAATATTAACTTAAAAGAAATTTCAAAGTTATTAAATTATAAAATAAATACAAAATAGAAATAATTACAAATTATAAAATAGCAAACTCAATTGAATAGAAAACATTAAGTTGAAGTGTACAGTAATAACTCACATTTCTGTAGCATTTTAGGGTTTACACAATACTTGCCTCATAACAGCCCTATGAAATAGGTGGTGCAAATGTTACTATCTTCATTTATAGAGGAAAAAACTGAGGACTAGCTAGGTAAAATTACTTGTCCACCAAATGCCGGGGGATAGGAAGGTGGGGCTGGAATCTAAGGGATCTGACTCAGAGTGCAGTGTTCTTTCCACCACCACACCACACTCTCTCTAACTTCAGCTCGCTATAATTCTCAAGAAGTCTTTCTGACAATGATGAAGCATGATTTCCACCTCCTGATAGAGAGATGATGGACTCAGGATGCAGAATAAGACACGTTTTTAGACAAGTCCAAAACAGAATTTTGCTTGATTCTGTTGTGGTTTTTTTTCCCCTAATGGGGAAGAAAACGGGAGGGAAGAAAAATATAAATTTTAGCTAAAATTTTTTTTCTATAATGAGCCTTCCTGGATCACCAGGAAGACTCAAAGTCCTCAAATGTATGGTTTTGTTGTTTTTTTGGTTTTTGCATTAAGTGTATTGGATGGAATTTTTTTCCTAAAATACATCGTACCTTTTCTCTGCCTTCTTAACCATTTCTGGATGTCTCAGAGTTGCTAAATTATTTGGTTCCATGAAAACAGACACCATGTTATAATTTATCTTTGTATTTCCTCTGGCTGGTAACAGTGCTCTGCCCCTACTTGGCACTTTGAACAGTTGTTAGTATTTAAGAGTTTTTTAATGAATAAATGAATGAACATCGATTACCGTATAATGATGTCCTCAGAATCTACAGAGCTAGAGGTAGAGGGGATGCTATTTGTGAACACCATACAGTTTATGTCTCCTTTTTTTTTTTTTTAAAGCAATCGGGGTTAAGTAACTTGCTCAAGGTTACACAGCCAGTTATTTCTGGGTGTGGTACTGATTGTCTGAGCCCGGGATTCAATCTCCAGGTCGTCCCAACACTGGAGCCGGTGCTCTTACTCGCTGAGCCACCTGGCCGCCCCTAAGCAATTGGGGTTAAGTAACTTGCTCAAGGTTACACGGCCAGGTGTTTCTGGGTGGGTGCTAAGTGTATGAGCCCGGGATTCGATCTCCAGGTCTTCTCAACACTGGAGCCAGTGCTCTTACTCGCTGTGCTACCTGGCTGCCCCAATGTCTCCTTTTTTTTTTTATCTATCTCATCCCTCCTGCCAAGGTGTCAGTTATCACTTCTTGACATCCTTCCCATTCTTCCAAGTCATCATCTTTGGACTTACTTTAGTTATCAGTTCAACTTTAAACTGTCCTAAATTATTCCTTTTTAAAACTCAATCCAGAATAACTGCCACTATTTGCCTTTTCTAGTCCTGCTCAAATGCTACTGAATGCCCCTGAAGGAAGTCACATAACCATGCTGACTAGGTCTTCTACAAATTTATGCTACCTAAATCTCAACTGGATTCAACCATTACATACCACAACCATACTGAGTGAATGAATATACTACAAATTTATTATATCCAATCTCAACTGGATCCCAGTTGCTGTTTACTAATCCATTTACTGTTCTCTGACTGGCTTCTCCCACATTGGATATTCCAAACCTTCTCAATTCAACTACAGGAATACTGCCTCATCCATTTCTCTCAGTAAAGTACCTTACCTCAATATTTCACTAAAAAAAAATCAAGATCATCCATTGCAAGACACCACTCCTCCCCAGTTCCACCCTTCAAATCACTTTAGTATCATTCCACCCGCCCTCCCCAACTTTTCTCCTTTGCTCCAATCTTGGAAGATGAATCCCTTCTTGCCAATACCATCTCTTTTCCTTGATCCCATCCCTAAGTAGACAGGCTGATGCTCACTGAAGACCTTCGGTTTTTTTTTCCTTTTCCCACAAAAGAAACAGAAAGGGGAGCAGAACAAACCTTCAACAGAAGGTCACACTCTGGGCCAGTCATAATGACTTTTACTGGGCAACAAATATGATTCTCATACTGGGGTGACCTTTTTTCTTTTCTCTAATCTGGAGACAGTTCCAATTTTTCTCTTTGGTTTCTCTTAAGTGGATTTGTCTGCACTTATTAATTATTATTAATTGTCTGCCCAATTATTTATTATACCTTCACTACAATAATTTTAATTATTTAATTTTATTCCTAAATTACCATTTTTACTATTTTGTTATACCATTTTTTTCTTTTGCAGCTTGAGCTTAAAGATGGCTACAAAGGGACTGTATAAAATAGTTTCTAAGACCCAACCCATATATCCTAGGATAATGATTCTGAGAGTAGCTACCTAGACTGGGAAGCAACATGATATAAGGGAATGTGTGCTAATATTCGAGTCGGTCTGAAAGACTCGGCTTCAGATTCTTCCTGTGATGCTGTGTGTAGCGGCAAGCACCCCAAGCGTCCTCAGGGTTTGCTGCCAATACAGGTTCTTGGATCTGCTTTGATAAAGGAAAGCAACTCAAAATGGGTTAACAAGCTTACTTTAATCAGTCAAACATATATCGTTTACCTTGTTCAGGGGAAAAGGTCAGCACCCCAAACTTCAAAGTACACAGACAGAATTATCAAGACAGAAACAGATCTAGTAGACAGATTTCAAACTGTCCAACCATTACATCCATACCCAGTCAACATCTGGGTTTCAACAACTGGGTTTTTTCAAAGCTGGGGGGCTCTGGACAACGGCTTCCCAGAATCCACATCAAATCACAGAACACTTTTCAAAGTGAGCCCCAAAACAAAGCTACACATCAGGGCTTATATAGCCTTCTCCTGGCTCAGAGAATGTAACAACCTTGTTGACTCACTGGCCAATCAAGAAGCATCTACTGAAAAACAAGCCTCCCACCCCAGGCTCCAGGTGCACTTTAGCCTAGGGGCAGGGAAGATCTTTAAATTTGCATTTCCATTACACTGTGTCACCATGGGAGTCACTATACTTCTGGATCTAGTTTTCCTCCACTATAAAACTGGGGTAATAACTATGGTTCCTACTTCAGATCTTTGTGAGCATCAAATGAAATCATATTTGTTAAGCATTTGGCAAACTGTAAAACACTATGGCATTACTAACTACAGGATATTATAAACAGCCTGGAAATGAGATGCTAGATCCTTAATGCACTGGAGGCTCAACCTTGTCCTATCAGGATGTCAGAAAAGTCTTCAGACTGACACTTCGGCCCTCTCCCCCCCACCAGAAGCAAACTCTGGACTGAAGGGATAACAGCACCAACTCGTGTGCATGTGTGCACAGAAAAGGAGGGGGAAAGCTGGGGTAGGAAGGCCTCCAAAGGAGACATTTTATAGGCTGATGTTCTAGTGAGTTAAGTACAAGATAATTTGGTCATGTGATAAGTTTGATGTTGGAGCTGATCATTCTACAATTGTCCATCACCAGTCTTCACTACCCATGGGGAAGACATTAAAAAATGGCCCAACAATTGCAACCCTTATGCTAAGAGACTCCTAAAACATGGAAGGCTCAGTTTTTTTATCTAAAATTCCTCTTCTCTCTGGCTCATAGCGCTTACCCAGAAAATCACTGACATCACCCAGCATGAAGGTCACAAAAAATAAAGGAGGAGGATGGTATTGAAAGCCTGAGAAAACAAAACGGAGCATTCACCAGAACTCTTGGATAACAAACTTCCTGAAAAAAAAGCCTCCTAAATGTACACAGTCTTTTCTTTACCATTCCTATCCAGTAGGGCCCCCAGCAGGTTCTCTCTTTTTTTTTTTTTTAAAGCAATCGGGGTTAAGTAACTTGCTCAAGGTTACACGGCCAGTTATTTCTGGGTGTGGTGCTGAGTATCTGAGCCCGGATTTGATCCAGGTCATCCCAACACTGGAGCCGGTGCTCTTAGTCGCTGAGCCACCTGGCCACCCCAGCAGGTTATCTCTTAAAGTTCTAGACAACTTCAAGCAAAGGGTGTTTGACGTCCCTCTCTGTGACTGCAATTACCAACTGCAAGAAACCAACATCAACAGACTGGTATTGCAGTACAGGCCCATTGGTCCTTGAACCACCACAGCTAGTCCCAGACCCAGTCACTGTCACAGTTAGTGACAGTCTAGGGGACAGCTAGATGGTTCGGTAGATACAGCACTGGACTTGGGAGTCAGGAAGATCCAAGTTAAAATTTCCCTCAGATACCAGGACATGGCACCCTATGCCCATTCCCAAAGTGAACATTTGATCATTCTTATCCTGTTCAGCTCCCCGATTCCTCCCAGAACAATCTCTCTTCTATCCCAAACAATCTGTCTAGAACAAAAGGACAGGATTATTTAAATCACCCTAGGCCAGGGAGACTTAACCTTTTTTATGTCATGAACTTCTTTGGCTGTCTGGGGAAGTCCATGGACCCTTTCTCTGAAGCATATTTTTAAATGTATAAAATATATGAAGGATTTGAAAGAAAACATTTATATTGAAACACAGCTATCGAAAAGAATTTTTAAAGCAAGTTTGCTAATACTGGGTTAAGAACTCATGTCATGGACCAATGCTACACAGGGTTTGGGGAAGTAGAAAGAATTCCCATTCTTTACTTTAAGAATAACAAGTCTGTGTTCTCACAACACCAAAAGGTAAATAGTATAATGGTGGTGCAGTGGATAGAGTGCTGGGTCTTAGTCAGGAAAACTCATGTTCATGACTTCAAATCCAGCCTCAGACACTTACTAGATGTGTGACCCTGGGCAAGTCACTTACCCCTGTTTGCCTCAGTTTCCTTATCTGTAAAATGAGCTGGAGAAGAAAATGGCAAACCACTCCAGTGTCTTTGCCAAGAAAACCCCAAATGGGGTCCCAAAGAGTTAGGCATGACTGAAATGACTGAACAACAAAACAATGACAATAATATAAATATTACAATCTATACAAAGCTTTCTCTGATTCCCGGTCCCTTTACCAGTCATTAGTACTCTCTCACTTCTCAAATCGTCTTTCATTTCATAATATGTGAATATGTAGATGTCATTTCTTTGTGGGCAGGATCTTTCTTTACATCCTTGTATCTCCCCACCTATCACAGTGCATCCCATAGCATACATACTGGTTTGAACTTCATTGAATTCCCATTTTTACAGAGGAAGAAACTAAGAGGCTCTGAGTCACAAAAGTAGTCAATACCTGAGAGGGTCGCTGTTGTGTTTGTCCTTCATCTTCAGAAAGGACCACAGCATCAGGAAATAATGACATGACTTGCAGTTGACTTTGATTTGAGGGAGGGTGGGCCATACAGTCCATTTATAGCCGTCTTTGAACTAAGATGCAAAAAAAAAAAAAAAATGGTACAACTCCTCGAGCCATCTGGGTCCAGTGACCAGATATTCATCCAGATGACTGGAGGTGGCCCGGGATGCAATGGGAGACCCTGGCCCTTGTAGGCTAATGCCTTTTCAGGTGCTCACTTAGAGTGAAGTAATGCCCATTCAGTGAATAGGACTCTTTAAGAAGTGAGTGAAGGGAGGGTAGTAAAAACCTAGGTGCCTGAAGCTAGGTCAAGTGCTGTTTCACTTGTGACAACATGCACATATGATAATATATGTTCATATAATAATGAATACCAATAGTGTTACAGTCACTTGAGAATATCAGCTTTTATACTCTCACACAGGTAAAAATCCAGCCAAGGGGTCTGAATTAGCTCAAAGCACAACATCTGAGTTAACCACCAAGTGGCGCTTTTCTTAAAATACAGAAGTCAGTCATTGCATATGGAAAATGGCTATCCATGTTTCTTATTTTTCTTCATAAAAATCAGACTGGCTACTAGAGGGCTCTCAAGGCTGTAAATGCTTGGCCCGCTGCCTCTACTTACAGTCACACTGCTTAAGGTTTCTGCTTAAAATCAGCTTTTAATCTCTTTATTATGCCAAGTCTAGTCAAGGGGATGAAATAGTGATAAAACATGAAAACACAAAATTTATGTTTCTATTTTAGGCTTAGCTCCCACTCATCCTGCAAGATAATTCACTACTCACCGTTCTCCCTCAGCACCCACAGATGCAGACTTCCAGTATGTGATCAGATTTCTGTAACAGAATTAAAATGTAAAAGAGAAAATATTATTTGTTAAATACTTAGTCCAGTGTTTGGCCCATAGTAGACATTTAATAAATGTATGTTCCCATTCCCTTTCCTTACCCTATCATTCCTGCTTCCCTCCTGGAAAATTAGAAAAGTTTCCAATGTATGAGTCAGTACTTATGGCTCATTTGAGTGGAGACGTTCTCCAAGGTCAAGGAGCGAAGATTCAAGAGGCACCAGGATTCTGATTCTATCCCATCTCTAGGCAGGGCTCATGGAGGGAAAATGGCTGATCGACATTTCTTTTCCTTTGGAAGCTGGTCTCTGTCTGCAGCTGCTTTAATGTTACCATACTGGTAATCTGCATCTGTATCTCACGAACACTGAAATATATAGCAACACTTAACAAAAACAATCATTCCCACATCCCACGTAATCATCCTGTGATACCACCAACATCCAATCCCCAATGGCATTATACACAACAGACAAAGCTCAAAGGAAAGCGACACTTGACAAGCTGTTTCAGCAGTTTGTTTAAACTACATGCCAAAGATCTTACATGCACATATCATGATAGTGCATACATATCCATGGCTCAGACTGATCAGCATACATATTGACGAGGAGGACTTGTACTTTGGAATCTTCAAAGACCAAGATAATGGAAAGCCAGCAATAAAATATTAATGCTGTTGAGCCACGTCTGACTCTTTGTGATCCCACTTGGGGCTTTCTTGGCAAAGACACTGGAGGGGTTTGCCATTTCCTTCTTCAGGTTATTTTAACAGATGAGGAAAAACTGAAGCAAACAAGTTAAGTGACTTGCCCAGGGTCATACACCTTGCAAGTGTCTGAGGCTGGATTTGAACTAAGGTCTGCCTGACTCCAGGCCCAGTGCTCTTTTCACTGAACCACCTAGCTGTCCCTAAAATATCAATAAGTTAACAGACACTCAGCAACAAATATGAGTAGCATTAGCAAATAAACAAATAACAAATAATGCATAAATGTCAAATTGCCCTAATAAATAAATATAAGCAGCAAAATAGTAAAACAGAAGTATAATTCAGAACATAAAGCAATTAATACATCTCAATACATTCCAGGTGAAATTATGGCTAGGTAGTAGATGTTTTGCAAGTATTTACATTCTCTCCAACTCTCAAGACTCCAAAGTACAAGTGCTTATCATCAGTAAGTAGGGTGTAAAGTCTGCAGCATAATTTCTGGTGGAATGCTATGTGTGTACTAGAAATGCCACGTGTTGACTCTGTTGAAATTTTTTCCCTGATCTCAGTCCTCCTAATGTGTTCACCAAACCACAGTTTCACCAAAACTGCATTAATATGCCTGTTTTCCAGCAGTCTCTCCAACATTTGTCATTTTTTTTCATCAATATGATGACGGTTATGAAGTGGAATTTCAGAGCTGCTTTACTTTTTTAAAAAAATTATTAGTGATTTGGTACATTTTTTCAGATAGCCACTGTTAGGTTAGATGTCTTCCTTTTAGAACTGCCTATTCACTCTGTCACTATCTCCTCACTAGACCCCTGCCCCAGACTCCCCTGTTGATACCTTCTTCCCCACTCCCCATCTTCTTTCCAGTTCTAGAACCATAACTAAATCAACACCATCATCATTCCAGGAAAGAATGCATCCATCTAATTTCTCATGGCTTCACATATCAAGTCCTGTAGTTTTACAAACCAAAATACCATCCCCAGTTACCACTTCCCTCCATGTGGTCTCTTTCCTTCCCCTTAGAATGCAAGCCTAAGGGCATGAGGCTTGGCACAGAATGTTTTCTCATTCATTCATGTACTCTTTCACTTCCATGCCATGCCTCCCCTGGCTGCCTGAAAGCCAGGACTATTTCATTTGGAGCTTCTTTTTAATTCTCATATCCTTAAGTTCGACACACACAACCTTCCATGTAAATCACTTAATAAAGGTTTATTGAAGTAAATCTGGGACCCCTGAGCTGCAAGCAATGCCATCCAATTCAGGCAGGGAGCCAGCAGTGGACAAAGAACTAAGACACTGATCTTGGAGATGACAGGATTTCTCTTCCCCTACCCCAAGTCAGCCATGGCATCTAGTAATAGACACTCTTGCTAGGAAAAAACAAAAACAAAAACTAAGCAGGTGATGAATCAACTCAAAGATAGTGAAGGAAAAGAGACAGCCTGAAGAGAAACAGACACAAAGAGACAATCAATATGGAAGCAGTTCCAAAAAGTGAGTGCTAATGCCAGAAAACAGAGCCCTATGCTCACTCTTTTGAGGGAGTCTGTGTCTTTTTGTGGGAGTGTATGCCCTAGGTGACAGATGGTTTGTAGAGATGCTTCCCAGTTAGCCTTCTTAATAAATGCCATCACTAAGAGCTAATTGTGTCTGCTAGCTGACTTCTGTGGGATCTCATGAGCTGAAGGGAATAAATACTCAAGAACTGGGATCTAAGGACCCAACCCACTGCTGTGAGTAAAAATCGAGTGAGAAGACCATAGAGTTGCTATAGATACTAAAGGTGTGGGAAGCTTTATAATATTAGTCTAAACTCTTCACCAAAACATCACTCCTCACTCAGCATGGGGGAGAAGCCCATCTTCCATATGGGAGAAGGCTAGATAGACCAGGTGTGGGGAACCTCTGGCCCTGAGGCCACACATGGCCCTCTTGGTCTTCAAGTATGGCCCTTTGACTGAATCTAAACTTCACAGAACAAATTTGAAATTTGGATCCAAACAGCTGTTCTTGAGGACCAAGAGGGCCACATTTGGCCTTGAGGCTGCAGGTTCGCCACCCCTGGGCCAGACTATAGCAATGGCAAGGTAAGGCTCTGTCACCACTACATAGAACAGCTAGAATTTACATTCACCTATCTGAAGATGTATACCTCTTTTCATGCAAGAAGAAAAAATTCTTTCCAAAAGACATGGCCACTTAGGGCTAGGATCACCATAAAACATGGGAATGAGTTCCTGGTAACAATGAATTTAGAAATCTTCCACAGACAAGATGTTTATGATTGCCAAAATTAATTGTCTTTCCCTTTTCCCCAATCCTAGAGATGCCCCAGGATCCCACATCTTCATCACTGCCATGTTACCCATTGACCCAAGCAGATAGTAAGTTACTTGAGACTGGGGTTGTTTGGTGGCTTCTTTGGCAGGGGAGAGGAAGGTGAGGAGCCCTTACACACAGAACTGAACATGAACAAGCCTTATACATGAACCAATTAATACTCACTTCACTAGGAAGGAAAACAAATTTCAGGAGTTCAAAGCCATAAAGCCAGTTCCAAAGAGGCTTCTACTTTCTCCCCATTGAGGAAGAATTAACAGGGCAGACCCACCCTCAGGTTTCTCCAGGACAAAGGGATGCTTGCCCAGGAAATTTCCCCACTTCTTTTTATCTCACCTCTTCTACAATGAAAGAGATCAACATTTACCAGGTCAGTCCTTTGGTCAAACTTCTAGAACAATTAGGGAAGTGTCCATGACTACAGGGCAGAGATGACACTAAACCAGGCCACTCCTAATTGGTCTAATCTGTCTTGTCTGTCCTGGAAAGAGAAATGCCCATCTGTCTATGGATACAGCCAGAAAAAAGCAAGAAGTCCAATAGGTTAAAAGCTATATAACATTATTCCCAAACCCCTGATCGGAAATGAGGGGATTCATTCCTGTATTTTATATTTGATTTTACTCTGTAAATATTTTTATTCTGTAATCATATTCTATATTCTACACAACAAATCCAGGATCTATTCTCTGTCTCTGAGTGAAAAAGATAGTGTGTACAAAAGTTCAATTTCCTTTGTCTTTGAAGACAGATAACAAAGCTTAGACCTTCCCATAATCACTGTTGAAGAAAAATCTGTTCTCAACACTTCCATAAAACATTATCTCAGCATTTCCTGCAAAGTTTTTGTGTTATCCTTTAGCAGCTGAATTAGCTGACCTTGTCCTATCTTTTATAAAAAGATAGACACATACCTGTGTCCTTACCAGTAACCCTAGGATGCAGCAAAGGCCCAGAGAATTTACAAAAGCATTCCTTTTTATCAATTGGGGAATGACTTGTATTCTTATAAATTTGACTCAATTCTCTGTATATTTTAGAAATGAGTCCTTTGTCAGAGACATAGGTTGTAAAGATTCTTTCCCAATTTCCCACCTCCCTCTTAATCTTGGTTACATTGGCTTTGTTTGTACAGAAACTTTTCAATTTCATGTAGTCAAAATTATCCATTTTATATTTTATAATGTTCTCTAATTCTTGTTTAGTCATGAAGTCTTTCCCTCTCCACAAGTCTGATAGGTAAACTATTCCTTGTTTTAGGAGACTGCTTACAGTATCAACCTTTATACCTAGATCATGCACCCATTTAGACTTGATTTTGGTATATGGTGTTAGATAATGGTCTATGCCCAGTTTCTGCCATACTATATTCCAGAACACAGAGAGGTGGTCTTTATCCTACATTGGGGCTATAGTGGGCATAGACTTTCTTGGATATAAACAATAATGATCCCTCACCCCTCATCCCAGAGAACTCATCCCAGGCAATAATATGATTTCTGTTCTGTTCTTTGTTCTATGCTTATAAAACTGAGTTGCATCTTCAATTAAGGGCCTTCTGGCCAGAGGTAGTACCATGTGACCCATCCTTTATTATTAGGGCTCAGGCTCCCTGTCAAGAGAATTACCTCAGTTTACCCTTTTCTTAAATTTCACACACTACAGAAGAAAGGCACCTCTTTCCCAAATTGGAAGACAATTATTTGTCACATCTATCCAAGGACTAGAAATGTAATGCCAAGGATAGACCCTGTGGTTCCCATTAGAAACAGCTGAATCTCCTTCACTTCTCCATCAGAAGTAGTAGTGCATGTGCCTGGGGCAGCTAGGTGGTGCAGTGAGTAAAGTGTTGGCCCCGGAGTCAGGAGGACCCGAGTTCGGTTCCAGCCTCAGACACTTAACACCCACACAAAAAAACTAGCCGTGTAATCTTGGGCAAGTTACTTAACCCCAATTTCCCTCCAGAAAGCAAAAAAAAAAAGTAGTGCATGTGCCTGAGGAAAATTCTCTTCCCAAAAGAAATGATTGCCAGGGACTGACTGCGGCATCCAGGAAGTATAGAATGAGTAACTAATGAGCTCCTGGTAATAGCGGGCTTAGAAATCTTCAACAGAAGAGTTTTAAACACCCCCTCAATGATTTTCTCTCCCTTCACCCCAGCCTCAGGAATCCCTTTCCCAGAACTTCTAGTCCCCATCTTCAACCCCATGCCAAGTTACTCATTGATCATAGCAGAAACTAAGCTCTCTGAGGGCCAAGACTGTTTGGTTTGAGCTTTTCAGCGTTGATATGCCCCAGCTTAACACAGTGCCCTCCACCTCTGATCCTTCTGCAAAAGAGACAAAAAAGGCCGAGTCTGAGCACAGTGATGCCTCCCAGGAGGCTGCCCCACAAGCAAAAGTCAACAAGGATAGTCTTCTCATTGGCTGCTCCAGGACAAGGTGCCTCTTGCCCTGGAGATTTCACTTATTCTTAGCAGTCTGCCTCTCCTACCCAGAAAGGGCACAATGGACCAGAATCCAGTAAGTCCTTCTGGAATACTGTTCTACCAATAAAGGAAGTGTACCTGAGAATCCAGGACAGTAACAATGGTGAGCTGGTTGGTGGTCTCTTCTGCTAGTGTCTGAGCTGTTTTTATGAAATACTATGGCTTGTTATCTGTGGTTTCAGTCTGAGAGAATCAAGAGAACTGTTAACTAGGTTAGACCCTCCATAACTCCAACCCAACCTATTGACCAAAAAGATTCCTCTCACTTAGCTTGGGAAACAAGCATCTCTCATCACCACTGGAGGACTAGACTAGTAAAGGCAAGGCCAAGCCTTACCAACATTACTAGAAATGGTGAAGCTTTCTGCACTCATCAGTCTGAAGATGTACAATTTTTTATACCTATGCATGAGGAATACTGCTTTTCCATGGCCACCAGGGACCAGAATACGCAAGAAATATGTGTATAAGTTCTTAACAACAATGAACTTAGAACCCTTCCAGAGACAAAAGTTCTTCACCTCAGGCCCTCTCCCCCACAAATGATTGTCTCTCATGTTTGCCACAATCACAGGAATTCCTTGGATTTTCAGTGTTAATATCCTCAAGCTTATTAGTGTTTTGCATGACATGCAGTTAATAGTTTTGCTAAAGCAAATCCAAAATGTGCCTCTACCTTTCATAGAGAAGAAAAAAGGCTAAGAGGCCCAAAAGTACAAGCCTGAATCCTAGGAGACTATTAATTTGTTTCTAATGAGGAAGGGGAACAGAAAACCATTTCTCCCCGATTCCCCCAAGACAAGCCTCCCTTACCTTGAAGATTTCACTTTCCCTTTTCTAACCTGCTTGCTCAACACTTAAAAGGGCACAACCAGCCAGAACCAAGTAATTCCTTTTGGTAAACCAGTATGCACCTCTGTAGGAGAGGTAACATAGGTAATACCGAACTATGCCATGTATCAGACAGGAGACACAGGAACTTTGGGACTCTGACTCCTGTTCATTCTTTATCTGGGCAGCCAAAAAGACGGTATCAGAGATATAACAAGGGGTTAATTAATTCACTATTCTGTTCTTCTCAATGGGTTGCTAATAATGGGAACACCAACTACAGCATCCCCTAATTACTCTTCTGACAGGGGTGGGAGAAAGAATAGGGACACAACTCCTACAGGATCACCCAAGTCTCTATGGGGTCCAATTGAGACAAGCACACACATCCACAAATCCCCCCAAGCCTTGATGGGGGCTGATTGAGGTATGCCTGCTTGTACAATCCCATTCCCGCTCTGGGTTCCCCCCTTATTGACCACTGCTCATTGGATTTATAGAAAAGCCCACAAAGAAGGCATTTTGCCAGCAATAGCCTCACAAATTTGCATTAACTACAGAAATTTCATGGTGATTCAGCATAGCCCACGCACAGTTAGTGTTTACTGGCTTAACTCAAATGTTTACATTATTTTAAGATTATGACATAATGCATAAGAGTGGTAGAGATGTTTACAAGCCATGAGCCTGGTAACTAGTATCTAAGAAGAGTAACAAAATCTACCTTACATACAGCCTCTTATGCTAAGGTCAGACCTATATGACTTTAGGAGAAAATTGGCTTATTTATAAATTCAGCCTAAAAGGGAAATAGATACCAAACAAATGTGTATGTCCCCAAAGTGGATGATATCTCTCCCTTGGAGGGTGCTGGAACAATCCAGGAGGAGTTGTAGTAACCTTGGGTGCAGTGGGGGGGGGGGGCATTGAATAAAAATAAGAGTTTGGTGCTAAGTAATTTTTTAAGGCCAAATATGTTTGGGAACTTCTGGAAAACGCAGACCACCCCCTTAACCTCAAAGGCTTCACTTATCTTTGGAGATAAGCATGTCTCATCTCCACCAAAGGACTAGACTAGAAAGGTCAGGCCAAGACTCATCAGCATCACAGGTGAAGCTCCCTGCTCTCATTTGTGTGAAAATCAGGATCTCTTTACAAAGATTTCAGAGGAAAATACTACTCCCAAAAGACATAGCCATGTGGAACTGGGGCATTCAGGAAGCATGGGATGAGCTCTTGGAAGCAGTAAACTTAGAAACTTGCCACAGACTAAATAGGTGGTGATCCCAAAAAGGTTTTCTTTGACTTTTCCCAAATCCTAAGAATTCTTTGCCTGCAACCACTGTTCACTTTCTTCATCTCAATGCTATGTAACTCAATGACTCTAGCAGAAGGTAAGCTTCTTGAGGTCCTAGCCTCTTGTTTTGGGGCTTAATGTCTCCAGGTTAATAGAGTTCCTAGTATATAACAGAAAGGACTACATTTTTGTTTCATTGAATCTCATATCCATTTTACAAAAGAGAAAAACAACATCCAAATGCCTACAAGCAGAGCAGATTTCAAAAAGGATGTGGCTACTTTCTTTACCAGAGTGAGGAAACCAGACTTAAAAGTCAAAACAGCAAGAATTCATTAATCACCTACTAAAAGAAACTCCAAGCTAGAAACACCTAGGAATGTCATAGCTGGAAGTCAGAGTTTCTAAGTCAAAGAAAAAAATACTAGAAACATCCACAAAAATTTCAAGGATTAAGGAACCACGATCAGTACAAGACCAGTGGTTTTCAAATATGGCCCCCAGACTTCTGGGGGTCTCTAAGACACTTTCCAGGTCTTATGAAAGAGTTTTAAATGGGTCAAGATTCTTCCAAAACTATTTCCATAATGATACTAAGCCATTATTTACCAATTTTTACTCTCAATACTGTACAGTATAGTTGTTCTGAAGCTATATGATCTGTGATGCTGTCATCATTCTTGGAAGTTCTTTGAGCAAGCGGATGGGAAATCAACTGGCAGTGATGTTCACCTAGCGTCCTGCAGACCCATATTCTGTCTCAACACAAAACCAGGCAGTGACACCAGTCTGTACCTAGTCACTGTATTCTTCACCTCTATGAGCTCAATGTTTAAAAAACAAAACACCAGTTTCACTTAAGAATGCTCCTGGTGAAGCAACAAAAATGATTAATTTTATTAAATCTCTACCCTTATGTCCATATATTTTTATATTCTTTATAATGAAATGGGAAGTTAGACTAAAGCCCTTCTGTGGCATACCTAAGTCTTATGGTTATCACAAGATAAAGTATGTCCTATTTCTTTTTTAATTGTAAGCTGAACTAGCCACCTTTTTTAACGGAACACCACTTTTACTTGAAAGAGTGATGGACAAACTGTGGTTATTCAGACTTGGGATATGTGGCAGACATTTTCTCAAATATGAACAGAGTGAGTCTGTCACTTTACAGAAAACTAAAAATATTTGTTGCCAATGATGAAATCCAAGCTTTCAAGCAAAAATGAGAATTTTGGAAAGCTTGTGTCTCCTACTGTGAATCTGAGAGCTTCCCAACACTTAAAAGACTTTTCTGATGGAGTTGGTTGCAATTTCCAGATATTACATCATGAAATGCGTCAATATTGGGAAGATCTACATAACTGAATGAACAAGTATTTTTCAGATAAACAATGCCTGATATTATAAAATCATTGAATAAGACAGACCAGTGGATTTTAATGTAACAAAAAATGAAAAATTCTTTGATAGGTCTCAAATTCCTGGCTATTAAAAGACCCCTCCTTTTTCCAACTACCTATCTGTTCAAGACCACATTTTCTGAATAGAATTCAACCAGATCAACACTGCACAACAGATTGAATGTAAAAGAAGATATGAGAATCCAGCTGTTTTCTATTAAGCCAAACATGAAAGAGATTGGCAAAAAGGCAAAACTAATGCCTATCTTCTCACTAAAATTTTGTTTTGGAAAAGCTATTTTCCACAAAACATTTTGTAATGGGGTTTATAATTGTTATTTAAATGAATTGATAAATATTTTAAGCCATATAAACAAAAACTCTTTTGGAGTCCTCAAAAACTTTTAAGAGCATGAAGGGGATTTGAGGCCAAAATGTTTGAGAACCACTGCAGTAGAAGAATATACCACATGGTCTCTCAACAGGGTCCTATATTAGTCCATACACCTGCCCCTAGCAGGATCCAGGCCTAATCCCTGTGCTCTAGAAGAGACTCCAACCAGTATCGGGGAACAACATCTACCCCACCTCCAATGCCTCATCCACCCCTTCTTAACCTGCCCCCAAGGTAAAGAACATAATATTGAGCCCAGAATTTTCTACAACAAAGCTTAAAGTTAGTGGGTTTCTCTCCCCATCTAACACCCACTACTAAACTGCTGTTTTCCTCACCATCCCTATAATTAATCAGTGACCATCTGAAAGATGTTACCTGCTTTCCCCTCATGTTTTTCACCTCCATTTTCCCCTAACTCAAACCCACCTATTTCCTATATCTAGCCCTGCCTATCCCTTTCACTGTGTCATTTGGAATTCCCATTCCAAAGCAAATAAATTTCCCTTCATCCTGAACCTCTCCCTATCATTCTTTCCAACTATTTAGCCCTCAAAGACACCTGACTGCCCTCAAATGACACTGTTTCTCTAGATTTTCTCTCCAGCACTGGCTGTACCTTCTCTCACAGAGCCCAATTACTGGTAATAGAGGGGGAGGGAAAATACTCCTTGTTCACTACAGTCACTTCCAGATTCTTCCTTTGCCTCCTTTCTTCAGTACACTTTCCTCTTTGGAAGTTCATTCAGTAAAGTTTTCACCCAATCAAAATTATGCTAGCTATAGTATACTGACCTCCAGGTCATTCTACCTCCTTTCTAAAGGATTCTGTACCTGGCTCTCCACCTTCCTCTCTTTCCCAGCTCATGCCCTCACACTAGGGGGCTTTGATGCTCCCTCACCTCCCATTTTCTCCACCCCCTTAAGTCCTATGACCCACTCCTTCACCACACCTCAGTCACACAAAGATCCTGGGCAAACACACTTAGATCTTGCCTTTGCCCATAAATGTTCTACTTTCCTAATTAGAAACTGACATTCCTTTATCAGACCACAACTTCCTATCAACCAACCTCTTCCCTGTGCTTCACCCTTTTTTCTTCTTTGCCCTCGCTGAGATCCCCAGTCTTATGCAATCTTAAGAGATGTGTCATCTTCTTCCCATCCATCCATTCCTCTAACTGCTCCATACTTTCTCAAACTCTGAATTCACTTTCCCCCTCTCCAACCTCAACACAGTTGAAACCATTTCAACTCTACAGTGTCCTCTGTTCTTGATTCCTGGAACTAAAACCACTTGCCTCTAGTCAAACCTTAGCTCTGGATTACTCCCATCAACAATCTCTTGCTGATTTTGAAAAATTACTAATTCATGTTTTCCAAATTCTACTGGACCCTAATTAAGTCCCAGAGAAGTCATTTCAAACTTTCTCTTCTCTCCACCCCTAATCTCTTCCTCCTCCTTCTCTGACATGAGGACCTCACTTCTTACTTTACTGAAAAAAGAAAACTTGAGGCCATCCAACATGAGCTCCGACTTCTCTCCCTCTCTTCATCTCAAAACCCCCTCACTCTCTCCTCCTTTCCCCCAAGAGACTGACAAAGATTGCCCTTCTCCTGGCCAAGGACAAACCCTCTACATTAGCATCTTAATCCCATCCCCTCCCATCTTCTCCAGCAGATTGCATTCTTCAGTCATCCCCCTACTCTCAAATCTTCAATTTCTTCCTCTCAACAGGTTCCTTCCTTACTGCCTTCAAACATGCCCAATCCTTAAGAAACTTTCTACTGGTCCCTACTCATCCATTCTAGTCACTTTATTCCTTTATTTTATTTCTTACTTATTTCTCCTCACTTTCTCAACCAAATTCTTATGTTTCTATAGATACAGTGCCAGAGAAATGAGACGTTTAATAGATTAGAGAAGGCACATCACCTTCACCCTTACCACAAGAAGGTACCTCTCACTCAGGCAGATAAGAATATCTCACATCCACCAAAGGATCCCAAATTAGTAATGTCAAGAACACAGCCTCTTGTTACCATTAGAAACAGCTGACCCTTCACTTGTCGGTTTAAAAATAGGCACCTCTTAATCTTTATATACATATGCCACAGAAATATCTTTTTCCCATATGACAATTTACTGGGAACTGGGGAAACCAAAAAGGATCAAGTGAGCTCTTGGAAACAGTGAAGTTAGAAATTTTTACCACAGATAAGAACATTTAACCTTTCAACATGATTTTCTCCCCTTGATCCCAAAAATTTTTTGGTTTTTCAATGTTCATATCCCCAAGCTAATCACATTGACTTGAAAATGACAGGCAGTAAATAAAATTAATAATAATTGTGGAAGCCAATCCCAGTGTCCCACCTCCTTCTACAAAGAAAAAAAATTCTCAGAGCCAAAAGGCTCCTACTTTCTGCTCTATGAGGAAGAGCCAATGAGTTTCCCCAGCCAATGTACACTATGTACCCCAGGATTTTTTGCCCTCTTGCCCTTTCTGGTCTACCTTTTGTACGTGTAGATGACATAAGTAGCCAGAAGCAGGTTAGTCTATTTGGAAAATTGTTATACCAATAAAGTTAGGACTCATTGTCCAGGACAGAAATGATACAGAGCTTTCTCCTCCCTCAGATGGACTTTTTCCACCTTTTCCTTCCAATTATTTCTTCTTGCTCACAGATATAGCCTGAAAGGGCTGAGATGTAAATGCAGATGTAGAGTATGGCCCAAACTCCTGCCCCAGAAGGCACCTGTCACTTGTCTTGGGGGATAAATATGTCACCTCTACCAAGGTCACCTAGGCCTCATCCCCACCAAGGAAGCACATACCTCTCTGAAGGCGTTTGTTCACCTATTTACACAGACACCAAAGGAAAATCCTATTCCAAAAAAAACCTGGTTACTAGAGATAACATCATTCACAAAGACCACAAATGAGCTCTTAATAACAGTGAACTTAGAAATTTTGCACAGACAAAAGAGTTTTTAATCCTCCCCTGACAGTTTTCTTTCCTTGTCCCAAAATCCTGGAATTCCTTGCCCGGAACTACCAGTCCAGGTTATTTTCGCCATGCCAAGCTGCTCATTAATCCTGGCAAGAAACTAGGGTCCTAAAGGGCCTGGTCTGTTTTGTTTTGGCTCAGTGTCTGCCTCCCATCTTAACACATTGCCTTGTATGTAAATGGTAGTTCATAAAGGTTGGTGGAAGTGAATCTACAACTTACCCCTCCAGAAGCTTATAGTTCACTTCTCTCTCCCAAGAGGCTCCCAAGGAGAACCAAAGGGGATAGTCTTCCCATTGGTTTCCCCAGGACAAAGTACTGATGCCTCTGAGATTTCACCCAGTACTTTCTACACTGGCTGCTCTGCACTTGAAGTACAGGACTAGTCTGAACCAAGTCAGCCCTTTTGTGAACAGTTACATCAACGAATTAAGAGGACTTTGAAATCCAGGATAGGTATTCCTAAGTCTGCCTGCTCCTCTTCTGCTATAATGTCATGACCTGTATGTTTCTAGCAAGAACTAAGGTTTTTTACTGATGGATTCAGCCTGAAAAAGAGACAGAACACCAACCCAGCCTCCTAACCAGAAAGGCACCTTTTACTTGGCGCTCTCGTTTTCGTTGTAAGATTATCCGAGTGATGGCAAGGCTTCATCACTACGACTAGAAGCACTGCAGCTTCCTTCACTAACCTTATTGAAAACGCATTGCCCTTTACAAACACATAAGAAGAAAATCCTCTTCCCAAAACACATCCAGCTAGAGCATCCAAGAAGCATAGGAATTAGTTCTTGGCCCAAGTGAACATAGAAACCTTCCTCAGAAATTGTTTTTCAACCCCAACATTATTTTCTTTTTCCAAATCCCAAGAAGTTCTTGCCAGTTTGTGTCTCTCCATATCTTCTTTTCAATGCCATGTTACCCAGTAGCCCTAGAAAAAGGTTAAGCTTCTTGGGGGCCAAGACTTTGAAAAAGAAAAATAACACTAGGGTTAACACAGTGCCTTGTACAAATAGTTAAAACATTTTTGTTTCATTGACTCTCATAAGTGCCAGGTCTGTCTCCTTTCCACTCTATTTCCTCCACTAAAAAGCATACAATTCGTATGAACCATGACAGTCATTTTGTGAAACTGCTCAACCAGTTAATGAGTGCTTTGGATTCCAAGACAGAGAGAATTTCAAGGCTGCTGTCTCCTCTGGACAGACTATCTGACCCAATAAATAGTGATAAATATATGATCTTATCCACAGGTGCAGCCTGAGAAGATTAGGAGATGTGAATGACATCATGTGGGAGAAAGGAGGTTGTTGCTTCTGCATAAAAGCCAAGTTGTTAAACATGATGCAGGTGTTTATAAGGCAGTTAGAAATTATCAAGAAAATGAGGGGAAGAAAGCAGGGTAATGAAAGATGTAAAGGGAGTCGGGGGGCTGGAGAATCACATGGGGAGTTTAGGTGTTCTGGATAGGCTACAAACCCTGTGGTGCCCAGTCAACGGGGAAACTGGGAAATACGAATCAGGAATAGGGAACAGCTGTGTATTTGTCTTAACGGGTGTGCCTACTTGTTGCAAGAATATTAAATAAAAATCCTAAACTCACCAGCAGCATCAGTTCTTCTTGGTAAGCCACTTGTTTCTTACAAATAGGGGCTTGTCCAGGATCACAACATCCTGAATGAAAGGCAGCCACCACCAAAGGACAGGGAGATGTGTCCCACTGACTTTGAACAGTGGGCGTCCCCACTCACAGACTGTTCAGGATCCCAGGACCACATGAACGAAAGAGACTGCTGTGGATCTAGGAACAAAAGGGAGAAGGGAAAAGTAGGTACTGTGGCAACCAGTTAACTGTGCACAGACCAGGGTAAGAAAAGAGGGTGTTAAGTATTGTGGTTGGGACATCCTATGGGGTTCTGAGACTTGAGTGTGTGACACAAGAGGTCTCAAACAAATTAAATAGGAGGGAGAATGAGGGTACAAAGTTTAAGGGAAATTAAGGGGATAATGAGAATATCCCTATGGACATTCTTCCAAACAGTCCCTTAGGGAGGATGCTGAAATTCTGGAAAAAGATGATCCCAGTATGTTGACCAGTCAGAGGTGATTGGCACCCCACAGGAACACCTACTCTTCAAAGGGCCTTGGAAGGATATCCTCTGTAACTGGCTAGAAGTCAGAGTAAATTGGCATGCAATAACTTTGAATTCTGACCAGTCTAATTCTAATTCTAAACTGGTTTATCTCCTAAAAAACCAACAAGTAGATTTGTGTACACTTTGTCTTGTCAAGTATCTTTGTAAGATGTTTCATGTTTGTGGTGGAAGATTTAAAATGCAGCCAGAAAAACTTCTAAGGGATTTCTAAGGTCTGTAATCAGAGAAAGAACATTGAGAAAGCACTCCCACCTGGGGCTTTCAGTATGAGGTTTAAGATTCTTTTTTGGGGGGGGGTCCCCAACACTGGCCAAGTGGGAATACCAGAATAACGTTACATAATAAGTTAAATAATCAAAAAGCAGGGCGAGACTTTCCCAGAAATTAATTAGGAAGTAGATTTAGCAAGCAGCTTTTAGATTGATGAGAATCTAAACCAGACAGCCCAGAGAAAGCAAGAGTTGGGAGACAGAAAACTGTGAGTTAGAACTCAGGTTTAATTGGATCCTAGAAACTAAAGTTTGTACTAAATGTAGAGAACTGTCTTTGCACCCCTCCCACCAATGTATTTGATAACTGGGATAAAAGCTGTTTCCACAGGGTGTGGGAGAAATACAGCTCTCTTGATTTGTAAATTGTTAACTATTAACTCCCTCCAGATTCTAACTGGTAAAGAGAAACAGGACAAAATTGGAGTGTGTAATTTTTTTAAATTTGGAATATAAAGGAAAGTAGAGGTAATCTGAGTAATGGGAATTAAAGATTAGGAAGAGTTTGAAAAGCATGTTGAGAGGGTGTGAGAAAGTTTGAGTTTAATTTTGAATAGGATTGAAAATGAAAATTTTCAGGGTGGCCAGGTAGCACAATGAGTACAGGATGACCTGGGATCGAATCCAGGCTCAGACACTTAGCACCCACCCAGAAACACCTGGCCGTGTGACCTAAAGCAAGTTACTTAACCCCAATTGCTTAGGGGCAGCTAGGTGGCTCAGCAAGTAAGAGCACCGGCTCCAGTGTCGGGATGACCCGGGGATCAAATCTGGCCTCAGATGCTCAGCACCACACCCAGAAATAACTGGCCGTGTGACCTTGAGCAAGTTACTTAACCCCAATTGCTTTAAAAAAAAAAAACGAAAATGAAAATTTTGTAAGCTTGATTGAAAACCAGTAGATAAAGTTATAGAGTTAGAAAGACAAATATTGGCTAATTTAAAGATATTGGTTTGTGATTTGCAATTATATAAAATCTTAAAGTGTTTCTTTGTACTGTTTAATTATTATTTTAACTTTGGAAGCTCTGGAGGTGAAACTGACCACATTAATTCAAACTACTTAGGTCTTTTTCTTCCCCCGCTCCTCCCAGGCCAAACCTTTAGCTAACCTGACGCCAACTGGTGATTTCAAACTGTAAAACTTTCCCAGGAGAATGGGAATGGGGAGTTGTATAATGCTTAGGGCAGCTCTTTATCTGATGTCTCAAAGGAGACAGGACTAAAGCTTTCTTTAAAGAAAGCAGAGGGAAAGTTTTCAGAGCTGGGAATTGTTACCACATGTCTTTTTAAGGGAATATATGAATTTTTAAAGGGCCAAGACCCAAGAGCACTGGAAGAATTTAAAGTCAAAATCTGACCGGAAGGAATAATATTGAGCAGCATCTGAGAGTGCTCTTCCTATTAGAATTAGGCACAAAAAGATATTATTTGGCATTAAGAAACTTATTAACTGTATGGCCCGAGAAAGTCCTCCCTATTATATACTTAAAGGACTATGTACTGGTATTGTCTTCCCCTCTATCCCATTGTGTGGGCTATGGAGACCCTAATCCACATTGACTACTCGAAGACCTCAAAGTGAAGATAGGAAGATTTATTAGAATCTCACAAGAAGAGGGCGGTCCAGTCTCTGGGACAGCACAGAGAGAGAGGAGGCCGAGGTACAGAAGCAGAAACTGGGTTAAATAAACAAGGGTTACACGCCCCTCCCAAACATTAACATAATTATTACTAATGAGGCTCTAATCTTGTTAGATAACATCCATAATACATTAGGTCCATTACGTCAGTGTAGTACAACCTCAGAATACTGAACCCCCTTTCAGTCTACCCTAGATACATTCTTATCTGGACTTGAGTGCCCCAAGGCTATTGTCTGTTCCTTGATTGGTCAAATCCACCTGCTGCTGCCAGCTCCTTCCATTCTTCATTATTTTTAATATTATCTAGGAGTTTTTCTGGGAACCAGGGACTGCGCTTCTTTCCCAAGGCTACTGCCTGTTCCCCCTTATCAGTAGTCTTGTTCAGCAATTCCTGCAGTTCTATAGAAATTTAACTCTTTTATGGTAAGCTGGGTGAGAAGAAAGATTTCTAAAGTGCCAAAGTCACATAATTTCTAGAAAAATGGAAACTTAGGCCTCAGGACTTACTTACTTTACAGATAGTCTCTTAGAAACTACACTTTTACCTGTCCCATACACCATCTTAAGAAGAAAGTATTGCCCAGACTTCTTGAGTTTGTAGTACATAATATGCAACTAAGAAATTGGGTTTTAATCTAATCCTGGAGAGAAACTGAAGTGTCCACCAGAAATTATAGACACCAATTAACCCTGACCCCCTCAGTCACAACCTGCAAGAAGGGGCCCCACCAGGGTCCCTGGAAACCACCTGTTAGGCCACAGTAGTTTGGGGGCTTTCCACCTGTGTTGTGAAAACATCACATCCTTGAACCCCAGATAAAGATCTGTTAGTACCCAAGGCCTTCATGCTCCGTTTATGCCCACTTACATGGCACCGAACCCTGTTGGCCTTCATGCTCTGCTTAATCCCCTACCTGCATGTGATACCACCTGTCTTAAACTGTAAATTCCTTTGTTAACCACATTTTGTTTCAGGAAATAGTATAATTCTCTATAAAAACATGCTCTGCAGAAGGCTCGGGGCTGTCTTCCCTAAGTCTTATACTTGGGAGGCAGTCGCCGGTGGGCTAATAAGCACTCCTTTTCAATCTGTAATTGGTATTGCTGTCCTGTTATTGCTTGGTTGTGCACTTCATTTGGAGGTTACACCAAGATAGCCTTTGGCTCTGTATTGACAGCTGGACCAGACTCCCTGGAGGGCCGGGGAAAGCAATCCGACCTAGGGGGTGGCCACCGAGATGATGTTCCTTGGCTCCAGGCTCGTGTTGCTTCCCTGAGCGGACCGGGAACCTGTGTCCTTCCCAAAATTTCTTTTCAATCTGGTCCACAAGTGTTCTGTTCCTGTTCTGGTGAGTACTCCTGTAGAGTAAGAGGCTAAGCTGGACGCAGCGTTAACACCCTTTACTGGCCTCTGTGACTGGATGCCGCCAGAGTGCCCTGTCAGTTTCGGTTTGTGTTTTCTGTGTGCCTGTCATTGGTGTCTCTGTAATTTTAGGTTTTTGTCTTGTTTTGTCTCTACCTGCATTTATGGGCCAACAATCATCTGTGCCCCAAGGAGGTGAAACCCCCTTACAGTACTTTTTGAGAAACTTTAAGTAGTTCTGAAAGACCGAGGAAGATTATGGCTACCTCGTAAATAAAGAAAAATTGTCCCTATTCTGTCAGTCTGAGTGGCCTCAGTTCAGCATTGGCTGGCCCCCTGAGGGTACTTTCGATCCCGCCGTCGCTGGCCGAGTCCAGAAGATAATATATGGGTCTCCAGGGCACCCAGACTAGGTTCCTTATATCACTGTATGGATGGATTTACTACCAAAGAGGGCCCCGGTATCCATCCAGGTTTTGGACTCTAAACCACCCCCCGAAACTGCTCAGCCCCGAGTCTTAGCCTGGGGAGCCACTGCCAAAGACCAAAAGCCTCGTAACCAATTCTGCCCAGTCTTGACTCCTGACCCTGAGGACCCTTTTGGTCCTGTTCCTGACCTCCTCGATTATCCACCCTGTATCCACCCTCCTCACCCTCATGAGAATCCCCAGCTGCCTCGGCAGCCTCTCCTCCATTTAGTTCCCCTCATACCTGGGGCAGTGTGCCCTATGGGACTCAGTCTCTTTCCAGCGCCCTATCCCCTGACCCAAGCACCCCATCAGGGCTCTTCCCCCTCCAACAGATTGCTCCACCCCCGGGATCTGACCAGCCCCGTCCTTTTATGGTGTATGTCCGTTTTCCACCAGTGATTTGTACAATTGGAAACAGCAGAATCCGTCCTTTTCAGACAAGCCTCAGGGCCTTATTAGCTTATTAGAAACTGTCTTTTTCACCCATCAGCCTACCTGGGACAACTGCCAACGGTTGCTCCAGGCACTCTTCACCAGGGAAGAGCGGAAGAGGATATTGGCAAAAGCCAAAAAGGGGGTCATGGGTCTAGATGGCCATCCAACCACAGACCCAGCCCGACTGGGGCATGTGCTTACTGAAACATGCCCTAATTGGGACCCCAACACAGACAGAGGTAAGGAGGCTCTCGATTGGAATCACCAGTTGTTGTTGGGTGGCCTGAGGGGGGCAGCCAGGAAGCCTACTAATTTGTCTAAAGTTAGTGAGGTCAGACAGGGAAGAGAGGAGGCACCAGCAGCTTTCTTGGAATGACTTATGGAGGCCTACCGCACATATACTCCTATTGACCCCGACAACCCTAACAATAGGAGAGCTGTGGTGGTGGATTTTGTTGTCCAATCTGCACCAATATTCGGAAGAAACTGCAAAAACTAGATGGCTTTGAAGGAAAAAGCCTCACAGAGCTACTTGAGATCACCCAGAAGGTTTATAATAATTGAGATGAACCCCAAGATACTCAGAACAACTGCATGGCAAGGGCAGTGGTGGTGGCTTTGGCTGAAATGGGTACTTTCCCCTCCCAGAACAAGGTACCCTGCCGCTAGTGGAAGTTCATCTCCCAAGGGAGAGAGAAGGGCGGTCGTGGACCACCCTATCGGCAACCGTTGGAGCGGGATCAGTGTGCCTACTGCAAGCAGAAGGGCTACTGGAAAAATGCCTGTCCATCCTGTAATCCTAATCCAATCCTCCCCTTGCAAACTGAATAGGGGGGCCCCGGCTCCCAAGATCCTATCCAACTTGACCCCTGGGAGCCAAGGGTTATATTAAATGTTGGGGGACAGCCTGTGTCCTTCCTGGTCGACATGGGCGTTTCTGCTTCTGTTTTACAGAATCCCTTGGGGCCCCTTTCGAAATCCAAACTCTCAGTGCAAGGGGCCACTGGGGAGACAAAGACAGTGCCCTATACAACTACCCTCACTGTGGACTTGGGACATGGCACCGTGACCCACTCATTTTTGGTTATGCCTGACTGTCCATACCCTCTTCTGGGACAAGACCTCCTACATAAGCTCCAGGCCACCATCTCCTTTGTGGGCCCAGAACCATCTCTAGAACTTTCTTCCCCCAGCTGACTCTGACCTGTCCTCTTCCTGAGGAATCGCGGCTACTCCATTTAGGATCCCCAAAGGGAGGAAGTGAAATTTCCCCACTCCTCGAGAAGTTCCCACCTTCTAGTCCCTCATGTTTGGGCAGAAACTTCTCCTTTTGGTTTGGCCTCCCACCAGCCTTCAGTGGTTGTTCAACTATTAGCCACAGCCATCCCCATACATGTTCGGCAATATCCCCATCTCGCCAATCATTGCTGTATATAAAACCCCATAATGACTGACTTCTGGGGGCGGGTATCCTCAGGCCATGCCAGAGCCCGTGGAATACTCCACTGTTGCCTATTAAGAAGCCTGGCTCCTGAGACTTCTGGCTGGTCCAGGATCTGAGGGAGGTCAACAAGAGACTGGAGACTGTTCATTCTACTGTCCCAAACTCCTATACCCTCCTATCGTCCCTGAACCCAGCTCTGCAGTGGTACTCGGTTTAGGATCTCAAGGTTGCCTTCTTCTCTATACCCTTGGCCCCCATTAGTCAGCCCATTTTTGCTTTCACTTGGGAAGGTCCACTTACTTTCAGTTCATAGCAACTCACTTGGACAAGACTTCCTCAGGGATTTAAGAACTCACCAACCCTGTTTGGGGACACACTATCCTGCAACCTGCAGGATTTTTGCCCAAGTGCCCCAGACCTTGCCCTGCCCCAGTACTTCGATGACCTTCTGCTTGCAGCCCCCTCATGACAGCATTGTGAGGATGGGACTCTTGATCTCCTGTGGCTTCTGGAACGTTCTGGGTACCGGATGTCAGGTAAGAAAGTGCAGTTATGCCTACAGTCTGTTAAGTATCTGGAATTCATGCTCTGTGAAGGTTACAGGTTTCTCTCCCGGGAACGAGCTTCGGGAATACTCTCCACTCCTATTCTCACCTCCAGAAGACAGTTGAGGGAGTTTGGGGGGGAGTCTGGGTATTGTCCGCTCTGGATTCTAAGGTTTGCCGAGCTGGCCAAGCCCCTCTATGCCGCAGTCTCAGGTAATGAGGATTCCCTGTCTTGGGGATCAGCACAGGAGGCAGCATTTTATGCCCTGAAACAGGCCTTGGCTTCCCTGCCTGCGTTAGCCCTCCCGGACCTGGCAAAGCCTTTTAAACTTTTTGTGGCTGAGAAGTGGGGAGTGGCAGAGGGTGTCCTCACCCAGAAACTGGGGCTATGGGATCATCCCATTGCCTACCTGTCCAAGCAGCTTAATGCCATTGCAGCCGGCTGGCCCTGTCTGCAGACAGTGGCGTCAGTCATGCTCCTTGTTAAAGAATCTTTTAAGCTCTCTTTCGGCCAGCCTCTCTATCTCAGCCTAACATAACCTGGAGCAGCTCCTCCATTCACTCCCCACACAATGGATTTCAAATGCCTGGCTGACTCACTACCAGGCTCTCCTTCTGGACATCTCGCGGATCTCCTTTTCTCCCCCGGGCCACTGTCAACCTGGCTACTCTCTTGCCTGACGGGTCCTCTGTTGCCCCTATGCATGACTGTCTCGACCTGTTTGATTCCTTGCACACCTCTCGCCCTGGCCTGCTCAATGTGGCCCTACCAAACCACCAACAAAGGGGCCTACTAACAGCAGGAGGGAAAGAGGTGAGAAACAGAGAGCAGATCCAACAGCTGCTGTATGCAGTCTGGTCCCTAAAGAGGTTGCATTGATTCATGTCCATGCACGTCAAAAGGGGGAGGATGCATTGTCCCTGGGCAATAAGGCAGCTGATCAGGCCGCAAGGAAAGCAGCTATGGCCCACACACCAGATCTACCTGTCCTAGAAACACCCATTCAAGGAGAATCGTTGCTGCCCCCCACGCCATGCTATCAATCCACAGACCCCCCAGGAAAGGAAGAAAAGTTGGGATGGAGGAAAACCACGGATGGCCGTACTATTTTACCCTGCTCGCTCGTTTATCTTTTCGTTTTCAAAATGCACTCGCTCACCCATCTGGGTGGCACTCAACTCTATGAACTACTGTCAAGATTCTTTTTCGCCCTGGGAATGAAACGAGTCACCGAAAACATTGCAAAAAGGTGCTTTCCTTGTGCCAAAGTTGTAATGCCAAGCAAAGGCAACTTCCCAAGGTTCAAAATACCAGCATAGGTGCTCTCCATTTTATTCAGTGACAAATTAAGAACAGAGAAAATAAAAATATAGCATAATTCAAAATATAGAATTTACCAAGTGTAATTCAATAATCTCCAAGTACTACTCCACCCTTGGACATTATAATTCATTTAGTCAATCCCAAAGACCCTCTTCTAAGTACTACTCCACCCCTAGGCTGTACATTCATTTAGTCAACCACAAAGCCCCTCTTCTCAAGTGGAGATTAGTTTCTGATCATAAGTAAAGGACATTCATTTGGTCAATCACAGAGCACAAAAAAGTCAAAAGTTTCCCACCTTTGGATCACAATTGAATCTACCCCAGAGTTACAACAAGCTTAAGCACAGCATTTAATACCCAAAGAGAGGTCTTTTCTTCATCTTGACCTGAGGCAAGTTCTCAGCAATCTTTGTTCCTGAGGAGACAAAGCTTAGCAAGGCCACAAGATACACTGCCAGTGTCTTCATTAATTCATTCTCTGTCTGCAGAACAGTCCTAGGACCCCTGAAAACATTAGCAAAACTCTCTTCCAGGATTTCTGTAAACATACAACAAGAAAATCCTTCTTCAGGGCTTTTGAACCAACAGCAAGGTTCTAAGTCTTCTGCAATAACAGCACTGTCCTTCACCAGTGGACAGAATTCACTCTCTGTCTGCAGAACAGTCTCAGGAGCTCTGAAACAACAGCAAGTTTCAAGGACCTCTGCAACAACAGGACTGTCCTTCACCAGTGAACAAATCTGGCAAAACAACATCAAAACAGACAAAGTACCAGCATAACAGCCATGTCTCCTCAGTCCTTGGCAGCTCTCGGTGGCAGCTCTCAAAAGTCCTGGGCAATTCAAACTGGCCCTCAGCAATCCTCTCGGTCTCTCTCTGCCTCCAAGACGCTGCTTCCAAAAAGTTCTTCTGCCTCTCTCTTTTCTTGTGTCTCTCTAAATTTACATCACCAGCTCCTCCCAGTTCAGCCCTCTCTTTTCACATCAACAAGTCCATCCCACAAGTGGGATTCACAACCTCTGGGTTTTAACACAATCAATCCGAAAACCAAGCCAATACAGGGGGATCTTTAAATTCCATTACTATTACAAAAGTCAACACAGGGAAAACACCAACTGTGCTAGCCTTTCATCCTCAGGGAATGGCACCTTGAGAACATTGGGAAGTTGACTTCATTGATATGGAAAGCCGAGTCCGGGGATACAGGTTTCTGCTGGTATTTCTAGACACCTTTGCAGGCTGGGTTGAGGCATTCCCTGTCAAAACAGAGGCAGCACTAGTGGTGGCAAAGAAACTGTTGACAGAGATCATCCCCCATTTTGGCCTGCCCCTCTCTATTGGCTCAGATAATGGCCCAGCTTTTGTCTCTCAAGTAACTCAATCCCTCTCTAAGGCTCTGGGATACCAGTGGCGCCTTGATTGTGCCTACCAGCCCCAAAGCTCCAGGCAGGTAGAAAGGATGAATAGGACCTTGAAGGAGCACAATTCTAAGCTCCGAGCTGAAACTGGTGAAACCTGGGTGAGCCTTCTTCCTTTGCCCTATCGCATGCAAGGTGCACCCCCAACACAGCCTTACTCTCTCTATCCCCTTTTGAGATTCTGTTCGGTACCCCACCTCCTATTGTACTTCGGGTGGCAGATGCTGTCATGTATGATGTTTCTAATTATTCCTTTCCCAAGTCCCTCCAGGCTCTTCAGGACATCCAGGATGCAGTCTGAGCAGTGTACCAGGCCACTTCTCAGTCACCACCCCAGGATCCCCAGCATCCAGTGAACATCGGGGATTGGGTGCTCACTTACAAGCTCCCCCTCGGCTCCTCGTTTCAGCCCCGTTGGTCCAGCCTTCACCAGGTTATATTGTCTAACCCATCTGCTGTTAAGGCAGCCAGAAGAAAGGCCTGGATCCACAGCTCACAAATCAAGGTGATGGCTCCTCCCGACCCCCCAGACCTGTGGGTAACGGAGCCAGCCAGTGACTTACAACTGAAGATTAAGAGACTGTCCTCATGCTCCTGCTCCTGGCATTCCTGCCTTTGACCAGTTCCAACCCCTATGCCCCCACCTTGTACTCTTGGACAATTGATGGGACTCTGATTGCAAAGAATGAGACTTATGGGCAGCCCATCCTCTCCTTTATCTCTGTGCCCTGCTCGGCCCTGGGTTCATGTTGTTTCCCTGTACGGGCATCTACTCTGGGACCGGTGGTGCTGCTTGTGGAGACATGGGCAGTGAGAGCAGCCTCTATTCCACCCAATCTTATGTCTGCCCTGAGGATGGGTCTCCTGATTGTGGGGGGCAGGGGGAATATCACTGTGCTGTTTAGGGTTGCGAAACCATTGCTAACTGGGTCTCTGGTGGTGGCCATGACCACCATATTTCATTTCACAGGCTGAAGGGACACCAAGGTTGTTGCAACAACCTTAAATCATGCAACCCGGTTGTCATCAGGATCTTGGACTGGACCATGCAAGCCTGGAAAACTGGGAGAACTTGGGGAATCGGGTTCTATGTCACAGGGAGGGACCCTGGGGCCTTGTTCAATGCAATCTTGTGCCAAGGGATCTCACTCCCATCGGTCCCAACCCAGTCCTCAACCCACCTCCTGGTGGTGATCAGACCCCGGCTGGGCCCTCTGACTCACTCATTACCACGACCCTTGTGGACTCGGGCAGTACTTTGGTAGACCCCAGACTACAACCCCACTCTCACACCTTTCATGTTCTTGATGTAGTCTTCTCCTTTCTGAACTCTTCACCCAAGCCTAACTTCTGACTTCTGGGTTTGCTTGAACCCTGCGCCTCCTTATTTTGTAGGGCTTGGTTTAAATTCCACATGGGGTTCTACTGATCATGAAATCCAGAATTGGACACTCACAGGTGCAAGCCTTCCTGCCAGCTGCAACCCTGGCTCGCCCAAGCTCACACTAGGGGATGTACAGGGAGACAAGCCTGGTGTATTAAATCTAGTGGCTATGCCCTCCAGCAATCACCTTACAGGGACCTCTGCATCTTGGTGATCGAGGTTACCAAAGACCAGGGATCCTCTCAAAATATTTTTCTGGCCCCCATGAACACTTGGTTTGCCTGTACCCTGGGCCTGACTACTTGTATTCAGGAATGCCTTTTTGCTGGCAGCTCCCCTGAACTCTGTATTTTAGTTCATGTCCTCCTTCAGGTATACCTTTACTCAGAAGAAGGGGCTCCAGAACATTTTGGGCCGCAAGCCGGCTACAAAAGAGCTGCCCCCATTTTAGTCCCTATCCTAGTTCGCCTTGGTATAGCAGGATCGGCAGCAGTGGGTACCCTATAATTGGTATTGCTGTTCTGTTATTGCTCGGTTGTCCACTTCAAAACCAAGCTGCACCAAGGGCCCAGTGGAAGTCTGTCCTGCAAAAATGGAGAACATAGCTGAGTGGGAGACCCTCTGTGAAGACTTCTCAGAATGGAGAGAGAGAGAGAGAGAGAGAGAGATATAGCTCGAAACCAGAGACAGACCTTTTGTAAGATTGGACAGAACAGAATCCTGGGTTTCCTAAGAAAATTACACAACCCAGGACTCCTCCCTCTTCCTTGTTGTTGAGTTTGCCAAAGACAGGCATGTACATTTGGAATGGCTATGCTGGTCTTCGCTATTCTTTGTCTTTTTAGCGCCCAGACTGTAAGCCCGCCTCCCAGCCAATGGGATCAAGGGACAGTGGTGGGGGTGGCTTGACTGCGTTAGGGTTTAAAAACCTTGCTTTGCCCCATGTTGGGCACCTCCTTCTCCTGATTCGTCTTGGTGGAGGATGCCCTCTTCTCACCAGAACTGAATAAAAAGCTTCCTGTTCATCTCCAGGTCACCTCTGATTGCTGATTTTTTGGATAAGTGCTTTTCTGACCCACACATAGCAACTCCAACAGCCAGTCAATCTCACGTGCTCAGGATGATTGGATTAAGGAAGAGGGATAAAAACAAAACGTTTGTGAATTTAAATCAGGTGATTTTTTTAATGTAATGATTAATCTCCCCCACTGGTGTTGAGTGGGAGAGGTGAAAACTTCTCAGCCTATATCCTAAAATCTAGTATGGTTTCTTGTGGGAACAGGCCCGAGTTTCAGTTTTACCTTTCTCCCTTCCCTTGCTGTCAATCAGCATTAAACCTTTTAGGAATCCCTTAGGACCTTCCCCCTTCTTCACTTTAGCCTTTGCCAAATAAGGATGTGTACACTTGGATTGGCTATACCATGTTTCCTTGTTCTTTGTCTTTTTCGTGCCCAGATTGTAAGCCCACCTCCCAGCCACTGAGGGACAGTGGTGGGCTTCTTTGTTCCTTGTCATTGGAGATTTCGTGCTCAGATTGTAAACCCAGCTCCCAGCCAATGGGAGCTAGTGGTGGGAGGTGGCTTGATTGCATTAGGGTATAAAGCCTTTCTTTGTCTTCTGTAACACGTCTCATTCCACTGGTCTGCACTGATGGAAGGGATGCCCTTTTCTGGAGGAACTGAATAAAAATTTCCTGTTCTTACCTGGAGACACCTCTGGCTTTTAATTTTGGGGTAGGGGACTTTTGGGGTCCCCATACCCCACAGTGTTTTAAGCATGTGAATTCTGTTTTGTTCTGTTTTCATTTTATTTTATTTACTGGGTCCTTTAAAGAAGTCTCATTCACTCATAGAGAGAATACTTGTTTGAAACACAGTAGCTGAATTCAGGTACTTCACAACAGCTTTAATCAGGTGCTCCCTGCCATAAATTTTACTTTGTTATTTACCTAAACACACCTGTCTCTTTGTTAATAGTAATTACATAAGGAGAAAGAACTCTTAAGTGGAGACTGGATAACTTTCTCCATTTAGAGGTGAAAATTTCTACAATTATTTGGTTTTTGCCCCCTTAACTACAAAGCCCTCTCCCATTTCAGTTTTTCACCTCTCTGAAGATGTGCACACATTCAGGAAAAAAAACCTTTCCTCCCCCAAGACAAGGCTGTGAAGTATTGGAGCATCCAGGATGTGTGGGAATGAGCTCTTGCTAACAGTGAACTTAAAAATCCTTGACAGAACAGTGTTTAATCTACAAAATTATTTTTGTAGATGCCAGGCCCCCAATGGCTCTAGTAAAAGCTAAGAGAAATCTCAAGGACCAGGATTGTTTCATTTTTTCCACATTTAATAGCTTAACACAGTGTTTTTCACACAACAGGCAGTTAAAGGTTTGTGTAAATGAATCCTGTATCCACCCCTCTCTTAAATAGAAGCAAAAAAAAAAATTTGCTTATAAGCCCACAGGCATGATGCTAACTCCCAAAGGCTCCTATATTCTGCCCAAAAGGGCAGTCCTCCCAGAGCCAACAGTGACAATCCTCCCACTGATTCCTCCAGGACAAAGTGCTCTTGCCCTGAAGATTTCCTCCTCTTATCCTTAGTAGCCTGCCTCTTCTACCCATAAAGGGCACAACGGACCAGAATCTGGTGAGAACTTTTGGAGTACTATTCCATCAATAAAGGGAGTGGCGCCCCAGAGTTCAGGACAGTAACAATGCCAAACTAGTTTTCTCTTCTGCTAGTGTCTGGCCTGCCTGATTTTAGGTAGAACCATGGCTTGTTACTTGTTACCTGTGGATTCAGCCTAAAGAGAAACATCAAATAGGTTAGACCCTTGTCAACCTTTTAGAAGTTTGGTTAAAGGAAAGTAACTTTGACCAGTCCAAAAGAGCCCTATTGTGTCCAACATAGTTTTGGGCTATCTTTAGTTAACTGAGCACTAATGCTGGGGCAAATACTTAACTACCACTAACTCTGGCGCTACTTGTGCTAATTTTCCTGAGATCAGTCATTATTCCTAAGGGATCTATACAGAGCGTTTTACTGCAGACTTGATCCCTGCCCCCTGAGCTAGCTTTAAAGGGAATTTCAGACTTCAACCAAACTAGTGGAGTACTTCAGAAGCTTCAAATGGAGAACTTACCTGACTCCATCAAGGTTAAGACTCCAGGAAAATGAATTCTGACCCGCCTGAACCATTAACTCTGATGAAGTAAGGTGCTGTTCAGTCTATCCCATCCAATAGTTCCAATTTGATGTCACAGCACCATAACTGTCAACGTTTTAAAAGTTTGGTTAAAGGAGACAAATAGTTTACAGCATTTATTCCCTTAAAACTAGCAGACTTGTACAAGGATCCAGACTAAGTAAGTCTGACTACTGAACAAAGAAATGAAAAACCTTAAATACATTTTAGAACCATCCTAGTTCAGGGCATCTGTGTCACACAAATTTATGATCTCCATAAATGTTTAATCCTTGTATGAGAAAGGAATTTTCTTAATTGAATAGATGGTAAATACAATAAAACAAAATAGTTGACAAAGTGTCAATTGAAATTATGATCCGGGATATCTGTTTTCTTTACCATTAATATTCCATAACATAGTATATGTCCAGAAAAATATTAAGATAAGAAAAATTCCCATTTCTCAAGTTAATGGTCTCATCCTTAAGGGCCATAAAGTAAGCCTCATTTGGCTTTGTTGACATAAGAAGAGGTATTCTCCAAGATCAGAGAACAGACAAAGCAAGGTCCGTTTGGGATTTATGATCTCAGGATGCTCTGGAGTTGCTGACACAGGAAAGGTCTTTTTTTAAAGCAAAGCAGTCTATTTGATTGATTAAGACTTTGGCCAAAAATATGGTATTTACTGATTATCACCCTCTACAACTCTAATCCTACCTCCTGACCAGAAAGGAATCATCTAGCTAAGAAGATAAGCACATTTAATCTCTAATAGAACTAGACTAGAAATAGCATGGCAAGTCTTCATCACCACTACTAGAAATATTTAAGTATCCTGTGTATACTTCTTTATACATTTGCCAAAGGAAAATCCTCTTTCAGACAGACATGGCCATGGGGCACTGGGAACATTCAAAAAGCACAGGAATAAGCTCTTGGAACCAGTAAGCTTAGAAACCACTCATAAACAGCATTTCTTAATTATCAAAATGACTTTCTCTGACTTTCCCCAAAGAATTCTTTGCTTGCAATCACCACTCTACATTTCCATCCCCATGTCATATTACCCATTGGTAATGAGTAAGGAGAAGAGAAGCACCTTGAGGGCCAAGACTCTCTTTTTGTTTTTAATATCATTAGGTTAAGAGTTCCCTGTGGGGCGGCCAGGTAGCACAGTGAGTAAGAGCACTGGCCCCAGAGTCGGGATGACCTGGGATTGAATCCGGGCTCAGACACTTAGCACCCACACCTGACCGTGTAACCTTGAGCAAGTTACTTAACCCCAATTGCTTTAAAAAAAAAAAAGAGTTCCTTGTTATGTAACAGAAAACTTGTTTTATTGAATCTCATATCCAGTTTTCAGACCAGGAAAATGACATTCAAGAATCCCACAGGCCCAGATTAGACTTCCAAGATGTTGCTACTTTCCCCATAATGAGGAAAAGCCCACAGGGAAAGTTTTTCTTCACATTTCTCCAGAACAAAGGCATTCTTTACCTTTCCATGATCTAGCCTGTCTCCTTCCCATTGTATTCCCACCCCCCCTTTAAAAGTGTCCCACTCATATGAACTGTGCCATTTTATTTTTATTATTACCACTGTATAATATGTCAAAATGAGATAAGAAAAAAGTTTTATTTTTATTTTTTTTGGCTCAGGGATGAGATTTCAATTTTCCTGAGCCAGAAGAAGTACTTTCAACCAGTATCATTGAACACTTAATGGTTTTGGAAATTAGCTTTTCCTTCAGACTTGATAAAGTTATTAACGAATTCCTCTTAAAATACTTATGCAACCCAGGTTTGTCAAGGCATTCCCTAACATGGGAATAAGGGAAGAGGGCAGCCTCTTTCAATTGGATGCATAATTAAAACTGGCCACAACTTTAAAACTGTTGAGACTGAAACAGTCTTTCTGCTGTGCTTGCTGATTTATGGTCTTTCCCACACCTGTTCATGGAGTGAAAATAGATGTTCACTAGGATGCCCACTCAATAGCGTTGATGCCATGAACATGAGAAAGGAAGGATTTCCTTGTACTGTTCCCTCTTCTTCCCCAGCTGGGGATGTTTGTTTCTGTTGTTTCATTGGGCCTTCTTGGTTTGGGATGCCAGCATAATCCCCAACAGACCCAGGAGTTTGAGCCATGGTGACCTTGAAGCCAGGGTTTCAGGTGGGATGGTGCAGTTCACAATTCCACCTGGCAGTGAAGTCCTGAGAAAGAAGGGTAACTGAGAATCTAGCTTGAGGGAGGTTTTAGGCTTGGAACTAGAGCTGTGCTCTATAAGTATTGAACTAAACTATGAACTAATAAAACGTAATATCCATCCCCTCCTCAGAGACCGAGGTAGAATAAAGCAGAGCTGGGAGAGATTATGACCCCCATGTTTTAAAGGAGTACATTTATATATATATATATATATATATATATATATATATATATTTATCAAGTAAATATTCCTTTGTAAAAGCTAATTCAACTGTTAGAGTCTAAATGAAACTGGAGTTCTGGGGAGCCCCCTCATATTTAAAGGAACAGCAATATTGGAGGCTTCCATTTACAAAGAGTCTAGAAATCCCTACCTACCACCCACCCTCTCCCTGAAGGGCACCGGAGAACCCTGGAGGAGGGATGACATGTAACCTACTTGGCCTTCAGACAATGGGGGCCAGAGTTGCTAGAATTACTCTTATACTGCAGTAAAGCCAACTGGATGACAAGTAATGCCATTTAAATCACAAGTAATGTCAAGCTACTTTATACATTTCCTGTGCTGTCAAAAGCTAATAAGGAACATCTCCACACAAATTTTCAGTGGACATATTTTCTGAGCTCAAACTGTAATTCCAGAAGTTTTTCACACCTTGAATGCAAGTGCTAAAGAAATGTCCATATTTCAAAATTCATATAATTGTGAAATTAAGAAGTTTCCATTTAACTTTTAATTGGAAGTGAACTTTTAATCTGCAATTTAATGACATGCTAAAAGGCAAACAGAAGTCTATAAATGCCTTGCAAGCAATGAATGCTGTCATTTTTTCAGTCATGTCTTATTCTTCATGATCCCATTTAGGGTTTTCTTTGCAGAGATACTGAAGTGGTTTGACATTTCCTTCTCCAGCTCATTTTACGGATGAGGAAACTGACACAAATAGGATTAAGTGACTCGACCAGGGTCACATAGCTGGTGTCTGAGGCCAGATTTGAACTCACAAAGATGAATCTTCCTGACTATAGGCCTAGCACTCTATTCATGGCCCCACCTAGCTGCCCCAAGGAATGAATATATGCAATTAAAATCATAAGCATATGGGCTGATATCAGTATTTGGCAGTACCTATCTGTGTGAGATGGCACTTTCAAAGATGAAGTACATAAAATCTCATTCAAGATCAGCATTAACAGATGAACATTTCTCAATATTTTGATGATAGCAAACACTAACTTTGAACCCCAATTAAGCAAAATGTTATCCTCCAAAAAAAGAATTTTATTCTTATTGGCCAACAGGTAGTTAGCAAATGCTTGTGGAAGTCAATTTAAAAGCCTCTTTCATAAAGGAGGAAAAAAATACCCACAATGCTGATTTCTAAGGAGCTGCATCTTTCTGCCCAATGAGGGGGACAGTAGAGAGCTATTTATCACACTGATTACCCCCTGAGAAGGCACTCATGCCCTGGGGCCTTAGCTCCCTAGTCTTCTCCATACTATCTCCTCTTACCCTTAAAGGAAAAATGGAGTAAATCCTTTTGAAAAACTGTTGCACCAATAAAGTGAGTGCATGTCTGAGTCTATGATCTATGTTGTCTGTTTTTAGGAAGAACTGTAGCTCGTCTGTGCATACAGTCTGAAAAAACTAAAAAAGATATCACAGATATTAGAAGATGCTGAACACCAACCCAACCAGAAAAGCTGTTCTCACTTAACCTGGAAAATAAACATATCTCATCTCCACCAAAGGTCTAGATAATAATAAAGACAAGCCTCATCACCACTACTGGAAACACTGCAGTTTTCTACACTCATCTTCCTGAGGACATACATCCTCTTTACACGTCAGAGGAAAATCCTATTCCCAAAAGAGGTAGCCTTGGCGGACTGGAGCATCCAAGAAACACAGGGATGAATGAGGTCGTGGTACAAAGTTCATGTAAAATGCCGAATCCCAGGAATTTCTTGCCTGCATTTTCCAGATGCATCTTCATCCATCCCCATGCCCTGTTACCCAATGGCTATAACAGAAGGTAAACTCTTTGAGGATCAGAACTGTTGTGTTTTGGGTTTTCAGTGTTTATACTCCTAGGATAAACACAGTGCTTTGCACATTATCAGGCAGTTAAAAAACGAATTGAACTGAATGATAATTTTGGAGACAGAAGATTCAAATAAGACTGTAAGGCCCACAGGCTTTTAGCCAACTCCCTGAAGACTGCAACTTTCTCCCCAATGAGGGAGAATCAACTGCACTGTTCCTTCCTAAGATTCCTGTAAGTCCTTTCCCCTTTATTGCCTTTCTCATTCCCACTTCATCTGGTCTTTACTTTAAGATAACAGCAATTTTGGAAAAATTCTTCACAACCAGAGTAGTTCTCATTCCAGGATCTAGACAGTGCCAAGTCAATGTTCTCCCCATGACCTGTCTTGTTTACCTTAATAATAACTATAGGTTCTTGTCTATGAACACAAGTCTGAGAGAACTAAGAGATATGGAAGAAATTTAGAAACTTCAGAAAACCACCCTCTTGATCAGAAGAAGGTCACCTGCCTCTCAGCTTGTCAGTCAACTATGACTCATGCCCACCTGGGGACTAGGCTATCAAGGGCCAGATTAAACCCAGCTGGCCATACGATAAGCAGGACATTTCTGAAGCTCTCTTTGAAAGTGTCCTTCCTACACTCATCCACAGGAAAACCTAGGGCAAACACATAAATCAATAGGATTTGCCTGATTCAAGCAAGACTGGGATGAGCTCCTGCTACTATCAAACCATCCACTGACAAGTGTCTGACTCCCCAGGTTATTTCCTATCCCATTTCTCCAGCTTCTTAAGTTCCCTACCAGTCCCCAGTTCCTTGTCATTTCACCCCTTCTGCTTGGGCAAGTATCAGTGCCTTTATATTTAATATTTCTTTCCTTTTTTTTTTTTGGTGTGTTCTTGTATTCCTTGGGCCTTGCACATACATGGTAGATTAATAGTAGAAGAGCCATTTTCCAGAGGAGGTAAAACTATGACCCCAAAATTCCCTGTGGCGCATAATACACTCCTAGAAGGCTTCTGTCCACCCAGTGAAAAAAAAGCCAACAGAACAGGTTCTCCACTTCTAAAAAAGAAAGGTCCTGTTTCCCTGGAATATTATTCTCCCCTTGTCCCTGCCATCTCATTTATAGGTCAATGCTTTCTGAAATCTGCTCCCCCAATAAGTGAGTGAATCTCTCCTGTGGCCCATCCTACCTACCCCCCAAAAATCCCTACGGATTATTTTTGTTCAGATAGCCGAAGGGAACTGTGACATTAAAGAGGAGAAGCCCCAGAAAATTACCAACCTCCTGACTAGGTTACCCTTCACACTAAGCTTGAAAAACTTTTTTTTTTATTTTTAATCTTCAGTGCCTATCATATAAATTGCTTGATGTTTGAATTGAACCTAATCTTTGCGTACTACTAATTGTACAGAATTTAAGTTCTTTCCTTTTAAGAAAAAATAACATTTTCTCAGGCAGACATGCATCTCTCTAACTCTCATTCCCATTTTTTTCATTCATCTTTTCATTTTTCCTTTACACCCCTCTTTCCTCCACCATAGAGCAGGGAGCCCAAATTTAGAGGATGCTGACAGCATTTGCACTCCTAAAAGTTAAGCCCGCAGGATCTCACAGCTGCAGGTGGGAAGGCATGCACCACCCAGCCTGGGGCTCAGGGAGGGAGCAGCAAAAGCGGCCCCCAGCCTGGGGCTCAGGGAGGGAGCAGCAAAAGCGGCCCCCAGCCTGGGGCTCAGGGAGGGAGCAGCAAAAGCGGCCCCCAGCCTGGGGCTCAGGGAGGGAGCAGCAAAAGCGGC
>NW_027187352.1:8154616-8172047 GCF_028583685.1 Petaurus breviceps papuanus
AAAGCGGCCCCCAGCCTGGGGCTCAGGGAGGGAGCAGCAAAAGCGGCTCCCAGCCCAGACTAGGGCACGGAGAGGCCGGCGGGCCTGGCTTGCAGCCTCTTCATTACCCTCTCCTGTCCCTGGTCCAGCCCCAATCTTCCACCCTCCCCAAGCTTTCCTCGGCTCTCAGCGGCTGGGGACCACAGGAGACAGACTCCAGGGGGTTTCCTCCTGCGCCCACGTCCCCTGAACTTCAGAAGCACGCTGAGCATGAACCGCAGCCGAGACCAGCCCAAAGCTTCCCTAATTTCTCTGTCCAACTAAATTCCAACTAAAACCCAGTCTTCTACAGGAAGCCTCGAGTTAGCACGGTCGGGGTAGCGCCAAAGAAGGGGCCGCAACTGGGGGAAAAAGAGAAACGCCCAAGCACGCGCAGCCCAGCGGGAACAAGGTCTGCCAGTCCAGTACCAGCGCACTTGTTTAAAGGCTGCGGACTTGGGCGGGGCAGCCTCGTTCCCACCGCCAATGGACCAATGAACAGCGTCCTTGTCAGATCAACGCACGCCTCCTGCCCAGAGCAACCTTGTTCTAAGAACTAGTTGCTAGGCTAAGTAAGAAGGCAGGTTCTCAAAGGGCTGCTCCTCCTCCAAGTTGTATTTGCAATCTTAGTTTTGCTTAACCCAAGTGTAAGATTTAACATTTACTCAAATGCATTAAGGTGCATTTATTAAATTTCATCAGTCCTTCAGCAAGCATGTATTAAAGGTTTACCATATGACAGACATTGTGGAGGCTTTGAGGATTGTTTCAAACCCATAATGAAACCCTTAAAGGGACTTACATTTTGTAAATCAGGGGCTCCTAACCAGGGGTCCATAAACTTTTTATCCCAATATTTTTAATAACTTTTTTTTAAGTTTTAAAACATGCATATTTTGAAAATTGTGCTTCCCAGTAATTAAAATCATTTGAACAACAACAAAAGTAAGCACCCTGATTAATCGCATTTTACAGTTCCCCAGGACCAAGACCGTAGGGGTACAGCTCTGCATTTTACTCTGTTAGCTAAACTTGCTGTAGTCCCACCCAGGTTCTCAGCTCAGGTCATTTTCTCTGGCTGTCCGCCTACCCCGAAATGCTCTCTCTTGGTCTCTGTCTCCTGGCTCCCTGGAAGTCCTAACTAAAATCTCACCTTCTACAGGAATCCTTTCCCAAACCCTCTTAATTCTAAGGCTTCCCCTCTTCTTTCCTATTTTTCCTATACATTGCTTGTTGGCACATATCTGTTTGCTTCTTGTCTCCCCCATTAGATTTTGAGCTCCTTGAGGGGAGGGACTGTCTGTTTTGTCCCTTTTTGTTTCCCCAGCACCTAACGATGCCTGGAATATAGTAGGGGCTTAATAAATGTTTAATGACTGACTCACCAATATGTAAGCTCTTTTTATGCCACCAAGACCAGAATTAATCAGACAGGCAATGCTGCAAAGTCTCCTTCATTCAATCTGAATAGTTCTTTCTTCTTTTGATGGTGACAGGGTCAACACAGTCAATTTAAGCTTTATCCAACCTATTGGCATCTTACAAAGTTAAACAATTTCAAGAACTAACCGAAGAAGGCAATGCTTGTGTGGCATTTAGTGTATATTGGCAGGACAAATTTCATTATGAATCACCCCAAACCCACTTGCTTCTGTTCAATTCATTCTTTTGAAGGCAGTGGGTTTTTCCTCTTGTGCTTCTGTCTTTGATTTAGAATTATCGAATTTCTGAATCCCAGCCATGTCTGGCTTGTCATTTTTGCAAAGTAAACAATGACAGGAGAGACACCCCAATGAGTCATACTTCCTAAGTGGCAGCTCTTGACTGTGTTGATAACTATTTCAAGATGTAGTCCTTTGTATTTTACTTTATGTATTTTATTTGCATTTTTAAAACATCATTCTGAGAAGAGCCATAAACTCTACTAGACTGCCAATGGAGTCCATCACACAAAAAGGTTAAGAACTGTAGGGTATACATAAACATACATGTAACATGTATTAAAGGTAATTTGAGGGGAAGCCCTAGCAGGGAGGGGGAGTAGGAAGGGCCTCATGTTGGAAGGTGGACTTTGAGATGAGCTTTGAAGTATTCTAAAGGGCAAAAGAAAAGAGGGAGTGTGTTCCAGGCTCATGTAATCAATCAGGCCCAGTGTTCTAGCCCGTGGAGTTCTATTTTGGATCCACTGAATCCAAAATATCCCCCTCAGTTTTATGTCATCTACAGATTTGTTAAAGCATAGTCTCTAAGCTTCTCTTCAGGAAACCTTCAATGTTTCTAATCTCACTGGTGCCAGGATCCCAGAATTCTGGGACCACTCTCTGAGTTGACATGGAACCACTAATGACTATTCCTTAGGTCTCAGACTCGATTAGCTCTAATTCCTCCTAACTGTACCATAGATTAACTTGTACATCTCCATCTTTTCCATTAAAATAGCATGACGGACTTTTTCCAAATGCTTTGCTAAAATTATAAAAACTACATTTATCACAGTTCCCTGATCTACCAGTCTAATAATGCTGTCAAAAAATAAAATGAGATTCCTTTGGTATGATCTGCTCTCAGTGAAGGTATCTTGACTCTTTGTGATAGCTCCCACCCCCCCCCTTTTCTAGATCAGAGATTTTTAACCTTAACCTTTTTGTGTTGTGGTCCCCTTTGCCAGTCTGGTGAAGTTTATGGACCCCTTTTCAGAAAAAGAAAGTTTCATTATTCATTTTTCAAAGATAAATTCGTGATTTTGAGACAGCTAGGTAGCACAATGGATCCTGCATGGGACCTAGAATCAGACAGACGAGTTAAAATCTGATCTCAGATACTTACTGGTTGTATGACCCTAGGCAAGTCACTTAATCTCTGTTTCAGTTTCTTCATCTGTAAAATGGGGATAATAATAGCACCCACCTCACCAGGTTATTGTGAGGATCAAATAAGAACTTTATAAAGCACTTTGCAAACCTTAAAGCATTATATAAATGCTAGATATTATTCTAATTGTAGGAAATGCTAAATTTCACTTAGAAGTTAGTGAAAACAAAGATGTGGATTTTTCACCCATACACATTCATGGCCCCCCTGAAATCCATCCACAAACCTCATATGAGTCCAGGGACCCCAGGTTAACAATATCTGGTCTAGATATTTACCAACTATCCTTTTAATTATGCATTCCAGAATTTTGCCAGACACTGACGTCAAGTATTCCAATTCTATTCTCTTCACCTCTTTTTCTTTTTTTTTTGGAGGGGGGAGAGCAGAGCAATTGAGGTTAAGTGAGTTGCCCAATAGCAGGAACCACAGGATCATAGATGGAGGGTCAAAATGGAATTTAGAAGACACTCAGTGCAAACCCCTCATTTTACAGATAAGGAAACTGGAGGTCCTGAATGTTAAATTACTTGCCCAAGGTCAAACAAGGAGCAAGAATCAGAGGCAGGAATCCAATGCCCAATAAAGGGTCAAATACATAATGCTTGTTGAAAAATCTGTCCACTTTCACGACCACTAGTTGGAGGAAGGAAGGAAGGAAAGAAGGAAGGAAGGAAGGAAGGAAGGAAGGAAGGAAGGAAGGAAGGAAGGAAGGAAGGAAGGAAGGAAGGAAGGAAGGAAGGAAGGAAGGAATCCATTGCAGAGGGTTTAGGAGAGGGATTAGAGGGGAAAGGGGAGTTAGTACCCATCTTCCCCTCACAAAATGTCAGTCATCTTAGCAAAGTCCTTGCCCACTGATGAATTCTTCCCAGAACTTCCATTCTGGAGAAAGGGCCCAGACTAGCCATCTCTGCTTCTCTAGACTTTTAGGCCCCTCCCATGAAGAGATCTCGTACCCAACCCCATCCCTCATTTTGTCAAAGCTTTCTTTTTAATTTTTTCCTCCATTAGAATGTAAGCTCTTTGAGGGCAGGAACTCTCTTTTTGCTTGTATTTGTATCTCCAGCACTTAGTATAGTTCCTTTCACATAGTAAGTAAGCATTTAATAAATGCTTCTTTGGCTTGACACCGCCATCCCACCTCCCTCCTCCTTCACTCTCAGTGAAAGACCTAGCTTCATAATTTCCTGAGAAAAATAGGTATCGCTCATTATGACTCCCTCTTCCCCTAAAATACCCCTCAAAACCTCTCATCATTCCCTTCACCTTTCCTTTGTTCCAATCTCTGATGAAGAACTGCCTGGACTTGTTAAGGCCCAAACCTTGGTGTGTGCCCTTGGTACCATCCTCTCCCATCTCCACCAAGACCCTATCAGTTCAATCGTCCCTTTTCTCTCATCTTCAATCCTTCCTTATCTACTGGCTCCTGCCTCAATACCCACAAACTTTCAAAGGCATCCTTAAAAGACCCTCTCTTGAACTGAAAATCTTATGGAAGTGAATGTTGAAAACTAAAAATAAATTAATATTTTTTTTAAAAAGATACTCTCTTGATCCTGCCAGCCTATCAAGCTATCATCCTATTTCTTTCTTCCTTTTACAATCAAAATCCTAAAATAAAAAAAAAATCTATCCACTTTCATTGCCTTCCCTGTCCCAGTTCCGTCTTAATTCTCTAATCCTTGCGTCCTGCTTTGGACCCCACTAGCTGACTGACACAGCTCTCCTTGATGAACAGAGGTTTCTTAACTGCTAGATCCAGTGGCCTTTCCTCTGTCCTCATCCTCCTTGACCTGTCTATACTGTTAACCACCCCACCTCTGGCACACTCTTTCCTCTCTGGATTCTTAGAATGATGCTCTCTCCTAGATCTTCCATCTGACTGTTTCTTCCTTCCCTTCTTTGGCTGGATAACCAGAGAGAGGGAGAGAAGTACAGTGGAAAGAATGATGGTGAAGATCTAGAATGAATTAACTTCGTCTCTATGAGTATCCTTTTTTTGTATGTAAAATGAGTTAGACTGGATTATTTCTGAGGCTCCTTCGACCAATTAAACTGATTTTATATACTACCTTTCATGTCTATGTATCCTGAGGCTTCCCTAGGCTCTCTTTATTCAGTGCTCTGCTCTGCCTCCATGGGCTCAATTTTCATCCTAACTCCAGGAGGACCTGAGTTCAAATCTAGCCTCAGACACTTGACACTTACTAGCTGTGTGACCTTGGGCAAGTCACTTAACCCCTATTGCCCTCGCCTCTCCCCTCCAAAAAGAAAGAAAGAAAGAAAAGAAAGAACTCGCAACTCTATATATTCAACCTGTCTCTTCTGCAATTTAGACATTTCCACCTGGATGTCATATGGGCATAGAAAACTCAATCTGTCCAAAACAAAACTCATTACCTTTCCCTGTAAATTTATCCTTCCTAATATGGAAAACTAATAAGTTTTATAAGGCAGCTAGGTGGCAAAGTGAATACAACTCTGGGCCTGGAGTCAGGAAGACCTGTGTTCAGATTTGGCTTCAGATACTGTGTGACCCTGGGCAAGTTACATAACCCTGTTTGCTCAGTTTCCTCATCTGTAAAATGAGCTGCAAAAGGAAATGGCAAGCCACTCCAGTATTTTTGCCAAGAAAACCCCAAATGGGATCATGAAGAGTCAGACATGACTGAAATGAGTGAACAACAAATAAGTCCTGATTCAATACCATTCTAGTTACCCAAGTTCACAAACTCAGATCCATTTCTGAGCCTTCACTCTTCCTAATCTCCCTTTCACAAATCAGGTGCCAAATCTTTTTTTTCTGTTATCATTTTTTTAATTAATTTGTTTGTTTCCTTTTAGTTTACAGGATTCAATTCCACAATTTCTTGAGTTTCACATTTTGTCCCCCTCCCTCCCCGCCATGGCGGCATATAGTCAAGTGTAGGATCTGTAAATACTTTCACATTATACATTAGTCAGGTTATAAAGACAGAATGTATCAGATGGAATGAAAAATGGTAAAGAGGACACAAAACCAAACAAGAAAAGGAAAAAGATCAGGTATTTTGCTTCCATCTGGATATAAACTCAGTTCTTTCTAGTTCTTTCTCTGGGTGCACACATTTCTCTCCATCATGAGTCTTTTGGGATTGACTTATATCACTGCATTGCTGAGAAGAGTCCAGTCTATCAAAGTTGGTCATCACACATTCGTTGTGTCTGTAATTGTGTACAAATTTCTCCTGGCTCTACTCTTCTCACTCAGCATCAGTTCGTATAAGCCTCTTCAAGTAAATATGAAGAACGTCTGCTCCTCATTTCTTATAGCACAATAATATTCCATGACATGCATATACCACAACTTGTTCAGCCATTCCCCAATTGATGGGCACCCCCTTAATTTCCAATTCTTTGCCACCACAAAAAGAGCTGCTATAAACATTTTTGTACATATGGATCTTCCTCCCACTTCTATGATGTCTTTGGGATATAACCCTAGAAGTGGTATTGCTGGGTCAAAGGATATGAAAGTATTTGTAGCCATTTGGGCATAGTTCCAGATTGCTCTCCAGAATGGTTGGATCAGTTCACAACTCCACCAGCAATGCATTAGTGTTCCAATTTGCCCACATCCTCTCCAGCATTTGTCATTTTCCTGTTTTGTCATCCTAGCCAATCTGACTGGTGAGATGTGTTACCTCAGAGTTGTTTTGATTTGCATTTCTCTAATCAATAGTGATTTAGAGCATTTCTTCATGTGCTTATAGATATCTTTAATTTCTTTTCCTGAAAATTGCCTGTTTATATCCTTTGACCATTTATCAATTGGGGAATGACTTGCATTCTTATAAATTTGACTCAATTCTCTGTATGTTTTAGAAATGAGGCCTTTGTCAGAGACATAGGTGGTAAAAATTCTTTCCCAGTTTCCCACCTCCCTCTTAATCTTGGTTACATTCGCTTTGTTTGTACAGAAACTTTTAATTTCATGTAGTCAAAATTATCCATTTTACATTTTATAATTTTCTCTAATTCTTGTTTAGTCATAAAGTCTTTCCCTCTCCACAAATCTGACAGGTAAACTATTCCTTGTTTTCTGAGATTGCTTACAATATCAACTTTTATATCTAGATCATGCACCCATTTAGACTTGATTTTGGTATATGGTGTTAGATAATGGTCTATGCTCAGTTTCTGCCATACTATATTCCAGTTTTCCCAGCAGTTTTTGTCAAATAGTGAGTTCTTATCCCCAAAACTAGGGTTTTGGGGTTTATCAAACAATAGATTACTATAGTCGTTGACTTCTGAATCTCGTGTGCCTAATCTATTCCATTGATCCACTCCTCTATTCCTCAGCCAGTACCAAGTAGTTTTGATGACTGCTGCTTTATAATACAGATTGAAATCTGGTATAGCTAGTCCACCTTCCCTAGCATTTCTTTTCATTAATTCCCTTTATATTCTGGACCGTTTATTCTTCCAAATGAATTTTGTTACTATTTTTTCTAGCTCTATAAGTAGTTTTTTGGTAAATTAATTGGTATGGCACTAAGTATATAACTTAATTTAGGTAAAATTGTCATTTTTATTATATTAGCTCGACCCAGCCACAAGCAATTGATATTTTTCCAATTAGTTAGATCTGACTTTATTTGTGTGAAAAGTGTTTTGTAGTTGTGGTCATTTAGGTCCTGGGTTTGTTTTGGCAGGTAGATTCCCAAATATTTTATAATGTCTACAGTAACTTTAAATGGGATTTCTCTTTCTATCTCTTGCTGTTGAATTTCATTGGAAATATATAGGAATGCCAAGGATTTATGTGGGTTTATTTTATATCCTGCAACTTTGCCAAACTTATTTATTGTCTCAAGTAGTTTTTTACTTGATTCTCTAGGATTCTCTAAGTATATCATCATATCATCTGCAAAGAGTGATAGCTTGGTCTCTTCTTTGCCTAACTTGATTCCTTTGATTTCTTTTTCTTCTCTAATTGCTACTGCTAACATTTCTAGCAACAGATTGAATAAGAGGGGTGATAGTGGACACCCTTGTTTCACCCCTGATCTTATGGGAAATGCTTCTAGCTTCTTCCCATTACATATAATACTTGCTGATTGCTTTAAATAGATGCTACCTATTATTTTAAGAAAAGCTCCATTTATTCCTATACTTTCTAATGTTTTTAATAGGAATGGATGTTGTATTTTCTCAAAGGCCTTTTCTTCATCTATTGAGATGATCATGTGGTTTCTGCTAGTTTTATTGTTGATATGATCAATTATACTGATGGTTTTCCTAATATTAAACCATCCTTGCATTCCTGGAATAAATCCTACCTGATCAAAGTGTATTATTCTTGAGATAAGTTGCTGTATTTTATTTATAATTTTTGTATCTATATTCATGAAGGAGAATGGTCTATAATTTTCTTTCTCTGTTTTATCTCTTCCTGATTTAGGTATCAGTACCATATTTGTGTCATAAAAAGAATTTGGTAGGACTCCTTCACTAATTTTCCCAAATAGTTTGTTGAGTATTGGAATCAATTGTTCTTTAAATGTTTGATAGAATTCACTAGTAAATCCATCTAGCCCTGAAGATTTTTTCCTAGGGAGTTGACTGATGTCTTGTTCAATTTCTTTTTCTGAGATGGGGTTATTTAAGTAATTTACTTCCTCTTCAGTTAATCTGGGCAACTTGTATTTTTATAAATATTCATCCATTTCCCTAAGATTGTCAAATTTATGTGCATACGATTGGGAAAAATAATTTCTAATTATTGTTTTGATTTCCTCTTCATTGGAGGTAGATCCACCCTTTTCATTTTTGGTACTCATAATTTGGTTTTCTTCTTTTTTTATCATATTGACTAAGGGTGTATCAATTTTGTTGGGTTTTTTTTTTCATAAAACCAGCTTAGTTTTATTTATTAATTCAATAGTTTTCTTAATTTCAATTTTATTAATCTCTCCTTTGGTTTTCAATATTTCTAATTTAGCATTTAATTGGGGATTTTGAATTTGTTCTTTTTCTAGGGTTTTCAATTGCATGTCCAATTCGTTGACCTCCCTTTTCTCTAATTTAATCATGTATGCAGTCAGGGATATAAAACTTCCCCTAAGAACTGCCTTTAATGCATACCACAAATTTTGGTATGTTGTCTCATTATTATCTTTCTCTTGAATGAAATTACTGATTGTTTCTATAATTTCTTGTTTGACCCACTCATTCTTTAGGATTAAATTGTTTAATTTCCAATTAGTTTTTAGTCTGTCTTTCCATGGCCCTTTATTGCATAATGATCTGAAAAGGATGCATTTAATATTTCTGCCTTACTGCATAGAATTGTGAGGTTTTTATGCCCTAGAATGTGGTCAATTTTTGTGTATGTGCCATGAACTGCTGAGAAGAAGGCATATTCCTTTTCATCCCCATTCAGTTTTCTCCAGAGATCTATCATACCTATCCTCTCTAAAATTCTGTTCATCAGGTGCAAAATCTTAATGATTTTCCCTCCTCAGCATAGCTGACATTCCATTCCTTCCCTCCAACTCAATCAGCCACTACCCTGGTTCAGTACCTCAATATCTCTTGCCTGAACTACTGTAATAGCTTCTTAATTCATTTCCATGATTCTCCTCTCATCCACCAATCCATCCTCCACATAGCTACAAGAATAATCTTCCTCAAGTCTGACAATGTTACTTACCTGCCCAAGAATTTCCAGTGGCTGCTTATCACCTCTAGGATAAAACACAGACCCCTCGGTTTGACATTTAAGGATCTTCTTTTTCTGGCCCAAGTCAACCCATTCAGACTTGTTTCACTATGCTCTCCATCACACTCAGTTCCAGCCAAATGGGACCAGTGACTGTTTACCAGGCTCATGATTCCATGGTGTGGCAAGGCTTTTCTGATTGTCTAGAATGCAGTGTCTTCTTACTCTTAGATCCTCTAGGTCCTTCAAGGCTCAAGTCTACCTTCTGCAGGAAGCTGCCTCCCTCCTCAAACAGTATGTAATTATCTGTGTATATTTCTAGACTCTACTAAGACTAGGTTTGTTGAGGTCATGGGCTAGGATGTTTTTTTTTTCATTGTAAATTCTGAAATTAACATTAAGTAAGGTACACATTTCCAAAGAAAGGGTAGATCAGGAGATTGTAAATGAAATAAATCTCTATGACTTCAAGCTTGCTTTTGTTTTAAGTATATAATAAATTCGGCATGTAACTTTCAAAGCTGACCTGCCTGTCCATGATTCCTTCTGGCTTTCTGTTTGTTTCTTTGTGTACTTAATGACCCCCTTTTCTCCAGGGCCCCACAGTACCCTCCAAATAGAAAGAAAGGCCTTAAAATGTTCGTTAAATGTCAGAGCCAAGATTGGAATTGTCTAAAAACCGCACACAACCAGCAGGGGGCACCTTGACTCCATTAATGATACCATTCCCTTGGACCACATGGCATAGTGGAAAGAACCTTGACCTCGAAATCTGGAAACTTGTGTGTTCAAGGTCAGTTCCTGGTTCTGACCCTGTGACCTTAGGCATCGCCCTGGCACTGCCCCCACCCTCACCCCCGTCTCTCTGGGTATCAGTTTTCCTCCTTGACAAGTGGGGATAACTCTCCTGCCTTCTAGAGGGAGCTAGGTGGTTCAATGGGAAGAGCATGGGGCCTGGAATCAGGAAGACCTGAGTTCAAATGCAGCCTCAGACACTTCCTAGCTGTGTTACTCTGGGAAAGTCACTTAGCCTGTTTCCCCATCTGTAAAATCAGGTTAGTAATAACTCCTACCTCCCAGGGTTATTTTAAGGGTCAAATGAGATCATTACAAAGCACTTAGCATGATGCCTAGAACGTAGTTTATCATGTTAGTTATTCTTATTATTGTAAAGTACTTATCACAATGCTTGGGACATAGTAAGTGCTATATAAATATTGTTGTTGTTGTTATTATTATTATTGTAAAGCACTTTTGCACAGTGCCTGGGACATAATATTCTGTATAGATGTTAGCTATTATTATAAAGTTAGGAGATAACAGAACCAGAACTCAAACCCAAGCTTTTAAATTCTCTAATCCATTTTCTTTCCACTACATCACAAATCCATTCGACTAGTCCAAGGATTGGCTAACTATTGCCTGTAAGGCCAAATTAGCCTGAGCTAATAATGAATTTCCCATTTTAAAATAATTGTATTTGTGAAGTTGATTTCCAAACCCAAGTGTAAGACCTTACAATTCACTCTATTAAGATTTTCTCCTTCAATCTAATAACGTTCTAGCCAAGACTTCCTTTTGTTCTTGTCCAAATATTTTCTAATCTCAATTCTACCATCCAGTGTGTTGGCTACCTCTTCCAGCTTTGTGTCACCTCCACCTTGGGTAAGTAGGCCGTCAATGCCTTTATCCACGTCCTTGATGAACACCTCAAACCAGCACAAGGCTAGGCATGGGTCCTCAGGGCTCTCCACTGGAGGCATCTTCCCAAAGCAATGACTACTCTGACACCCACATTTGTCTAGCCCACACCACTCCCACTTTTCCACAAGAATATCTTGAGAATTTGTTAAATGCCTTTCTTAAATCTAGGTCACCTCTTACGTACACCATCCCCTGATCTACCAGTCCATTAATCCTGCCAAAAAGAAATTAGGGTTTAGTCTGGCATGACTGCTCTTGGTAAAAACTACGGAAGCTCTTTTCTTTTCTAGATGTTCACTAAACATCCCTTTAACGATACATTCTAGAATTCTTCCAGAGAATCAAAGTCCAATTCACTGGCCTATCATTTACAGAATCCATTCTCTTCCCTGTTTTGAAAATTGGAACATTTCCCATCCAATCCTAACTTACCTCTACCTGTGTCCAGGATCAAATCCTGCCTTGGAGATGCATAACAACACTTTCCTCAGAATTGTGAGGATCAAATAACATATGTAAAGTGCTTTGCAAACCTTAACATGCTACATAAATGTGAGCTATTATAATTATATCCATGTTGTCACAACTAATATTTCTAGAGCCTTGCAAGGTTTGCACTTTCCACAACAACCTTAGGAGGTAGATGTTATTATTATTCCCATTTTACAGATATGGAAACTCAGAAGTTTAGTGACTTGTCCAGAGTCACACAGCTAGTAGTATCTGAGGCTGGATTTGAATTCAGGTCTTCTGATTTTTCATTGTCTAACCTAGATGCTTCCTGCTGTTTCTCTGGTTCTTAATGAGCTAATTGACTGGCTCTTGGTGATTCCCCTCCTCCTGTTCATTGGCTCTAAATGCACTATCACTTTAAAAATCAGCTATAGCATTTTACCAGGAATTTACATCAAACTCACTAGCCTGCATCATTTGAAAATATTCCCATTCTTCTCCTCCCTGAAAATTGGGACATTACCCATTGCCAGGCCACTGATACCTCTTCCTATTTGCTGCCAATCTTCAAAAATGGCTCAGCAGTCTCATTGAAAAATCCTTTCAGTATCCAGTGACGAGTTTGATCCATGATAGTAAAGTGAAATTCTTTAAGGGGCTGCTGGGTGTTCGCTTAACTCTCTTCTTAGTTTGGGTTTCAATTTCCTATTAACCATTTTTGTTCCATCCTTCCTGTCTTGGGAGGTCTCCAATGACCCCTTATCAGGAATATTGTAGAAAGGCAGTCTTTGTAGATATCCAGCTATATGACTTTTAAGATCCCCCATGACTCATTCTAGAATTTTACGCTTCAGTGAATGTTTCTTGAAAAAATTACGATTCTGGCTCCCCTACTTGACTGTAAACTCCCTGAGGGCAGGGACCAAGTCTATCTAAAGGAACTACGCTCTTTGCCAGGCTGCTGCTTGTTCTGAAGGCTCAGAAGGTCCACTGCCAAGAGAAGTCCTGGCAAACCCAACAATGGCCAAAAAAGAAACAATGAATTTGATGCAAAATTATACTTTATCCATAATAATGAAAACAAGTGATACCCTTCCATAAATCTTTACCATTTATAACAGTCTTCCTCATGATTATCTTAGGATAGGTAGCCCAAGTATCATTATCCTTAACTCATGTATAAAGAAACTGGGACTTAGTAAAGTGACTTGTGTAGGTCACATAAATTTGGCTCTTCCAGTCATAGACTCAGGGTTCTTTCTTTCCACTGTATCATAGGATCACAGATTTAGAGCTTGGGGAGACTTTTAAAGGATATCTAGTCCAACACCCCCATTTTGTAGATGTGGAAACTGAGGCCCAGAGAGGTTAAGTGATTTCCTTATGGCCACATAGGTAATATATAGCACAGCCAGGATACAAATTCAGGTCCTCCATGTAGTTGTTCAGTTGTGTCTGACTCTTTGTGACCTTGTCTAAGGGATTTTCTTGGCAAAGATACCAGAGTGCTTTGCTATTTTCTTTCCCAATAGAATAAGGCAAAAAAAGGTTAAGTGACTTGCCCAAGGTCGCACAACTAATAAAAGTCTGAGGCCACATTTGAACTCAGATCTTCCTGACTCCAGGCTCAGTGTTCTATCCACTGAGCCACCTAGCTGCCTCCTAGGTAAACAAAGGTTAATGACTTACCCTAGGTCACACAGCTACTATGTACCTGAGGCCAGATTTGAACTCAGGTCTTCCTAACTCCAGGCCAAGCACTTTATCCATCCAACTGCTCCCAGATTCTTCATATTACAGTAATATTTTCAGTGTATCATGCTTGTATATCTGTGTGTATGTATATGTGCATTTGTGTGTGTATGTGTGTGCATATATATATACACATGCATAGAGATTCTTTATACTCACCAGTGTAAAAAACGGTGGGTGGAGAATGAGGATGAACTGTACAGCCCACTCAAAATCCATAGATTTAGAGTTAAAAGGACTCTAACAGACAGGCAGTGTCAGAGGCAAGATTCAAACTCTGGTCCCCTGACTCCAAACCCCTGGGATACTTTACTTACTGAAAGGAGAGAGGCTGAGGAGGGACACCCACAACCTGTCATCTGCTAAAACTGGGTTCTCCCAGGTGGGACGTGCTACATTTTTCTTGACCCCAGAAGATTTTATATAAAGAAAGATGACACAATATAGTATTTTCATCTCCTTTTATTGAAGGAAATAAAAACTTGTGCTACGGAGTCTGGGACACCTTCAAAGTAGGACTCGGTGGCCAGCAGGCCTGACGGGAGGCCATGGCTAATAATGCCAGCCCAGGCCCTGGTGAGGTGAGAGAACAGACTAGAAGGGGTAGATGTGAGCCAACCATTCCAACTGCATGTGGAAAGCCAAGCATCTCATGGGACAGCATCTCCTTCACAGCTGCCAAAGACATCATCTCAAGCTATTCCTCGTGCACTGTAAAAGCCAAGTTTATCCAATCCTCCCTGTAACCAAGCCTGCCCCAGATCTGGCAATGCTGGAATTCTCCCCCTTGACTCATCTGCCTTAAAGAGCCAACCTCATCGTCCAGTTTAAAATTCTAGGCTGAAACCAAGTTGAGTTCTCTCTAAAAATAATCTATAGTAAATTGGCAGAGGCATAACCACCCTAAAAGAAGAAAAAAATGGCTCAACAAATTTCCCCGCCCCTAGCTTTTCCTCATGTTACCCCCTCTCCCGACATGTGTCCTTGGAAACTTCTCAGTGGCACAAAACATGTAGAAAATAATGCTGAGAGTGAGAGGGAGCGAGCTTCGGGGGAGAAGGGGGCCGGTACAGGAGCAAAATTGAAAACTGTTACATTAGGCAAGGCTGGTTCACGAAAAAAGCACAGGGACCTTTATTGGGTCAAGTCCTTCTGCTGATCACAAGCAGCACACAAACACTGAAGAGTCCAGGTCTCCCCCTCCAATGGGCCAGAGGGGTCCAAGTCAGGCTCCAGGAAGCAAAGCCATCTCCTATCCCCTGTTGGTTAAAGCTGTTCACCATTCCTCCAGTATGTTCCAGTCTTTGAGTTAAAATGAGGTTGGTAAATGTGGTTTGGGATTAGGAAGGCAAGGAAATACTAGGAGAGGTAGGCTGTCACAGGATCAGGACACCCAATCGTTCTGTTTTCTTTGTAGGATGACAATAAAAGTTATAGGAAGAGAAAGAAAATATTTTGCTATGTGGAAATCAGATTGGGCAGTTCTCCATGAAGATGCCAGACCATTCATATGCAATCTTTGCCCCCTGGCCCATGGCAGAGAGCGCAAGTTCTTGGCTTAGGAGCAGCAGTGGATGGATTGGTGTCTCCATCCCAGATCTGTTGTTGATGCTGGACCAAAGCTATTTCTGCCAACCTTAACCCAAGGTTCCCAGTCTCAAGAGCTCTACACGAGCAGGGAGAGGAGGACAACAACGAGAAGGCAAGGACCAGGAGCGCGCCAGGGATCGAAGGTCTCTGCGGGAATGTTTCACAGCAGGCTTGGCAGGTGGATGCTAGGGAGGGTTGGGGGTTCTAATGGTTGTTTTTGGTGGCCTCCTTTGCAGCGGCAATCAGGGGTGTGAGGCTGGAGAGGGGCTTGGCGAGTTTCAAGAACTGATGCTAGAGGAATCAAAGAAAAGAACAAAGAAAAAGTGAGTGTGGGAAAAGCCACTCTGCCTCTTATTCAGAGCACCTGGCACGCATGAAACAAAGGCTCATTGACTTGACATTAAAGATCTGTCCATACAGGATGTGAAGAATGAGACACTTTCAAAACAATAACTGGTAATTATATGGTTCTTTTATGACTTGGCAAGTCCCAAACATTATCCCACTTTGGGTCTTATAACAACCCCCTGAGGCAGGTGCTATAGTTAGCATTATTTCCTATTTACAGAAGTGACTTGCTTGCGGTCATATAAGACAGTGAGCGTCAGGGATGAAGTGGGGTGGAAGCCCAATTTGGTACTCCTGATATGCCAGGGATTACAGATGTGGAAATGGAAAGAGAACTAGATTGGAGTCCAGGGACCTCAGTTCAAATTCTGATTCTGCCTGAGTACTCTCTAAATAAGTCACTGGACCTCTCTAGGCCTCAGTTTCCTCATGTGTAAAATGAAGGAGTTGGGTTCAATGAATTCTAAGTTTGCTTCCAGCTCTAAATGTAGGATCCCATGACTCCAGCCTCCAGCCCCTATCTACTACATTTAGCCTCTATAATTCTAAAGATGCCCTTCAGGAGTCCAAATTGTCTCCTCAAACATTATCTCCATCAGGCCCACCTAAGTTCTAATATACTAACCAGGGACATTTAAGCATCCTCATTAAATTATAAGGGGATGGCAATGAGCAAGGCTGCCTGGATAGACCCCTATCACTATTATACTTTATAAAACATTGCATCTCCCCTAGTACCCAGCATTAAGCTCTGTGTATAGTAGATACTCACTAACTGCAAGCTTTTGTTATCATGCCCAGTTATGGTAAACTCACTTTGAGAGAAGTATTAGCAAGCTTAGGGAGGCTAGGTGGCACAGTGGATTGGGCACCAGCCCTGGAGTAGAAGGACCTGAGTTCAAATGTGGCCTCAGACACTTACTAGCTGTGTGACCCTGGCCAAGTCACTTAACCCTGTTTGCCTCAGGTTTTCATCTGTAAAATGAGCTAGAGAAAGAAAAGGTAAACCACTCCAGTGTCTCTGCCAAGAAAACTCCAATTGGGATCAGAGAGTCATACACAACTGAAAACCACTCAACAACAAAAATGACAACAATGACAAGCTTGAGTGTATTCAGAGGAAGGTGCCCATGGCAGTAAGGGAACTAAAAACTAGAGGTGTCAAACACACTGCACACAGCCCACAACACTCCCAGGTGTGTCCAGAACAAGATTAAAATGTGATTGGGAAAATTTCACAAAATAAATGAAAATACACTAAAACATAGATTTACCTTTACATTTTAAAACCAAGTCACTATATGGGCCTCAGGGATCTTTCTATATAGATTAGAGTTTGACACACGGCCACAACTGTATCATAAGAAGGCACAGATTAAATAGGAATCGGTTTAGACTGGAGGAGGGAAGGTGTAGGGGGAACAAAACTGCTATCTTCAAACACATGGAGGACTATAATAAGGCAGAAGGAACAGTTTCACTCTACTGGGAAGTGTGAAGAGGGATGCTCAGAGCTAGGGGCAATAGGAGGAAGTTACAGGGAGAGCTTTTAGCTCAAGGCTAGAAGAAATCTCTAATAATAAGAAGTAGTCAACAAAAGAAAGAGTAAGAAATAAAGTTTCCTGTCATTGGAATTGCTAAAGCTGAGGAAGGATGCCAGCTACTTCTCAGGGTGACTTCAAGTAAGGGCTAGTCTAGCCAACTTCTGCGGTCCCCTCCACCACTGAGATGCTAGACTCCAAGTAGCCAAAATGACTTAGAAATTATAACAACAAGAATAATGATAATAGCAGCTAGCAGTTGGCAACAACAACAGCTAGCATGTCAACAACAATAAGAGTTATCATATCAATAACAGCTAGCATATCAACACTAACAACAATAATAACTAGCATGTCAATAACACTACCAACAATAATAGCTAGCATATCAATAACACTAACAGCTAGCATGTCAACAATAATAACAACTAGCATGTCAATAACACTA
>NW_027187352.1:8172057-8196736 GCF_028583685.1 Petaurus breviceps papuanus
ACTAGCATGTCAACAATAATAACAACTAGCATGTCAATAACACTAACTAGCATGTCAACAATAATAACTAGCACGTCAATAACACTAACAACAATAGCTAGCATGTCAATAACACTAACAACAATAGCTAACATGTCAATAACACTAACAACTAGCATGTCAACAATAATAACTAGCACGTCAATAACACTATCAACAATAATAGCTAGCATATCAATAACACTAACAGCTAGCAATGCAACAATAATAACAACTAGCATGTCAACAACACTAACAACAATAGCTAGCATGTCAATAATAAGAACTGGCGTGTCAACAACATTAACAATAGCTAGCACATCGATAACAATAACAGCTAACATGTCAACAACAATAAAAACAGCTAGCATGTCAATCTCCAGTCATCCTGATGAATATCTGGCCACTGGACCCAAATGGCTCTGGAAGAGAAAGTGATGCTGGTGACCTTGCACGGCCCTCCTTCACTCAAATCAAAGTCAACTGCAAATCATGTTATCATCTCCCTGATGTTATGGTCCTCTTCAAGAATGAAGGACAAACACAACAACAAGATTGATGACAACACTAACAACAGCTAGCATGTCAACAATAACAACAGTCATAGCTAGCATGTCAATAACACTAATGGCTAGCATGTCAACAACACTAACAGCTAGCATGTCAATAACACTAATGGCTAGCATGTCAACAACACTAACAGCTAGCATGTCAACAATAACAATAGCTAGCATGTCAATAACAATAATTGCTAGCATGTCAACCACAACAGATAGCATGTCAATAATAGCTAGCATGTGTCAACAGTAACTGCTAACATGTCAATGATGATAGCTAGCATGTCAGTAATAACAATAATGGCTAGCATTTTAACAACAGTTGGCATGTCAACCACAACAGTCAGCGTGTATATAGCCCTTTAAGGTTTACAAAGTGCTTTCCATTATCTCATCTGACACAACCTCTTCCTTCCACAGGTGTTGTTTGAACCACCACAGCCAAATAACAGTTATATTCTTGCAAAAGTTCCATTGCTTTCCCTCACCAAACCCTTTCACAACTAAATATGGTTCTTCTCCTGAGGTGCCTGAGTTAGACTATTTCTAGGTGTGGTTTCTCTTTCCGGGAGAGCTCAGAAAAAGTGGTGACGTTTTTCAGCATACAGAAGAATCCAATTATAATCTTAACACCTCTGGATGTGGAGTCTTCTAAATTTAAGCCGTCATGGCAAAGAGAGAACAAACTTGTTCCACTAGGCCTCAGAAAGCAGAACTAAGAACAATATATGATAAAATAATAGCTGACTTTATATAGTACTTTAAAGTTGGCAAAGCATTTTAATATAACATAATAGCTAGCATTTATACAGTACTTTAAGGTTGGCAAAGCACTGTACACATGTTATCTCTTTTGGTCCTTTACAGCCCTGAAAGGAAGGTGCTAATATTACTCCCATCATACAGATGAGAAGACTGAGGTTGAGAACTATTAAGAGACTTAGAGTCACACAGCTAAGCAAGTGTCTAAGGCAGGATTTGAACTCAGGTCTTCCTAACCCTAAAATCATTGCTCTACCCAATGTGCCACCTAGCCTCATAATAACCGTATGAACTAGGTACTATAATATCTTTTTTAAAGCTGTAGGAACTGAGGCAGACAGAAGATAAGTGATGTGTCCAGGGTCACACAGTAAGTATTACAGGCAAGATTTGAACCTAGGTCTTCCTGATTTGTCAGGTATAAGGAGAATTCTTTTCACGTATGGCGACCAAAGTTCTTTCCACCTCTAAAATCAACTGATTACACCATGCTGCTTTTCAGGAGGCAGATTTCAGCTCAATATGAGAAAACTCCCTAATAACCATATCTACAATGCAATGGGCTGCCTCATAAGATAATGAGCGCCCTGTCACTGGACTGATGATCTGTGAAGCCCCCTCTGGATCAGAGGTTCTATCATTATATGGTACAGACATATAAACATGTCATCAAACCTTTGCATGAGTGTTGGATTCTTAACAGCACCACAATATGTGTATAGATGCACAGTCACCTTCAATTTTCTCATACTTGTCAAATTCATTAACTATACTTATCCCTTCCAACTAGATACTTTGGAATCAGTAACACTGAGGTTTCAGCCTGCCTCTGACACATACAGGTCGTGAGACCACAGCCAAATCATTGATCATCTCTATGCCTTAGACATCAGGGGAGAGAGTTCCCACACCAGAAATCCCCCACACTGATGAAATCACATGGCTGTACACTGTCGTCTGCATGTCCTTCTCATAAGCATCTCACACTCAAAATGTCCAAAACAGACCTCAATCATCTTTCTCCCTAAACCCATCCCTCTTTTGGGGTGGCTTGTCCTAGGTCACAAAGTGAAGAGTCAGGACTTGAAACCAAGTCTACTGACTCCAAACCCAGTGTTCTTCCCAATCTGCTTTGCTCTGCCTACCCAGAAGTCACTTAATAATATTTTTCTATTTCTGGGGGCATGGAGGCACACATTGGCAGAAACTGCCACAGTGACTGATGAACCCACTAGGCATAACCACTAAGTACCAATTCATTCATTTATTGACTTATTCATCCATCCATCCATTCATTTATTTGCTCAATTGTTCATTTTCTTACTCATTTTGTTTGTTTAAACCAACCTAGGTGTCCATTCTTATCTGCCTTAATGTGTATAATTATAATTATACACATATGTTATGTGTATAATTAAAGATACCCATAATTACAAGGGGTTTTTCTTACCACTGGTGATTCCTGCCAGAATAAGCTTCTTTATCACCCTAGGTTACAAAGGAGTGTACCCCCAGGGATAGGCAGGAGCCACCTGGGATCAGTCTGTAGTCCTGGCAATGGCAGCTAGCCCCTGGATACATCCCAGTCATGCCATGGAACGTCACGTCATCAGAACAGATGGGCCTACTGTGGCCCTGTCACGGGCTGGCATGTGCACCCTCACTGTACCCTATGGTACAATGCCCCTGGGTGTGTGTGAGTCATGTACCTCTAGAATCCATATGTGAACTATTACAATACCTCCCCCTTCGTGCCTTGCCCAGCACCTCAGATGACAGCATCTAGAGTTGGAAGGAACCTTAAAAAAGACATCCAGTTCAATTCCCCCATCTTACAGTTAAGGAAACTGAGACCCACAGAGATTAAGTGACTTCTCACACAGGTAATAGATGGCAGAGCCAGGATTTGAACCCTAGTGTTCTTCCCACTCTGCCATGCTCTGTATACCCAAGAGTCACTTAATAATTGTTTGTTGAATGAATACTTCTCCCTGCCCCTGGTCTCTCTCCTCTCTCATTTATATATAGCCCCTTAAGGTTTGTAAAACATGTTACATATATTATTATCTCATTTGATCCTCACAACGACCCCATGAATTGCTATTATTTTACAGATGAGAAAACTGAGACAGGAGACCGTCTCTTTTATAAAAATCCTCTCTCCCATCACCTTGCACAGTGCTCTGCATGTTGTAAACACTTAAGTGTTTGCTGAATGACTAAATGAATGAATGAATGAGTCCCCCCTCTGGGCTTTATGGACAGAATGAACTGGGATAAGGACACAGGCACCTTTAGCAAAGGCACCACCAATCTGGGTGCCTGGGCACAAGGGCAGCTGTTACCTGTAACAGCTCTTTGGCTGACCCTCTCTTCTCCACATCCATCTCAAGACAGCGGTTCAGGAAATCCCGGAAGATGGCGGACAGCTTCTCTGGATTCTGCAGCTCAGGAGTACCATTAGTAGCAATGAGGTATAGGGCCTGTCAATACAAAGAGAGATTAGAGTCTGGAGGCCATCATTTGATATGCTCTACATGTCCTGAAACATAGTCAGTGAATCTCAATCCCTCTACTAGACAAGGTTCTGACTGGACTTTCCCTTCAGCCTACCGGGACCCAGGTGTTGGTATAAAAAATGAGTATATATTTCTGTAATGTGTTAGGGTTATATAGGTGTATGTGGATGTACACATATACACATGTGTGTGTATACACCTGCACTGTTACATACACATACATGTGTGTACACATGTATACACACACACCAGGTGTCCCAAAGAGCAATTTCAATTTTTAATAGCTAAAAACTACACAAAGACTCTTTGGACACCCTATATACAATAACTCCCATTTCTACAGCCCTTTAAGGCTTACATTCTCCTCTATATCACCTTGTGAGGGAAGTAATGCCAACATGACTCTCCCCATTTTTGAGAGAAAAAAAAGACCAAAAATAACTTGCTGATAAATATCGGAGTGAGGACTTGAACTCTGGTCTTCCTATTCTTGGTTTCCTCCCAGCTCAGGATACTAAGAATAATCACCATGCCCATCTCTGCAGCACATGAGGCTCACACAGCATCCCCCCAGTGACCCCCAGGGGCCAGGAGAGCCAGGCAGCTAAGCTTTGTTTTCCATGTGCCCTTATAAGCCCAATTTGGGGAAATGAGTCAGCTACTGAGGCCCTTCTTCTCCACCTCATCTATGTCCCATTGAGGCATGGGGAGAAATGGCAACTCGTAGAGGGCAGAATTGCCTTCACTTTTGTCTCTGTAACCCCTTTAGTATGGTACTTGGCACATACTAGGTATCATGAATATTTGTTGATTGCTTGACAGCTAGGTGGTGCAGCGAACAGAGCACTAGGGCTGGAGTAAGGAAGACCTGAGTTCAAATCCAGCCTTAGACACTTACTAGCTGTGTGACCCGGGCAAGGTAACCCTGTTTACCTCAGTTTCCTCATCTGTAAAATGAGCTGGACAAAGAAATGGCAAACCACTCCAGTATTTCTGCCAAGAAAAGCTCCAATGGGATGAGGAAGAGTCAGCCATGACTGAACAACAATGGCAGCTTGTTGGAGGCAACCTTGACCACAGACTCTGCCTGTTTTCTGAGAACTGGCCTAGCTAAGTGTGGAGTGACCACCTATGGCTGATTCTTTAGCAAAGAAGGGCAAGCCATAAACAAATGATATCTATACACTGTATCTATACATGTGTATAGGTATATGTACATTATGTGCATACATATATAAACATATGTGTATATGTAAACATATATTTGTGTATATACATCTCTCTCTCTCTCTCTCTCTCTCTCTCTCTCTCTCTCTCTCTCTCTCTCCCCCCCCCATCTCTTTCTCTGTCTGTTTCAAACCTTAGGGCACTCCAGATGGACAAGCACTGATAAGGTTGCCATCCACAGCACTGGGCATGGAGAAGGTTTGAGTAGGGGGTGTAATCAATAGCCTAACCCCTCACGCACCCAGAGTCTGGCTAACAGAAGAAGTCCAGAGACACTCACCCTCAGAGGGTTTTCATTGAGGTAGGGGGGCTCCCCCTCAATCATCTCTATGGCCATGATGCCCAGGGACCAGATGTCCACCTTTGGCCCATAGGCTTTCCGAGTCACAACCTCCGGTGCCATCCAATACGGGGTCCCAACCATGGTGCTTCGCTTGCTCTGTTCTGGGGTGATCTGAGCACAGAAACCAAAGTCGGCTGCAGAAGGAAAGGAAAACAGAAAGTGAGTTTTATTTGAACATTCATTTATTCACTTAATATTTAGGGCTTTCATTCCATTAGCCTTTAGAGATTTCATAGTAGGCTTCAAGGTCAATATTAACCAACAGTATGATGTGGCAGCCAAAAGAACTAATATAACCTCAGGCTACATTAATAGAAGCCCACAGTATAGAATAATAATAACAACTAGCATTTATGTACTATTTTTTCAGTCATTTGTCAGTCATGTCTGACTCTTTGTGACCCCATTTAGGGTTTTCTTGACAAAGATACTGGAGTGGTTCACCATTTCCTTCTCCAGTTCATTTTACAGATGAGGAAACTGAGGCACACAGGGTTAAGTGACTTGCCCAGGGTCATACAGCTATTAAGTTTCTGAGGCCAGATTTGAACTCATGAACGTAAGTCTTCCTGACTCCAAGCCTAGTGCTCTATCCACTGCTGTCCATATAACACTTTAAAGTTTATTTTCTCACTTGAGGTTCACAATAACCTTGTGAGGTGGGTGCTATTATTATTCCCATTTTTCAGATGAGGAAACTGTGTCTGAGACAGGTTAAACACTTTGCCCAGGACCACAGAGCTAGTGGGTCTCTGGGAAAAGATTTGAATTCAGGTTTTCTAGACTCAAGAGTCTAAGACCTATTCCCTGCGTCACCTAGCTACCTTCAATAAGGTTCCCTCTCTATTGTCATGGTCAGACACCTGGAGTACTGTGCTCAGTTCTGGGAACACATTATTCAGAATTCCATTGACAAGCTAGAGTGAATCCAAAGAAGAGAGATGAAGATTGTAAGGAGGCTGGAGAGCAGATCATATGAAGATAGGCTGAAGAAAGTGGGAATGTTTAACCTGGAAGAGAGAAGTCTTGGGATGGCCATCATTGCTGACCTCAGGTACATCAGGAGCTATCATGTGAAAGAGGAATTGGATTTGTCTTGCTGAGATCACTGAGTAGGACTAGGAATAACATGAGAAAATTCTACCACCTCCTAATAATGGGAGCTGTTCAAAAGGCAAATGGGCTGCTCTGGAAGGTAGTGAGTTCCCCATCACTAGAGTTCTACAAGAAGAAATTGGATGATTACTTGTCAGAGGTATTATAGATAAGTAACACAATATATCATGGAGTGGGGAGTTAAGGAGAGGTGTATTTGCAGCCTACCTCTGATATTAACTATCTGGGCAGATCACTTAACCTCTCAGCCTCTATTTCCTCATCTGTAAAATGGGCAGCTAGATAATGCAGTAAATAAAACTGCTGGGCCTGGCATCAGGAAGGCTCCTTTTCCCAAGTTCAAATCTGATCTCAGACACTTACTAGCTGTGTGACCCTGGGGAAGTCACTTCACCCTGTTTGCCTCAGTTTCTTCATCTGTAAAATAACCTGGAGAAGGAAATGGCAAACCACTCCAGTATCCTGGCCAAGAAAACCCCAGATGGGGTCACAAAAAGTCAGACACGAATAAAATGACTGAACTAAAACAACATATGGTGTTATTAATGCCTCTAGTATTTGTCTGAGTGTGGCTAAAGAATAAAAAGAGATAATATATGTAAAGTACATAGGATTAGAGATGTACAGCTGCAAAGGTTCTCAGAGACTATTTAGACCAAACCATTCATTTTATAGATAAGGAAACTGAGGGGCAGAGTGACTTGCCTAAGGTCACAGAATTTGAACTCAGAGCCAGTGATCTTTCCAATGTACCACGGGCTATATACAAGCATTATTTATTGTCATTATTAAGGAGGAGATCGCTATTCAGGTAGAAGTTGTACTAGACCACTGGTGTCAAATTCAAATAGGAAATGGGTTCCTGCGGACTACATACTGACTTGGAAAACCATAAATTGATATTATCTATGTTGTACTGTATTTTTGTTAAACATTTTTCCCAGTTACATTTTAATCTGTCACTGTACTAGATGTTCCTTTCCAATTTTGAGAATTCATGATTCCACTCAACATGTACCATGTGCCCAAAAGCCCTGTACTCAGCACTGTAGGGACAGGGTAGGTGGGTGGGTGGGCTGGCATGTCACAGAAAAGGCATTCATAGTTACAGATGAGGCCAAAAGATGAAGAAATGAAAGGAGCCTTCACAGTTCATCTGGTTCAAACTTCTCATTTTATAGAGGGCATACAGAGAGACCAAAGGGACTTTGGTGAGCCCCCTCACTAATGAGGGACAGTGAGTTACCCAGGGTCTCACAGTCAGGTCCCAATTCCAAGCCTAACGAGTACCTAGCTGTGAAAAGGGCCACCCTATAGAGAGCCAAACTGTGACACAGGCTAAGTTTATCTCCAGTGCCCGCTACCCCACATGCCCTCATACTTCCTCCCACCACCAAACTCACTGTCCAAAAAGGGTGATTGATAAGGCTGACCATATTGTCCAAGGGCCTGTCCCTGAAATAACTAACTCCTCGGCAATAGAATAACTCCTCACCTACAGCCAGGACCCAGAACTCCACAATTAACAAAGGGATGATCATTACCCGGACCACAGACATACTTAGCTTGACAGAACCATCCATCCCAAGCAGGATATTGTCACTCTTAATGTCCCTGTGAATGACCTGGCTGGAATGCAGAAACTCCAAGGCCTGAAGACACTAGAGGGAGAGAAGAAGGGAAACCCGTTAACACACCACATTCTATGATTCTGAGGCTCTATGGCACTAATCCTAAAATCCTATGAGAATCTAAAATTCTATCATGGCAACAATTCTAAGACTTTGCCAGTGTAGATTTCCCCTCGCTTCTGTTAGTGCCCAGCCTAGTCAGTTCTAGGCCTGAGGTCCCTCCAAGTGAAGGGGCCCAAGCTGGTAAAGTAGGTTTCTTAGGCCAATCTTACCTCCCGGCACACAGCTGCTATCTGTCCTTCATCCATGCAGGTTTCAGTCACGACGTCTGTTAAGGAGCCACCAGCCAAGTATTCCATGACAACCCATAACTCATCTCCCACTAGGTAGCTGCAAAGGCAGGAAGCCAGAGACAGAAACAATGAGAAAAATGAAAAAAAAAATCTGTGAAGCCACAGTGCTTCCTGAAACAGAAAGGTAAGGAGTTATGTCTTCAAGGCACAGTACTCCAGAGGAAACAAAACCAAATCAGCAGGGTTTCCTATTTTCATGGAGAATCTAGGGGCTGGCCCAGGTTAGAAGACTAAGCTTCCCACTACCCTTCTACATGACCACCCAGAGGTCCCTCCACTTCCCCTGATATAAGCTATGCAAACAGGCAGGGGACTGACCAACAGACAAGAGACCTGGGGCTGGCCCACAATTATTATTAAGGCTTCACAAACACCCACAGAATATGGTAGGCAAAGGGGATCTATGTTCTTGCACCTCTGATCAACCTTAACTACCACCTTCCCCTGTCTCTTCCATTATTTGCACTTTAGTAGTTTTCAGTCATGTCCAACTCTTCATGACTGACCCCCATTTGGGTTTTGGTTTTGTTTTTAGCAAAGATGTTGGAATGGTTTGTCATTTCCTTCTTCATTCATTTAACAGATGAGGAAATGAGGCAAAGAGGGTTAAGTGACTTCCCCAGTGTCACACAGCTTGTAATTAATAAAGTAAAATTAAACCATAAACTAGTAAAAATAAACAGATTTGAACTCAGGAAGATAAGTCTTCCTGACTCCAGGCCTGGCACCCTATCCACTATACCACCTAGCTGCTCCCTCTCCCATTATAAGAAAGATCAAATCAAAGAACGAAAAGACCTTTTAAGGACTCTCCCAATTTTAAGAATCTGTGGTTCTGTGCTTTAAAGATGCCAAGATTCTATGATTTCAACATTTTAAGATGCCAAAGTTCTAGGATGCCAATGACCTATGACCTTCCGAGGAAGCTTTCATGGGTAGTAGTCTATATTTTCATCTGGATGATTTAAGTCCTAATAAAAGGATCTATTCAAAAAAGACAAAGAATTAGCGACCAAGACTCACCTTGGGGTACCTAGCACAGGGACAGAATATTGGAGCGAAGCCAGTGAACAGAGAAACATGACAGAAGACCTGACAGGAGGAATGATTCATCAACATACCACCTGGGCCCGCTCTTCAGCAACTTCCGGAGCAGGGAGGGAGAGAGAGAAACAGAGAGAGACAGAGAGAGAGAGAGAGAAACAGAGAGAGAGAGAGACAGAGAGAGAGAGGCAGAGAGGCAGAGAGGGAAAGAGAGAAGGAGAGAGGCAGAGAGAGGGAGAGAGGCAGAGAGAGAGAGGGAGAGAGGAGGGAGGAAGAGAGAGAGGAGGGAGGGAGAGAGAGAGGAGGGAGGGAGAGAGAGAAAGAGAGAGAGAGAGAGAGAGAGAGAGAGAGAGAGAGAGAGAGAGAGAGTGTGTGTGTGTGTGTGTGTGTGTGTGTGGTGCATGGAGGAGGGTGGCAGAATGTTGCAGGTCTGCTATAAATACATACATACATACATACATAAAGAATGCTTTATTCTTTTCAAAGTATTTTTATGCCCATTACCTGGCCTGTTGGAGAATAGGGAGGAGAGTGGATTTTGGGGTCAGAGTGTCCCTGCCACTTATTAACTTATAGTAACTATGGGCAACTCAGTCTCACTGAGTCTCAGTCCCATAGTCAATAAAATGGGGATGATTACACTTGGGCAATCTACCTTTATAGGGGTATGAGGAAACAGCATAGTAAATTTTCAAGTGTTTGAGAAACCAGGGTCTATGATAACATCAAACAGCATTTATATTAAGTGCTTATTATATGCCAGGAACTATCCCCAGGTCTGGGGATACAGAGAAAGGCAAAAATATGGCCCCTGCCCTCAGGGAGCTCAGTCAAATGGGGGAGACAACACGTAATTCAGTAGGAACATACATGAAATATGTGGAAGGTGATTTCGTGGAGTCTTAGAAACCCCAAACCTAGAAATCACTGAAGTCAAACCTGATGCAGGAAGACCCTCTCCAGAGTTCAGTATGCTGGGTAAGCCAAAGGTGTTAGTGCAAATTAAGGCCATTTGAGGAAAGAGAAAATACAAACTGAGGGAACTATGGATGGCTTCACCTGAACCAAGACTTATGAGGAAGGAGGGAATGGCAGATGTGGAGGCCAACTTGGGTCAAGGCATGGAGGTGAGAGATGAAATGCCAAATTAGGGAAATGATAAGGAGTCCACTGGGGCTGGAAGAGAGTCCATAAGTAGGGAGCGATCATACTGTGGCCTCTCTCCATTAAAACTCAAGTCATAGGAAAGAAGTGTCTCTAAACACCTGCAGTAATAGGGAACTCACTATCTCTCCTGAAGCCTCCTGTTCCACTGTGATGATACATACAGCTCAAATGGTTAGAAAGTGCCTTTTTATACTGAGCTAAAATCTGCCCCCTTCCCCCTCAAAAAATTTCTTCCCATTGCTTGTAGTTTTACCTCCAGACAGCACCAGAAACAATTCTGTTCCCTTGCTCCTTTGACAAGCTTTCAGATATTAGAAAAAAGCAATCATGTCCCTCCTAAGACTTCACTTATTACTTCTAAGGCTTTTCTCCTAAGCCTTGTGGGTAGAATACCAGATTTTGAGTCAGGAAGACCCAAGATCAAATCCTGTCCCAGACAGTCACACATCTAATGAGTGCCTGAGGCTGAATTTGAACTCAGGTTCTCCTGATTCCAGGTCTATCACTCTATCCACTGATAATCCCCCTAGTTGCTCTAGTGATAAGCAACTCACCAGGACCTCTTAAAGTAAATCCAGTTCACTTTTGAACAATTGTAGGATTGGCAAATTTTTCCTCACATTGAACTAAAAAATGCCTCTCTGAATTTTCCACCCTACTGCTCCTGGTACGGTCCCACAGGATCAAGGGAAAATGTCTAATCCTTTTTCTACATGATAACCCTTCACTGATCTGATAAGAGCTATCATGTTCCTCACAGGTCTTCTGCAAGCTGAACATTTGCCAGTTCTTAAAAATAATCTTTACATAGCACAGTTGTTAACAAGCCCCTCACCATCCTGGACATTTTCCTCTGGGAAAAGTCCCACATGCTTTATTAACAATATCCTCCCCAAAAATGGGGCACCCAAAATGAGACAGAGTAATTCAGAGATAAGCTGACCAGGGAAGAGAGGTGATCTCTTCCATCACTTTGTATATCAGACTCCCACTTGAAGCAGACGAAAATTATAATAACTGAGATATTCTGCCTCAATGAAGGACCTCACTGACCCAGAATCCTCTGACCATTTTTGACTAAATTTGTGTACAGCCAAGTCCATTTCATACTTGTGTGACTGATGCTTTGGTCCAAATGCCAGACGTGATACTTATCCCTATTAAACAAGCAAGCCCTATAAAATTACCTTTGATTTGATGCGGCCCATTCCTTTAACTCGTAGAGGTTTTTCTGAACTGTGACTCCATCATACACAAATGCATAGCCACAGACTATGTGCGTTCATCCAAGTCACTGATAAATTCTGAATAGCATGGGGCCAAGGAACTGGGCACACCACAGAAACCTTTCTTCTAAGGGATATTAATTCTTTAATCACTACTTTGGGATTCTGTCACATGTGCTGCTGGTGGATTCATCTGGGCTCTTTTTAGTGCCATCAGTCACACCACTGATGTTCTTAATCAAATCCCTCAGATTTATTTTTCACAGAAATCACTGTGTATCCTGACTTCTTCCATCCTGAACTCAGTAAGGTGGTTTTTCAAAAACTAAGTGTAGAAGATGTAATTTAATCCTCTAATTTCACCTCTTTTTATATTTGATCCATCTTGCTGAGCTGTGAGATCTTTTTGCAACCTGACGTTGTAAGATATCGTTGTAAACTTTGTGTCACCTGCAAATTTGGCAAGCCTTCCTCCTACAGCCGCATTCAAATTACAGGTAAAAATGTTGAACTGTATTGGGCTAAGGGCATGGAAGGTCTCCCCTAAAGGTCTCTCTCCAAGTCAACAACCAGCCGTTAGTGGCTGTATCCTATGGGCCCAGCTCTCTAACCAACTCTGAATTAACCTAAGCATCCTATTAATTAGCCTATATCTCTCCATCCTATCTACAAGAATAGCATAAGAAGCTTCTAGAAATAAACCACCTATAGCATTCCTGTGGTTTTCTCATCTAGGAACCCCATTCAAAAATGAAATGAGATTCCTCTGGCATAACCTGTTCTCTGGGATCACTGCTTCCTTTTCTAGATGGCTACCTAACCATCCCTTTAATATATATATTTATCATATCTGTGATTTCATTGGTATAGGGAATTCCTGGAAAGAAATTTCTTCTACCAATGCAGACTCTCATCTCCTCCACAACTTATACCCTTTGTGATTTGCCTAAAAGACTAAGAAGTCAAGTGACTTGCCTGAGGGTCATACAGCCCATATGTGTCAGTGATCGCACTTAAACTCAGGCCTTCCTGACTCTGAAGTGAGCCTCCCTATCCACTGTTACACACTGCCCTTTAATAACACCTTCTAGAATTTTGACAGAGAATCAAGTACAGCTCTCTGTCCTAAAATTTGCAGATGTAAAACTCTTCCATTTTCTTTGAAAATTGGGACAGATTTTCTGTTCTCCAGTCATATAAGTGGCACCTATCCTGTTCTCCACCATCTTGCAAAGATCACTGGTAATAGCTCAGACATCATTTTTGACAGTTCTTTCAAACCTTGAGGATGTGATCCCCAGATTGGTTACTTGAAATCATCAATGGAAGCTAAGTATTCTCTTTTTGTTAGTTGTTTTCAGCTGTGTCCAATTCCTCATGACCCTATTTGGGGTTTTCTTGGCAGAGATACTGGAGTGGTTTGTGATTTCCTTCTCCAGCTCAATTTACAGATGAAGAAACTGAGACAAACAGGATTAAATGACTTGCCCAGTGTCACATAGCTAGGAAATATCTGAGGCCAGACTGAACTCTGGAAGATGAGTCTTCCTGATTCCAGGCCTACCAATTCTATCCACTGAGCTACCAGGCTGCCCAGTGCTCTCTTACTTTTATCTTATGTTACTTGAATTTCAACTTTCTTTATCAGCTCCTTTTGTTCCACTTTTCTCAGACCAAAGATAAAGAAAAAAAAGAGACGAAATAAGAGTTGAGTGTAAGAGTGAACCCAGAGGAGCTGGGTTCATTTCTTGACACTTTTGCTGACTTCATCTGTGACCTTGGGCACAAAGGACTTTCCCTCAGTCTTCATAAGTTTCCTGGTGAGGAATGGGCCCAGCACTTCTCATAAGTGCACCTTTTTAAATGCTAGCTATAATTATGATTGGAAAGTGAGGTTGAAACAGATGGTCCCCAAATTCCCTTCTACCTATACAGCTATGATTCTATGCTGATGAGCTAAGAAGGAAGCCTCTCCCCGTCATCCTTTCTGGTCCTCTCATTCCTCCCTGAGTAGCAGCTCTTTCCTTTAAATTTGTTCCTCATCGCTCACTGTCACTGAAAAAAAAACTGCCGAAACACTTGTTGTCCATGACTGATGTGGAAATATGCTATGCATGACCACACATATACAGCCTATATCAAATTGCTTGCCTTCTCAATGTGGGGGGAGGAAGAGGTAGGGAGAGAATTTGGAACTCAAAAACAAAACAAAAAAGAGTGTTAAAAATTGTTCTTACATGTAACTGGGAGGAAAAAACATTAAAGTAATTTTTAAAGAATGCTCATTGTCCTTAGGGTTCATCAAGACAAGCCTCAGCTAATTCTGTGCTTTGGTATGCTGACACTGCTTGGTATTCATCCTCAGTTATCCAGCCTGGTTTCCATCTTCTCTGTAGCTTTTTTTTTTTTGGAGGGTAGTTTGGGTTAAGTGACTTGCCCAAGATCACACGGCTAGTTTTTGTGTTAAGTGTCTGAAGCCATATTTGAACTCAGGTCCTCCTGACTCCAGGGCCGGTGCTCTATTCACTAAGTCACCTAGCCACCCCTTCTCTGTAGCTTTTAAACAATCTGAGTCCATCAGTAAATTTCCTGTGCGTTCATATGAGCCTTTTTAAGAGACTCCTCTACTTTCTGTTTCATGAAAAATGTCTGCTTGCATCTTCACAGTTTCATGGGCTCTATAGATTTAGAACTACAAGTAAGGTCATGGAACCCAACTTCTTCTTTTTATAGATGAGGAAACTAAACCTTAGAGAGGATGAATGACTTGACCAAAGGCTCACAGAGCTAAAAATATGCATCAGGATTAGAATGCAGGTCTTCCCGACTCTTAACCCAGTGCTCTATCCATTACACACTACTCAGGTGCCTCAGTTCTAGAGATTTTCCCATCCTTGGGCCCACTTACCCTGTAAAATATTAGACCAAAAGATCCCACTTGTCCTTTTGCTAAATGTTTTAAAATCTGCTTTTCCAAAATCTAATGTGTGTCTTAGGTTATGCCCATAATTTAGCAAAGTTCTCATCATCTCTGTGTCAGGAGACATTTCCTCTTTGTTGGTCAGAGTCAGGTCACTAATGGCAGCTCTACTTATCAAATCCTCTACTTTCTGTAGGAAGAAACTGTCCTGGTTTTGGAAGAGAGACCCAGCAGCTACCTAGAGCTCTGGAATTCCCCCATCACCACTATATTATGTCTCCAAGCCAGGTTTATGACTTAATTCTTCCTTCTGCCCCGGTGGCCTGCAGTATACTATCAGATGTAATACACTATCAGACTATATCACTTCTGTTTTCCCCTCTGTTCTTATATGGTTACTGTGGGCAGGATAATAGAAGAAGACTAGACCTGGAGTCAAGACCAAATTTCAAATCTGTCATGAGATACTAATTCACTTAACCTCGCTAAGACTCAATTTCCTCATTTGTAAAATAGGGATAATAATAGCATCTACCTCACAGGACTGTTGTGAAAATCAAATGAGATGGAAACATGTAACATCAGTGAAGAACACCAGGCCTGGAGTCAGGAAGACCTGAGTTCAAATACTGTCTCAGACATTTACTAGCTATGTGACCCTGGGCAAGTCACTTAATCCTGTTAGCCTCAGTTTCCCCACATGTAAAATGGAGAAGGAAATGGCAAACCCCTCCAGTACTTTTACCAAGAAAACCCCAAATGGGGTTATGAAGAGTCAGACACAACTGGAAAATGACTGAACAACAACACAGGTAAAAAGTTTTATAAATTGTAAAATGCAATGTAATTACTAGCTATTATTGTTTGTTAGAAAAACAGCCTTCAAACCTTAAAACACTATAAAAATGGGAAACATTACAGAGCAGAAGTAGAAGAGGCCAGAAGGCAGATTCTTATTCAATTACAGGTTAGGCAGTAACCTCCTCTCCCCAGGTACCTACCAATTTGGTGACTCTATAGAATACCTCCCCATCAGCCTACAGCTGACCATGCCTCAAACGACATACCTGTCCAGGTAGTTCACAATGTTGGGGTTCTTGTTTTCCCTCATGACCAGTATCTCATTGATGATTAGCTCTTTCTTGGGCTGCTGTTGTAAGTTCATCTGCTTGATGGCCACCTGAAGTCAGAGCACAGAGAAAGGTCAAAGTCGCTTTCAAAAGCCAGCAACAGGGACCTGGTAGGAAGCCCACCTCACTCACAGCCAGTCAGACATCATGACCAAACCCAAAGAACAGGAAGACGGTGCTTATTAGGTTGCTGTAGCATTGCCACTCTCTCCCCAAAACCAGGACACGTCTTCTGCTCAGACTGGACTCTTTCTCCAAGGTCACCCATGTGCTAAGTGCCAGAAATGAGAGCACTCTCAAAGTCTGATAGAAAAAGAAATCATCTGGGGGTCAGAAGGCTTGGATCCTAGCTCTGATATCTGAGCTATGTGAACCAGGACAAGTCCCTGATACCTTTCGACAAACTTAGTTCTTTCACCTTTAAACTGGCAATGAAAGTACCCATGTCCTCATTTAACAAAGAAGGAAACCAAAGCCTGGAGAGACAAGTGACTGCCCAAGCTCACACATGTAAATAAGTGATAGAATCAGAATTGGAACCATTTATGTGGCTCCAAATCCAGTGTTCCTCCTACCACGCCATACTACCTCCTCTACGTTACCAGAAGATAGTGTTTCATAAGCCTTAAACTGCCATAGAACCAAGGGCTTTGAATACTGGTACTCCTCTTGGGACAGATACAGATACAGCCGTGGGCCTGAAATCAGGACAATCCAAGTTCAAATCTAGCCTCAGAGATAGGGCAAGTGACTTAACCTGTCTCAGTCTCTTCATGTGTAAAATGAGGAGAATGATAACACCTTCCTCCCAGTGTTATTGGGAGGATAAAATGACACAGTACTTGCAAAGTACTTGGAAAACTTTAAAGCTACTATATTAATGCTAGGTGTGAATGTAAAGTCTTTTATAAATACAAAGTATACACACATGTATATATGTATACATAGGTATGCACACACATATAATATACATGTATGTATAACATATCACGCGTATATATCATACTTATGACTTTTTTTTGTTGGAAATCAACGCACCAAATTTGAAGCTTAGTTTGTAAACTTCTTGAGGACAAAAATAATGTTTTATGTAGGTCTCTTTCTGTTTCCTATATTAAACCCCAGGCCCTATATATTACAGGTGCTTAATAAGGATTTGTTGAGAAACAATCAAAATTGAATTCTGGAAAAGTTCAATGACCAAGCTTGACCCCAAAGAAGAGAAATGAGAAGGTACCACCTGGCATTCTTGGAAGAAGACTGGGAGCTATGGATATGGAACTCTGTCTAAAAGGTCAAGCTTTATTTTTTTAATGTGTTCAGTTTTTCTTTTCTTTTCTATTTTTAGAATTTCTTATTCTAAGGGATGACTCTCTGGAGGAGAAGGGAGGATAGATGTGCAGAATAAGTAATGTAAAAGGGTCTAGGGCCAAAAAAAAAAAAGGATAAACAAAAACAGAAAAAGGTCTTAAAGATCGTCTAGTCACCTCTCTTCCCCCCTCCACCTCTCTCCCTATTTTTCTCTCCCCCTCTCTTCTCTCTCATTTCCATCCTCCTTTACCCTCCTCTTCTCTCCCCCCTCTCCTTTTCTCCCTCATTCCCTCCTTCTCTGTCTGTCTGTCTGTCTCTCTCCTCCTCTCCCACTTTTCTTCTCTCTCTCTCTTCTCCAACTCTTCTCACTCTCTCCCTTTATCTCTACTTCCCCTTGGAGGAAACGGAATACAAAAGACAGTGACTTGCCCAGATCACAAAGCTAATAAGAGGTAAAGTTGGGGGCCTTGAATGGAGGCTTTTATAGAGGCAACTAGTGGCAGAAATAATGCTGGGTCTGGAGTCAGGAAGCTCAAATCTGGCCTCAGACACTTACTAGCTAGTAACCTTGAGCTAGTCACTTAGCTTCTTGTCTGACTCAGTTTCCTCAACTATAAAATGGGAATTTTATATCTACTTTCCAGGGTTGTTGAGAGGATCAAATGAGATAATAGTTGTAAAATGATTAGCACAGTGTCTGGCACATAGTAGACATTTAATCCTTCCTTCCACTCGAAGGTCAATGACCAATGTATTGCTGCATGCTCAGCTCTGAAATGCAATGATGTGTCCATGACTTAGCCCCCCTGCTAGACTGAAAACTCACTGAGGGCAGACATCATACCTCATCCATCTCTGTAACCCTAGCACCTAGCTCAGGCTTGCTGGACTGAACATAACTGGAAACTCAGCAAAACCTTCATCTGATTAGAATCCATTCTGGAAACCTTTAATAAATGTCCCCTATGTACAAGATACTTCATTATGAGAAACATGGGCTCCTGGTTTAGGCAGGTAGATGGAGAGTGCTGGACATGGAGTCAGGAAAACCCGAGTTCAAATCCAGCCTCAGACACATCAGAGCTGTGTAACCCTGAGAGCAAGATGCTTAATCTCTTGCCTGCCTCAGTTTCCTCATCTGCAAAAAGGGAAGAACAATAGTACCTCCATCCCAGGGTTGTTATGAGGACTAAATAAGATAACATTTGTAAAGTTCTTTGTAAACATTCAAGTGTTATATAAATGCTAGCTATTATTACTATTGTTGTTGCTTTCATTATTATTAATGATGGAGAAAGACTACCCTCATCGAAGCTCAGATGATGCCTCTCTCTGTTCCCATGTGACATCAGACACACACTTTCATCATCACTAAGATGAGGAAACAATTAGACCAGATGATACCCAAGGCTCCTTACAGCTTTACATCTACAGTTTTCTGCCGCTAAGAAAAGAAACTCCACCATGCCTGTGGTTTCCTTCTTCCTAATGACGTGCATAGCTCCTACCTCCCAGACCAACCCTGGGGCATTACACTTCCATCCATTATTCAGAACAGCAAATGCCCATGTGCTAACGGCTCCATAAAAGATCCATAACCCCCGATGACAGAGAGCAGCCCTTCCTGAGGTGCTGCATTAGCCATTCCAATGGGACGCCTTCCATTCACAGGTAATGACCATAGACAGCACAGGCTGATGTGACATCAAGCTTCTCTTCCGGTCTCCCAAAGAACAGGGCCTCTAAGGCCTTCCATGAATCCCAGGTCAGGAGCTGTTCTTTCTCCAAGACCCAGGGAACATGGATCAGGGGGCCAAATAGTTGTGGCTGACTCTAGAGCATTTTAAAGTTTGTTTTAAAATGTGTCAGGCCTTAAGAATGAGGATGGTTTCATTCCTTATGGCATTCCCCACACCTAACACAGTGTCTAGCATACCATAGGCATTTAATGAATGCTTGTTGGTTGTCATATTTGTCCCCATTTTACAGATGAAGAAATTGAGACTCAGAAACGGAAAGTACCAGTGGTCATATAGCTAGTTAATAGTAGAACCAGGTCCAGCATAGCTGGCTCACTGAATAAAATGTTTTTTTTCCTTAAAAAAAAAAAAAGAGAATTAGAGAATATTAAAATTTACTTATTAATTAATCTTATTGCTATACATTTTGAATCCTCTCAAGTTTTGCTGTGCACATGACATGCATTTTTTTCTTATTTTGTATTTAAGTTTCAATATTTAAGTTTATATTTCTTTTTATTTTCTTACTGTGTATTTAAGTTTTAGTAATAAAAAATAAAAATAATTAATCTTAGGGATTGATCCTGACCTTTGTCATTTAAAGAATTTAATATGAATTATTATCCTTGTCTTTTGAGCCTAGATTTTGTGTGCTATGTTGTCCCTTGGGCTGCTAGGTGGCGCAGCAGACAGAGTGCCGGGCCTGGCATCAGGAAGAACTGAGTTCAAATTTGGCCTCAGACACTTACCAGCTATGTGACCCTGGGCAAGTCACTTAACCCTGTTTGCCTCAGTTTCCTCATCTGCAAAATGAACTAGAGAAAGAAATGACAAACCACCCCAGTATCTTTGCCAAGAAAACCCTAAATGGGGTCATGAAGAGTCAAACACGACTGAAAAAGACCAAACGATAAATGTTGTCCCTCAGTCATATGCAGCTCATTTCCTTACATGCTAGGGTATATCCCTCTGAGACATTCTACATTCTGGCCAAACTCTTCCATCGGTTATTCTCTGAACTCAGCAGTCCTTCTACCAACTTCATGTTTTTACACAGCCTGACGCCCATGACCAGAATGGGCTCCACCTCGTACCTCCCCTTAGAGAAGGGGGTTCTTATCCCGAATCCTTATCATGAATCTGCTGTTGCTTTCTGTGTATTGTTTGGTGACTGAATTTCAATAAAATTAGTTTCCCTTGGAAAGTTCCATACTTTACTTTATGCGTTTGAAAAGGAGCCCACTGGCTTCATCAGGCTGCCAAGAGGCTCCAATAACAAAACAAAACAAGCCTCTGAGAGCTTACTTTATGCTTCTTGCTGGTGTTCAGTCGTGCCCAAACTCTTCATGACCCCATGGAGCAGAGCATGCTAATACTGGCCAGGGAGTTTTCCTGGCAAAGACACTAGAGTGGTTTGCTTTTTCCTTCTTCGGTGAATTAAGGCAAAGAGAGGTTAAGTGACTTGCCCAGGGTCATACAGCTAGTAAGTGTCTGAGACTGGATTTGAACTTGGGTCTTCCTGACTCCAGGCCAATGCTCTGGAAACCACTGTGCCACCTGGGTTAGTTCATGTACCAGATCCTAAAGAAAGACTTCCAAGTTCCCTTAGGCATTGCTCTCTCTCTCTCTCTCCTCAAATAATCATGTATTTACTTATCCATTTCCTTGTCATATCTGCCCCAGTAGAATGAAAGCCCATTGAACACAAGGACCATCTTTTCTTATTTTGTCTTGTATGCCTGGTGTCTAGCAAGGTTCCTTGAATGCAGTAGGTATCTAATAAATGTATGTTTGCTCACACTGAATGGGAAGAGACTATATCACACAGAATATTTGGGCTAGAATGGACCTCAAAATTACATAATCAAAGGATGTTGGAATACAGAATATGGAATCCCAAACATAGAATGTTACATGTTCACTACTGTGCTCCCATAGCCTTCTTGCCCTGGAAGATTCCTCCACCCCTGCGGGTTTCTCGGGCCCCTTCTGATTTGCTGTTCCCTCCCAGAGCCCATTGTACAGAAGGGCCCCAGGGCCAGCCATGTTCACACCTTCACTCCTCTCTGGATCCTGCTCCTGTCTCTCCAAACTTTTTCCACCATGACCCACCAGAAGTGCCTTTTTCCACCATGCCTCATCACCATGCTGCCTTCCTCTCCCCACCCAATTCAGCTTCCTTTTATATGTTGTCTTCCCCCGTTAGAATGTAGGCGCCTTGTGGGCAAGGACTGCTTTTCTGTTTCTTCTTGTATCTCTAGCACTTAACACAGTGTCTGGCATACAGTAAGTAGTTAATAAATGCTTACTGACAGCTATAAATGGAAAGGACCTTACGAATCATATAATCTAACTTCCTCATTTTACAATCAAGGAGACCAAAAGAAAGTGACTTGCCCAAGATCCCATGGTGAATTTGCTTCCTTTACCTATTTCTTTAAAAGCATGAACAGACGCTTTTACTCCTTTCCACAGAACTGGTCTTCACTACAATACAGATTTTGCTATAGGAAAAAAAGTGTTTTGAGTAAGTAACAAGGCAATTCTATGAACCAGAGTTATGGTCCCAAAAATGGGATTAAAAAAAAAGGACAAAAACCAGTACCATCTCAAAAGCAGTGATCAATGATTGGCACTTACCTCCTGTCCAGTGGCCACATCCATTGCTGTGTACACTGTTCCTGAAGCTCTGTAAGTGAACCAAAAATAGGGAGAGAGGAAGGGAGGGAAGGAGCAAGGGGGAGGTGTGAGGAGAGGGAGAGAGAGAGAGAAGGAGAGGGGGGAGGGAAAGAAAGAGACAAGATCACTTATTGACTTTAATTCCAAGCTCATGCTTCTTCAAAACACTGCCATTCAGACCTTTAGCTAGGAATGGGCTTATATTAGGTATTTATTATATTATTATATTAGATATTTCAAGATTTCCCAGGTTTAAAGAGATCTTGGGATATAAAACTTAGTGCACCAGAGCTGGGAGGGACCTTAGAATGAATACCAGAGACAAGAAATCTGCCCTGTCTTGTCCTCATTTTACATATGAGAAAATGGAGATCCAGAAAGAGCAAGAACCTTGACCGAAATCACAAAGAAAATTAATTAGACTTTCCAACAAATCAAGAGCAAATTTAAAAAAAAAGGCAAGGATGATCCATAGGTCAGTAATTGGGGAGACCTGCAATGGTAGGTTCAGATATGCTTGAGATCAGGAGTTCTTAACCTTTTTTTGTCAAGAACAAATGTTCTCAGACTGATGTTTGAAAATATATAGAATTGGGGCGGCTACGTGGCACACTGAATAGAGCACCGGCCCTGGAGCCAGGAGGACCTGAGTTCAAATCCAGCCTCAGACACTTAACACAAAAACTAGCCATGTGACCTTGGGCAAGGTGCTTAACCCCAACTGCCCTACCTTCCCCCGCCCCCTCCAAAAATGCAAAAAAAGAAAAGAAAATATATAGAATTACAAAGGAAATAAATTATATTGAAACAGTTATCACTTATTTTAAAAAGCAAGTTTATAGGCTCCAAGTTATGAATCTCTCTGGTTTAGACAGATATTGATAGATGTCTGGTCACACCTGTGATTTCACTGGTACAAGAAACTCCCCTGAAAAGAGTAAGAGCTAGCATTCAGATAGTACTTTAAAGTTTTTGTTGTTATTCAGTAGTTTCAGCTGTACTTTGTGACAACTTTTGGGGTTTTCTTGACAGATATTGAAGTGGTTTGCCATTTCCTTCTCCAGCTCATTTGACAAATGAGAAAACTGAAGCAAACAGGGTTAAGTGACTTGCCCAGGTTCATATGAACCTCATGTGAAGTTCTATCTGAGGCTGGATTTGAACTCAGAGCTTCCTGACTCTAGGCCTGGCATCCCATCCACCGTACCATCTAACTGCTCTGCTTTAGGGTTTACAAAGCATTTAATGGATAATAACTCCTTCTATCCTCACAACAACCCTGGGAGGTAAGTGTATTAATTATCCCCATTTTACAAATACAGAAACTGATGTAGACAGAGATGTAGTGACTTGCTTAGGGTCATAGACCTAGTGAATGAGATTGGATTTGAACTCAGATCTTCTTGAACTCAGGACTAATGCTTTATCCACTGGGCTACCTAAATGCCTCTACCTGCCAGTGAAGAAACTTCCCTTTACCAATGCAAATCAACAACTGATCTACCGCTCATAGTCTCAGGGAGTCATCTGAAAGTTTAAGGGACTTGCCCATTGTCACATGATCAGGAATAAGCCTTCCTGATGACAAGAGCCACTATGCCATGGTACACCTCCATAACACACATCCCCAAAACTGGTAACACATATGTATATACATTTATACATACATGTGTGCATACACAGGCAGGTAGGTCAGGCCTGGAGTCAGCAAGACTCATCATCCCAAGTTCAAATCCAGCCTCAGACACTTCCTAGCTGTATGACCCAGGGCAAGCCACTTAACCCTATTTACCTCAATTTCCTCATGTGTAAAATGGAGAAGAAAATGGCAGACCACTCCAGTATCTTTGCCAAGAAAGCCCCAAATGGGGTCACAGAGAGTTAGACATGACTGAAACAATTGAACAACAAATAGGTATATATTCAATCATGCAAATCACATGCTGCTTCTAGATGTGTGCATAAATATAAATGAAATTTAATTATATATTAAATACATACATACCTGAAAAGATACACACAATGAGCTATTCAATCCACACAGAGTCATACAGGTAGAAAACAATCCTCTCATAAAGAGAAACATATTCTTGAAGAGTTATTCTGATAAGGCATCAAGGAGACTGTAGGGTGTGGAACTACAACTGGATCCAGAGCATCTAGAGGGGGAGTGGGTGGGGGATGAGCCCTAACATTCTACATACTCCCATCCTGTAGTTTAAGGCTGTATGTTCTAAAGGCCCTTCTAGCTCAGACTATTTCATGGACCTATGATTGTATAGTGCAAACCAAGAAAATCCAAATTTTGTGCCAGTAACCAAGACTCTTACTGGAATGTGTTTCTTTCCAGGGTGGGGGTGGGGCTGATGGTAGGAGAAAACCCAATTTGATAAATTTTTTAAAAATTAAGTGCCCATGATGCATACGGTGTAATTTCGTGACCCTGTGTCTTATAACTTTTACTTTTAGACAGTAACCTTTACTTTTCACTGAAAAATAGAAGAGTTTCAGTTATATACTATAGCAGGAACTCTTTGGAGCCTATTTAAGATTACAAGGAATTTACAAGTATGCATTTTGGCCTGAAAATTACAGTAATCAGGGCCACAGAACCATAGACAGACTTTTGCCATGGGGCACAAACCCCATGAATCTGGAGCTAACTCAAGATCCTGCAGTCTCCTATCAAGATGACTGACTACACAGGCCTTGTCCTAAGGAGAGTGAATGCCCCCCACCCTCCACGGGGCCCAGACATGGTCTAGGACCACAGTTAGTTGACAATGAATGCCCCAAAGGCTGCTTAGACCTATAAGCCACTACAGAAAGCTTTTGCTCTCTCTCTTACCCTCCCTTCCAATCTTTCCCTCCATTCTTTCCTCTTCCTTCAACCTCTCTCTCTCTCTCTCTCTCTCTCTCTCTCTATCTCTCTCTCTC